>NC_139624.1:55506135-55661135 GCF_964638095.1 Poromitra crassiceps
TGGACAGAGATGTCATATCCTGTAGGTTAGGAAGGACAGCGATGTTATATCCTTTGGGTTAGGAAGGAGAGCGATGGACAGAGATGTTATATCCTTTGGGTTAGGAAGGAGAGCGATGGACAGAGATGTTATATCCTTTGGGTTAGGAAGGAGAGCGATGGACAGAGATGTTATATCCTGTAGGTTAGGAAAGAGAGCGATGGACAGAGATGTTATATCCTGTAGGTTAGGAAAGAGAGCGATGGACAGAGATGTTATATCCTGTAGGTTAGGAAGGAGAGCGATGGACAGAGATGTTATATCCTGTAGGTTAGGAAGGAGAGCGATGGACAGAGATGTTATATCCTTTGGTTTAGGAAGGAGAGCGATGGACAGAGATGTTATATCCTTTGGGTTAGGAAGGAGAGCGATGGACAGAGATGTTATATCCTTTGGGTTAGGAAGGAGAGCGATGGACAGAGATGTTATATCCTTTGGTTTAGGAAGGAGAGCGATGGACAGAGATGTTATATCCTTTGGTTTAGGAAGGAGAGCGATGGACAGAGATGTTATATCCTGTAGGTTAGGAAAGAGAGCGATGGACAGAGATGGACATATCCTTTGGGTTAGGAAGGAGAGTGATGGAGAAAGTGTGTAGACTGGAGAGACATTCCTCTAACCTTCAACATCCTCATTAAAGCAGTGATTTGGCACAATGCCAGATAGCATTTAGCCTACCCCTCATCCCTCCAACACACACACATACACACACACACACACACACACACACACACACACACACACACTCACACACACACACACACACACACACACACACACACACCTTGAGGCGATGACATCCAAGCATGATACGTTGAGAGCATGCATGTCTCCACACATGTACAGACTGCATACATACATACAGTACATAAATACACACACACACACACACACACAGACACGCACACACACGCCCGCGCACGCACACACACACACACACACACACACACACACACACACACACACACACACACACACACACACACACACACACACACACACACACACACACACATATACTGTACATACATACATCAATACACATGCAATCAAATCCTACACGGCACCCACAGCAGGTAGATGAAACTGTAGGACAAAGTGTATAATGAGACTAGCTAGCTTGATTCAAAGAGAACCTCGTTTTGACAGTACAAGTTATCTGGCATACTGTATTGGGGAGATGATGTGTTATTTAGCACATTCCGGTTCCTTCACCGTCACTCGACACTCACTGTGTGTGCGTGTGTGTGTGCACAAGAGAGGTCTCTCTCACACATGCACGCGCGCACACACATACACACACACACACACACACACACACACACACGCGCGCGCAAGAATACACAAACGGCATAGGACAAATCCATCCCAGCTGAACTAATTGGCGGAGCGTTCCGGTAGTAGAATCATGCAAAGCTGAATCACAGAGACCCGGCTGCATCTGCATCTCTGTCAGAGACACGGAGCAGCGCGGCCAGCCCGTTTCATTTGCATGAAAAGAACCCCAAAACCAATAAATCTGCATAGTGAAAAGGTGAACAGAGGGACATGCATGCACACGCGCACGCATTTACACAGTGACACATTCAATGGCACCTCTTGCGCGGACAGCAGTTGTGCAGCCTGGCAGCCAGTGGCGGGAGTGTCAGTGTCCTATCTCCACAGGTACCGTGCTGCATATAATGTCCAGTCCACTGAAGGAAATCTTCTGCTGGATCTTCTACCAGGAGCCCCTCTCTTGTCCTGTCCTGTTCCGTTCCTCAGGTCCCCAACTCTCTGCGTCTGAGACAGCCTGGGAGCACAGTCACCTCTCTCTGCACTCCAGAGAGAGGAGAGGTGAAACGGCAGAGCGCGAGAGAACGAGCATCAGCCAGAGAGCACGCGTGTGAGAGAGAGAGTGGGGAAGAGGAGAGGAGGGGAGGCGGAGTGCATGTGTGTGAGAGGGAGAGTGCCCGCTGAAGTGGGAACATATCACACTGAGAGCCCTCTTTCTTTCTATTGGTTCCCTGCATCCTCAGGTCCTACAGCGTCCCCCCTCTGCAGCAAAAGGCACTACAGCCGTTTTATTTGCCTCTGCTAGATAATAAGCCGTCCCCCTGTCACACCAGATGCCCTACCCACCCCCACCCCTCTCCTCGGCATGGCCCGGTGCTGACCTTCTACCGCCACCGTCGACCACGTGGCTTGACTATAAATGGCGTGACGTTTCAGCCTGAACGCGGCGACGCTGACAGCTGCTGTCTTTATTCCCTCAAAAGCGTACGCCTTGCTAAAGAGATTGTTGTTTGTTTATTGTGCTTGCTGCAGCATCAGAAAACACAGCTGAGTTGTTCTATCATAACAGCAGCGTCAGCGGTTTCTCTGGAGCCTGGTGACTCGCCTCGGTCTCCCATATTAGCCATTCTGGTCATGCTCTCTTCTCTCCCTTTTTCATTTGCTTGCATCTCTTTTTTTGTCTATTTTTACGTATTGTAGCGATCCAGGTATTCCAGGTAATTACGTGTAATGTGGTGTTTCCGTGTGTAGCTAGGAACTGATGTGTGGGAGTGTTAGCGGGGGGGAAGACTATGCTTGGGGGAAGACTTCCTGTCAGACAGAGCATGCGTGGAGGGGCTTCTATGAACAGGAAGGAAGAAGCAGCTAGCTAGCTATGGGCGTAGCAACCGCCAAAGAGTTGTAAGATAATAACGGTGAATAAAGAACCCTGTACCAACTACAAGTCTCAGGTTCCTTGGCGAATACGCGATTTGCTACACTGGTGTCAGCAAGTGAAGCAAGTCGGCCGCGAGAGGAGATAGTGAGGAGGAACGGCGGAGAAAGTTGGACTCGAGCGGAAAAATAAAATGTTTAAGTGGGAGAGGGAAGAAGCTGTAGCCTCGGGGTTCGCGAGGACGAATGCTGCGGAGGAGGACTACATGTGGATGGAGGAGGGCCGTGGGCGGAGGGAGAATGAAGCCGAACCGGGCCCCGCTAACGGACAGGGACCCGTGCGTGGAGCAGCGGGAGCCGGGGAAGATCCTGTGCAGCTGGCGCCAGTGGGGAGCGGCGGGCGGGGCCCTATCAAGACGCAGCAGTACGACGGTAAACAGAGTTGGGAGGCGTTTCAGGCCCAATTCGAACTGATAGCGAAGAGTGAGGGCTGGACAAAGCAAGAGAAAGGAACAAAGCTAGCTACGTGCCTGGTGGATGACGCGCGCGCATGCTTGCTACTGCTAAGCCCAGGGGAAAGAGGTGACTATGGAGCACTGGTGGGGGCCCTGCAGAGGAGATTCGGCCAGTGTGAGCTGCCGAGTATACAACGCGCCGAACTGTGTAACAGGCGCCGGCAGCCTGGCGAGTCACTGCGTGTTTTGGCTAATGACATTGAGACTCTATCAAGGAGGGCATATATGGACATGTTGCCAGAGACGCAGAGTGAACTTGCCAGGGATCAGTTTGTTCGAGCTTTGACCCCGTGTTGGCTGCACAAGCAGACCCAGCTGGCACACCCAAGGATGCTGCAGGAGGCGCTGGAGCTGGCATCAGAGAGAGAGATCGTGGGGGCGGCGGCCACGGAGGACGGCACGATGGAGGCCGCCCCCGTGGCGAGAATGGCAGTGGAGAGCCCGCCACGGGAAGAGCCGGCGTGGAAGAGTGCGTTGGCGGAGCAAAGCAGCATGGTGCGGGAGCTATCTGAGTCGGTGCGCCAGTTAAAAGAACAACTGCTCCGAAGCGCGACCCTGCAGCCCACCCCACGAGACAATACCTGGCCCAGGGGGCCCGGGGCCATGCGCTGCTGGACCTGTGGACGCCCCGGACATCGGGCCAGAGAGTGCCGCGGAGGAGCGTGGAACCAGGGAAACGGCACGGGGCCCGTCTAGAAGGGGCGAGACGGGTCCCCGATGCTGGGGGCCCAGCGGTACAGACGGGGAGGTGGGGCGTCGCCTTCCCCCGAAGCAGACGACATCGCCGGCTCTGTCAGCATGCAGAACGGGCCGCACACGATGAACGGCTGCCATGTTCAGGTCCGCCTGCAAGGGAAGCCCTGTGTCGCCCTGGTGGACACGGGATGTACGGCAACGCTGGTGAACTCCAACATGATGCCAGAGGGAGCGCTTCTGGAGCAGCCAGCGGACCAGCTGCTGAGGACAGTATCCGGTGAGTTGATGCCGATGAGGGGAAGGGGGTCCGTGATGATAACTGTGGGGGGACAGACAGTGAACTTTCCGGTATGGGTAGTAGAGATGGCGGGGCCCTGTATCTTGGGGGAGGACTACTTGACGCTAAACCAATGCACAGTAGACCTGGGAAAGAGGACACTCACGTTCGCAGGGGGGCCAGTAGTCCAGATGGGCCACCCTCCCACCGCTCCAGGGGAGCAACCAAACGTCATCGGCACCACTGTGTACCACGTCACGGTTGAGCATGGGCCCCACGCGGAGCCACAAAAGAGACTGTGTTGGACATGTGGGAAACCGGGGCACTTAGCGAGAGGGTGTCGCAGCGGTCCCGGGGAACAGACCAGGTGCGCGGGACAACGACATGGACAGCAGGGAGCCTGCTGGGCATGCGGCGCGATTGGACACCTGGCCAGAGAGTGTCGAGGGGCTGTCGAGGACCGGAGGACAGCGGGAGAGGAGAGACGTGCAGGCGGCGGGCAGGTGAGACTCTGCTGGACTTGCTGTTCGCCGGAGGACTTAGCCAGAGACTGCACTGAGAGTGTGGAGGCCGGAGGTGAGACACAGGCTGGGGAGAGTGTGAGCAGCCGGGGAGAAGAGAACGTTGCTACGGACAGGAGAACGGCGCTGCAGGGGAACAGCCAGAGGGAAGAGAGAGACAGCATCTGCAATGCTGTTGCAGTCAGGGGAGCAACACTCGTGTCTCCGGGTGAGCCTGGGGGGTTACCGCCGGGGGAACCGGCCCAGCCTAGCCGCTACACACCCCCCACGGTTGCTGTGCGGAAAGCCGAGGTGGAGATCGAGACCGGTTGTGTTCCCCCTGCTGTCCTGAACACGCCGCCCCCTGGGGAAGGGGGGCGGGAGGACGACCGAGTGCAGGAGGTGGAGGAAGACGAGGAGGACTGTCCAGATGTGGATCTGGAGGACGACGGCGTAACCATCATGGATGTCGTCGTGCGTGAGTGGAAATGCAGGCAGGCGGAGGACACGGAGATCGGTCCGGTGCTTGCGTGGGTGGCGGCTGGACGCCGGTCCCCCGTGGAGGAGACTCGCATGTTTTCCGGTGCCACGAAAGGACTGTGGAACATGTTTTCCGACCTACGGCTGGATGAAGATGGGCTGTTGGAGAGAACACGGCACGGGGTAAAAGGGAGGCAGACGGTTGTGCCCAGATACTTGCGGGGGTTGGTTGTGCGGTGGGCGCACAGGGGCCGTACGGGGCATGACGAGCCTGAGAAGATGCTCCGAAATGTTCGTGCACTTTTCTACTGGGCCGGACGCGAGGAGGACGTGTGGAGATACTGTAGTGCGTGTGATGGCTGTGGGGCACCGAGGGGGGACCGTGCTGAGTTACACTGCAGAGGACTAACCCCACTGGGGGTTGAGCGGGACTAGCGTGCTTCAGGTGGGACAGAAGCTGTAAAAGGGGGGATGGAAATGGGGTTTAAATGAATGGGAAGTAACTAAATGATGGTGGTGGGGAATGAAAAATTAAGAAGTTGCTAAAAAAAGAAAAGTTAAGGTAAATGTTGGGGCTTGTGTTAAATTGAAATGTCTGTAAAAAGAACAGAGAATTGAAATGTGTGTAAAAAGAAAAGAGACTTATTTGAATGGGAATGTTGTTGAGGGGAATGTTAATTGAAAATGTGGGTAATGTGCAGTAAAGAAATGGTGGTGGTGGAACGAAGAGTTAAGTGGTGTGTTAAAATAGAAGGGACTATTTGAATTGAAGGGAATTTGTTGTGGTGACGGGGAAAAACAGATGTTGGGAAAAAAGTGTGTTATTGTTGTGTTTTGGTACAGGGGGATATGTGTGGGTTGTGGGTGTCGCGTGGGCGCGACTTCTTGTTGGGTGAGGAGTATGTAGCGATCCAGGTAATCCAGGTAATTACGTGTAATGTGGTGTTTCCGTGTGTAGCTAGGAACTGATGTGTGGGAGTGTTACCGGGGGGGAAGACTATGCTTGGGGGAAGACTTCCTGTCAGACAGAGCATGCGTGGAGGGGCTTCTATGAACAGCCTAAGGAAGAAGCAGCTAGCTAGCTATGGGCGTAGCAACCGCCAAAGAGTTGTAAGATAACGGTGAATAAAGAACCCTGTACCAACTACAAGTCTCCGGTTCCTTGGCGAATACGCGATTTGCTACAGTATGTACATTTGCAAGTGTACAAACGCAGATGATGTTGCTGCCTGCTATATCCAAATGGAAGTGAACAAATTAGTTGTGATTTAAAGGGTGTGCAGTGTGCAGACTTTTGACATCCACTGATAGACACACACACACACACACACACACACAAGGGCATAGGTTTGATGTGGAAAGTGGTGGGGACATTCGGCAGGTGGTCCGCAGACCCCCTAGGGGGGCCTGGGGGCATGCCCCACCAGCAGAAAATTGTGTACATTTTAAAGTAAAATGCAACAATCTGGTGCACTTTGAGAGCAAAATGAAGAGGCTAGATCTATAAGGAACTACACACATCACATGAATATCCTCTTTACTATGCTATGGCTTTACAATGATCATAAAAAATATTGTCTCGTATATTCTGCATACAGAATTCAGTCAATTCTTTCTCACTCTTTCTTAATTAAGAACATTCACATATCCAAAAACAACTGACACAATGGACTCTCTCTCTCCTTTTATTTAATGGCCAAACACAGCAGCACACCAGGGAAATCAATGTACAACCTTATTTATAGCTTATATATTCAGAATATCAGAACCACACACGCAACTCAAGGTGTGTAGCCCTAACCCTATCCATAGAACGCATTCTCATTCAGATATTTTGATTGGTCAAGGGACCCCTTTGAAAATGGCCGTGCCCATTTCTTCCTTGCCAAAATTTTGCCTAAATTCTGAGCATTATTTCACCCCCTTGCTGACTAGGTAGGGTGACATCATTGCTACCAATCGATTCCTTAGGTCGTCTAGTTTTATATGGTATAAGAACCATCACGCACCATCAGCTTCAAAAGTCAACCATAGCCTTGGAAAGACAGTAATATCAATCGTGGATTTCGATTGGACTATTTTAGCTCCTCAGAAGAGTGGGTGGGACATGTCCCACCCGTCTCACCCTAAACCTATGCCCATGCACATGCGCGCGCACGCACACACACAGGCACACAGGCGCACACACACACACACACACACACACAGGGACGTGCACAGAACATTAGAGGGGCAGGGGCTCAAATTCATAAAAGGGCACTACAGCCGGCGTCCGGAGGGCGGCGGCGGAAATTTGAGGCAATTTGAAGGCCAATTTAGGGGTATAACTCATTTTAAATATTCCGATTTTAACCAGATTTAGAGGAATATCTCATTTTAGGATGAGACTTGTCACGGAAAAATAACTCCATAACTGAATAATATTAGTATATAAAAGTTGCATGCTGTTGCAATACTGTTGTGAAATCATTTAAGCATCAATATGTATTTGCTCCTTTTCTCCCTTTAGGTTGTTGTACTACAACAGATAGCAACACAGTCAGAAACATTGAACGATACTGAGTGAGGCTTGTAATATACCATGCATTTTAACCATAATTCTAAAAAGCAAGACAGAAGATTTAGATAAGGTGTATTAGAATTTTTTTTATTTTTTGCGGATTCAACAACACAACATCCCTTTCCAATAGTGTAAAGTAAAAAATATTTTCAAGAGCAACAATTCTGCATTTGTTCCCTATATTTTGGTTATTTATTTATTGGGTGGTTTATTTATTTATGTATTTATTTATTCATTCATTTTTGGGTTCATTTTTGGGTTGGTGCCTTCAGGGGCAGTTTAGAAAAACACTGCTCCATGCAGAGGCCTATTACAAATGGTGCATTCAAGGCCAAGAGAGCTCGGAAAAGGCATTTCTCTTTGAATGCTGCCTTCAGTGACGGCATGGAAAGGGCAATTTCCATACAAAGCACCATTAGAAATGCATTCATGGTCAGGAAAGGGCACTTTTTATTTTATTTTTTAATGTGTCTGAGCTGTTTGTTTTGTTCATGTGTTGTTGGAATGAAAATGAAAAATGTATTATAATAAAAAAAAAAAAAAAAAAAAAAAAAAAAGGGCACTTTTTACAGACTGAAAAAAAGGCAGGGGCTCAAGCCCCCTTTCATGTCTATGTGTGCACGTGCCTGCACACACACACACACACACACACACACACACACACACACACACACACACACACACACACACACACACACACACAGAGCTACATTATGAATCAAAGATGTGTTCTTTGCCATTTGTGTTTGGTCAGATTGATAATGTATCCTATGAGGAGGTGAGCTGTAATAATAAGTCAGAATGAGTGTCCTCTCCCTGGCCCTGAGCAGCGGCTAGAACACATGTGATGCTCTTTCTCTCTCTCGGTCCTCATGGCTTCTACAGCTCTGACAGTACGGCTATCATTACACCACTGATAAGTGCCACTGCCGGTGGGGGGGAGGGGGGGAGGGAGCGACAGAGGGAAGGAAAGAGAGGAAGAGGAGGTAGTGAGAGCTGATACGGGCTAGGGATTGACACCACTTTAGAACAGTGCTGCACGGGCCATTCAGCTCAACAACACGACAGTCTCAACAATGCTGCGTGGGCCAGTCAGCTCAACAACACGACAGTCTCAACAGTGCTGCGCGGGCCAGTCAGCTCAACAACACGACAGTCTCAACAGTGCTGCGCGGGCCAGTCAGCTCAACAACACGACAGTCTGAACGGCTGTGGACCATCCATTCACAGGAATACCAACCAGCTACTCTTTGCATAGAAAATGATCGGCCTCTTTCAGGTCTGACCGTGAAGGAAGTCACGCAACACAAACGCTGCCATGCAGGGAAGACCTCATCTACAATTAAAACAAGGAAGAAAGTCTTGGTCTCATTCAGGCTCAAATCAGAGATTTATTTTTACATTACAGATTCTGCTAAGGGGGATGAGAGAAGCTCCATTGTTGCTCGGCAGAGGAGGAGAATACGCCATTTAAGCTCAGCAGGTGTCACGTAAATCGACGGAGAGAGAGCAGCCTGGGGAGAGAGCAGCCTGTGGGGAGAGAGAGAGCAGCCTGTGGAGAGAGAGAGCAGCCTGTGGGGAGAGAGAGCAGCCTGTGGAGAGAGAGAGAGCAGCATGGGGAGAGAGAGAGCAGCCTGTGGGGAGAGAGCAGCCTGTGGGGAGAGAGAGAGCAGCCTGTGGGGAGAGAGAGAGCAGCATGGGGAGAGAGAGAGCAGCCTGTGGGGAGAGAGAGCAGCCTGTGGGGAGAGAGAGAGCAGCCTGGGGAGAGAGAGAGCAGCCTGTGGAGAGGGAGAGCAGCCTGGGGAGAGAGAGAGCAGCCTGTGGAGAGAGAGAGCAGCCTGTAGAGAGAGGGAGCAGCCTGTAGAGAGGGAGAGCAGCCTGGGGAGAGAGAGAGCAGCCTGTAGAGAGAGGGATCAGCCTGGGGAGAGAGAGAGCAGCCTGGGGAGAGAGAGAGCAGCCTGTAGAGAGGGGGAGCAGCCTGGGGAGAGAGAGAGCAGCCTGGGGAGAGAGAGAGCAGCCTGTAGAGAGAGAGAGCAGCCTGGGGAGAGAGAGAGCAGCCTGTAGAGAGAGAGAGCAGCCTGGGGAGAGAGAGAGCAGCCTGGGGAGAGAGAGAGCAGCCTGGGGAGAGAGAGAGCAGCCTGTAGAGAGAGCAGCCTGGGGAGAGAGAGAGCAGCCTGTGGAGAGAGAGAGCAGCCTGGGGAGAGAGAGAGCAGCCTGTGGAGAGAGAGCAGCCTGGGGAGAGAGAGAGCAGCCTGTGGGGAGAGAGAGCAGCCTGTGGAGAGAGAGAGAGCAGCCTGTGGAGAGAGAGAGCAGCCTGTGGAGAGAGAGAGAGAGCAGCCTGTGGAGAGAGAGAGAGCAGCCTGTAGAGAGAGAGAGCAGCCTGTAGAGAGAGAGAGCAGCCTGTAGAGAGAGAGAGCAGCCTGTGGAGAGAGAGAGCAGCCTGTAGAGAGAGAGAGCAGCCTGTGGAGAGAGAGAGCAGCCTGTAGAGAGAGAGAGCAGGCTGTGGAGAGAGAGAGAGCGCAGCCTGTAGAGAGAGGGAGCAGCCTGTAGAGAGAGAGAGCAGCCTTTTGAGAGAGAGAGAGCAGCCTGTAGAGAGAGAGAGCAGCCTGTAGAGAGAGGGAGCAGCCTGGGGAGAGAGAGAGCAGCCTGTGGGGAGAGAGAGCAGCCTGTGGAGAGAGAGAGAGCAGCCTGTGGAGAGAGAGAGCAGCCTGTAGAGAGAGGGAGCAGCCTGGGGAGAGAGAGAGCAGCCTGGGGAGAGAGAGAGCAGCCTGTAGAGAGGGAGAGCAGCCTGGGGAGAGACAGAGAGCAGCCTGTGGAGAGGCAGAGAGCAGCCTGTGGAGAGAGAGAGAGCAGCCTTTAGAGAGGGAGAGCAGCCTGGGGAGAGAGAGAGCAGCCTGTAGAGAGAGAGCAGCCTGGGGAGAGAGAGAGCAGCCTGTGGAGAGAGAGCAGCCTTTAGAGAGAGAGAGCAGCCTGTAGAGAGGGAGAGCAGCCTGGGGAGAGAGAGAGCAGCCTGTAGAGAGAGAGCAGCCTGGGGAGAGAGAGAGCAGCCTGTGGAGAGAGAGCAGCCTTTAGAGAGGGAGAGCAGCCTGGGGAGAGAGAGAGCAGCCTGTAGAGAGAGAGCAGCCTGTAGAGAGAGGGAGCAGCCTGTAGAGAGAGAGAGCAGCCTGTAGAGAGAGGGAGCAGCCTGTAGAGAGAGAGCAGCCTGTAGAGAGGGAGAGCAGCCTGTGGAGAGAGAGAGCAGCCTGTGGAGAGAGAGAGAGCAGCCTGGGGAGGGAGAGAGCAGCCTGGGGAGAGAGAGAGCAGCCTGGGGAGAGAGAGAGCAGCCTGGGGAGAGAGAGAGCAGCCTGGGGAGAGAGAGAGCAGCCTGGGGAGAGGGAGAGCAGCCTGTGGAGAGAGAGCAGCCTGTGGAGAGAGAGAGCAGCCTGTAGAGAGGGAGACCAGCCTGTGGAGAGAGAGAGCGCAGCCTGGGGAGAGTAAAAAAAGCAAGAGAAGTGCTGGCTCCTCCTGGGATGGAGGTGCTCCACCAGCTAGCTGCCTCAGCCCGGCCCAGGTAAGCTTAGGACATACTCCAGAAAGGCAGCGCGAGGCGGAGCTCCGCAAACAGGGAGCGCACTCCCCGCTTGGGTCGAGGTGTTCATACTCAAGAGTGCTGCTCAGAGCACCGCTGTTTACATAGTACAGTGGATGGCCCATGATAAAGTCAATGAAACGCAATTAAAAGTCAATGGAATGCCATTATGTTCAGTAGACTGCGGTTTCACTCTCAAACGATCGTATCAGCACATGAATAGAATCGCCAATCCTGTTTTTATTGAATGTAAATAGGCCTAGATCTGTCTCAAGTTCAACACAGCACATTAATTGAAATGACTAAAAACTAACAGTTAGAAATCCAGTTTACCACATCGGTTAAGAAATGTGGTCAAAACATGGCTCAGTGTAGCCTTCCTACTTCTTCATTTCATTTCTCTTCCTGTCAGGAAGGACTGGCGACACGCGCTTACGGCTGTGGTGGCCTTGCCCCCACCGCAATGATGTCATATTGGCCGCACGGCCCTCACGGTTGGAAGCACGCGTGGAGTATGTCCTGCCCTTTAGTCCGGCCCAGCTAGCTGCCTCAGCCCGGCCCAGGTAGCTGCCTCAGCCCGGCCCAGCTGCCTCAGCCTGGCCCAGGTAGCTGCCTCAGCCCGGCCCAGGTAGCTGCCTCAGCCCGGCCCAGCTAGCTGCCTCAGCCCGGCCCAGGTAGCTGCCTCAGCCCGGCCCAGGTAGCTGCCTCAGCCCGGCCCAGCTAGCTGCCTCAGCCCGGCCCAGGTAGCTGCCTCAGCCCGGCCCAGCTAGCTGCCTTAGCCCCGCCCAGCTAGCTGCCTCAGCCCGGCCCAGGTAGCTGCCTCAGCCCGGCCCAGCTAGCTGCCTCAGCCCGGCCCAGGTAGCTGCCTTAGCCCCGCCCAGCTAGCTGCCTCAGCCCGGCCCAGGTAGCTGCCTCAGCCCGGCCCAGCTAGCTGCCTCAGCCCGGCCCAGGTAGCTGCCTCAGCCCGGCCCAGGTAGCTGCCTCAGCCCGGCCCAGGTAGCTGCCTTAGCCCGGCCCAGCTAGCTGCCTCAGCCCGGCCCAGGTAGCTGCCTCAGCCCGGCCCAGGTAGCTGCCTCAGCCCGGCCCAGGTAGCTGCCTCAGCCCGGCCCAGGTAGCTGCCTCAGCCCGGCCCAGGTAGCTGCCTTAGCCCGCCCAGCTCGGAAACAGCCTGCATCCCCACACGGAGACAGCAAGTCAAAAAGTGATTAGAACTAAACTAGAAACAAACAAGCCTTTTACAGCCTCAAATTACGTGCTTATGCTTAGCTGTTGCATCCCGCCAAACCCTTTTTTTTCAGATTCCCCCCATCCCCCTGTTTTCTCCCCAATTGTACTTGGCCAATTCCCCCTGCTGTCCAGGTCGTTGCTCCACCCCCTCTGTCGATCTGGACTGAGTTGTAGACTATAGCTATACATGCTTTTCCGCTACATGTGCAGTTGCCAGCTGCTTCTTCTCACCTGACAATGGGAGTTTCACCAGCAGGATGTAGCATGTGGGAGGATCACGCTAATCCCCCCAGTTCACCTCACCCCTGGACAGGGGGCGAGGGATGGGACATGATACAGCTATCCACAGGAGGCACTAGTGCAGTGACCAGGACACATACCCTTAATCCGGCTTCCCACCTGCAGACGCAGCCAATGGTGCCTGTATGGGCGTCTGAGCCAGAGGTAACATGGGGCCTCAAACCTGCGGCAAGGAATCTACTGCTACACTACCCGGACGCCCCAGAGGGAATTTTTTTTCAAACCAATAAATCACTTGTTAGGAAACAATGTTTCGACGAGGGATGATGTACTGCAGTTACAGAACGCTGCTTTTAAAGAGGCAATACACTAAAATAAAGTAAATTGAAATTTACGAGTCTATTGAACCCAGCTAAAAGCACAATGCATCCCACAGTTCAACACTGGCACAATAAAATTCTGGCTTTCTTTGTGGAATTCTATGCTCAAAAGCAATTCAGAACAAACATTAAGTCATTAAGTCGGCCATAAATGCACGGTACACATGTACGTCGAAAATACACACACCAACAAACACACAGTATTAAATAAACATTTCAGCAGTATTGAGATAACCACTTCTTCAAAGCGTCCGACTAAAGCCAGAGAACATTCACTTCTATGTAGCAAAACCAAGCAGCGAGGTTCTGCCCAGTCAGTCTCTCACACACGCGCACGCACGCACGCACGCACGCACACACACACACACACACACACACACACACACACACACACACACACACACACACAGCAGCAGCAAAAACAGCAAGGGTCTGCCGATTAGAGCCTCACTGACAGTATCTATCACATCCTGCTCTAAGCACCCACATATGTAGCATAATGACTGTGTGTGTGTGTGTGTGTGTGTGTGTGTGTGTGTGTGTGTGTGTGTGTGTGTGTTTAAGTGAGAGGGGGCACTAGGAGACAGCTGTTTGGATAATCAGACTAATTAGAAGATCAGGGTGGGCTTAAAACCTTGCCAATTCCACCAGACGCACACTGCGCTTTGTTGATTAGTCTGTCAATAAACATGTATGATGCCAGCTGATACAGTACCAACTGGCTTCTCATGAGGCTTCTGGCGTAAACACACTGGAAACGGAAGCGGGGCCGAACGTGAATTCAGCTGGAGCAGGAGCCTGGTCATTCCCACCACAAGCAGTATGTTTTGCTCCGTGCTGAGTGTTGACTTCATGCCTGGCTGTACACAATCGTTCGCGGCCCGCATGCAGGCCGTGACACGCCTGCACCGCGGCCGGTGTGACGGGTCTAATCTGTTGACGAGGGCGCTGAGATGAAACTGCCTGCACTTCCAGATGCTTTGCCTCACTTCCGTCTCGCTTCCGTTTCCAGTGTGTTTGCGCCGTTTACCTCTACACACAGACACTAGGGGTGGGAATCTCTAGACACCTCACAATTCGATTAGATTCGATTAGGGGCGTAGGCAGAAATTCAATTATGGGTGGGCCTGGATAAAATTGGTGGGGCAATTACATGACAAAATTTTGCGCGGGAAGCGCACAAAATTCCTAGATGTCATGAAGTCGTCATGCATTAGACTCTGGAGATGATGTGCCCTGCGTTTTTAAGCTACAAAACCATTAGCTAGCAAGGCAGCAGCAAGTTTGCCTCTAGAAAACAACCAATTAAAAAAAAAAAAAAATTGGGGGTTGGCCCGGGCAAGAAGTGGGTGGGCCTGTGCCTACCCAGGCCCACCCGTAGAAACGCCCCTGGATTCGATGATAAAATGATTATCGATGCATCTCGATGCATCTTGAATCGATGCATCACTTTCCCCCCGCAATACATGATTTCTTTTTTCTCATTGTGTGAGTTCTTTAAAATAAAGTGCATTTGGAATTGCATTGTATTATCATCCATAATTAAAATAAACAAATGCATGTACTTCCATTATCTTTTATTAACACAAAAGCTTCCCTCTGTTAGCCACCAGGTGGCAGTTAGGGTTCCAAGCATGCAGCAAAGCTACAGTAAAAGCAGAGAGTGCAGAAGAAGACGCACAAGCGTTACTCAAGTTGCAAAAAAGAACGAGTCTAAACATATCACCTGACTGGACATCCATCATATAAACATGGTGCCAGAAGCGGAACCTTGATGATTTTTATGTATTTATTTATTTAACCTTTATTTAACCAGGAAAGTCACATTGAGATTAAAAATCTATTTTTCAAGAGAGACTTGGCCAAGACAGGCAGCAGCACAAAAGAATACAAAAGTTGCATATAAAACAATAAAAAACAACAACAACAACATAACACAATTTACACTAGACAAGCAGTATAAGAGCCAGAAAGCAACCTAGCAGGGCAAGCCAGGGTATCGATAAGATATAAGACTATTAGGGCGACTCAAAACATCGGCAGACCATTGAGTCAACCTCTAGTCCCTTCATGAGGCATTTAAAAACATCCAGCGATACATACTCTGTAGGTTTCAGGTCATTCAGCATGTTCCAAGCAGATGGAGAAGAATACCTAAAAGCTCTCTATGATGCGGCAGGACACAAAATAACAGGTCAATCAGAAGGCTGGACACCATTGATTCCACTGGAGCTAAGTTCAACACTTGATAAGCAAAAGTGCTGACGCTAGCTGCTAGCCGACGTCGACGAACTGGCTTGACATGAAATGTAATCTATGGCAGCGGAGTTCTGCCTTTTCGTTCAGTCAACATCACGTTTTTAAATGTGCTTTAAGTGATTCTTTTGTGTTAAAATAAGTGTTAAATGGCTCTATTCTGACAGCAATCACTGCAATAGTGTTTGGTCAGTAACTTGGAACTCCCAACCCCCCGCTGTACTCTGTCTCTCTCCTGTAGCCTTGCATGCAGGGCGGACGTATCTCCACAACCGTAACTAGTAGAGACTCAAAAAATAAATATCATCATCGCTGTCCTATGACAACCACTTACATGTATCTCCAAAACGCCAACTTTTCAGGAAATGAAAAAAAAAAAACTGCTGTGCTCTTAAAATACTGAACACCACATTGTCATATTTGGCACATGTCTTCATTATAGACAGTTTCCCGCTGAATGTGTCATTACATTATTACTATCTTACCTGAATAAGCTCAAATGATGTTACAGGATTATCACACCGAGTCAGGGGCACTTTCTCCCCGCCAGGCAGCAGCGTGTGGGCGCCTGTATTGTGGATCACACAAGCGGCTGTGCTCCGGCGGCGGGTGTATTGTAATGGTACTATTTGATATCGCGCAATGCGTAGGGATACCAGAGTGACGTCATCTGGGTGCGCCGCCCGTCAGCCTGCTCCATGTCAACTGCAGTCAGTCGCCTACCGGTGTTATGTTGTCCGCGTGACAATAAAGCTGATCAACTATACAAGCTGCTTCTACTGGTTTCTACATAACACTACATGGTGTCAGAAGATACTAAGGATGGCAAAGTTCCCACCTCCTGACAACTTTAATTTCTCTCGCCCAGAACAATGGCCAGAGTGGCGGCAGAGGTTTCATCGCTACAGGATAGCAACGAAGCTCAACAAAGAGGAAGACGAGGTACAAGTGTGTACACTGCTCTATTCGTTGGGAAAAGAAGCCGAGCAAGTATATAAAACTTTCACGTTTGAAGACGAGGAACAAGAAAACAGTTATGAGGCTGTCATGGCAATGTTGGACAATTATTTTGTGCCGAAAGTGAACACGATTCACGAAAGAGCCCGCTTCCATCAGCGTACTCAAAAGCCGGGGGAAACGGCAGAAGAGTACATAAGAAGCCTGCACGAGCTAGCTGACACCTGTGCGTTTGGCATTGCTGATGTTAAGAATGAAAATATCCGCGACAGGTTAGTCATAGGGATACTGGATAAAGAGCTATCAGAGAAGCTACAGCTAATGCCTGACTTGACACTCAGCAAAGCGGTAGAGCTAGTGAGGCAATCAGAGCAAGTGAAGCAGCATATTAGCGAGCAAGGAGCTAATGCTAATTGTGCGCAAGTGAGTGAAGTAGCATCCAGGCGTGCGCCATACAAGGACAAAGAGAGGCACGGATATGGACAGGCTACAGGGGCCACGGCACAACAAGGACATTATGTGAACAAACCTGGACGCAAATGCAACAGATGTGGACGAGTGCATACCAGGGAAGATAATTGTGCTGCACGTAATGCTGAATGCCGCAACTGTGGAAAACGGGGACATTTCGCTGTGGTGTGTCAGTCCCATGTGGTCAACGAGGTTACTACACCCTATGAGGACGAAGATGACAGCCAAGCACTTATCCTAGGAGAAATCACAGATGTGGACGATTCAAACGATGCATGGACTGTTAGATTGCCTATACAAGGTATGAAGATAGCCTTTAAGATCGATACAGGAGCAGACACAAGTGTCATATTAGAACAGACGTTTAACCAGCTAATAAATAAGCCACAACTAAAAACCCCATTGAGTAGACTAGAGAGCCCAGGGGGTAAGGTGAACTGTATGGGCCACTTCACAGCTACATGTACTACGAGGTGGAAAGAGAAAAAGTTCAGATTTAAAGTGAATGTGATAAAAGGGTCACATGGCAGCCACCTGCTGAGTCGTAATGTAGCCATCGCTATGGGCTTGGTTAAGCGAATAGAGGAAATCAAAAGCACAGAGCAGCTTAAAGATCCCTATCCAGCTGAGGTTGGTAAGCTGAACATAAAGCCAATCAAAATCGCTCTGAAAGAGGATGCCATACCCTACAGCGTGGCCACCGCTAGGCGCGTATCTGTGCCTATGGTCCCGAAGGTGAAGACAGAACTAGAACGTATGGTAGCGAGTGGAGTGATACAGCCAATCAAAGAGCCAACGGAGTGGTGTGCACCGATGGTGGCTGTGCCCAAGAAGAACAAAGACCAGATAAGAATATGTGTGGATCTAAAGAAGCTTAATAAGGCTGTGAAGAGGGAGAAATATGTCCTCCCCACTATAGATGACATTTTACCCAGACTTGCAGGTGCTAAGGTGTTTTCTCTTTTGGATGCCGCTAGCGGATTTTGGCAAATCCCGCTAGACAGTGAGAGCGCCAAACTTACCACATTCATAACCGCCTTTGGTAGGTACTATTTCAATAGACTACCATTCGGAATCACAAGTGCACCTGAAATATTTCAACGTGAAATGACAGAGCTCCTGAAGGATCATGAAGGTGTAGCCGTCTATATGGATGATATCCTCATCTTTTCAGACACTCCAGAGGAGCATGAAGACAGGCTCCAGAAAACCCTGGACACTCTCAAAGTTGCAGGGTTGAAGTTAAACCGTGACAAATGCCTCCTACGCCAGCGACGACTCAACTACCTTGGCCATTACATCGATGAGCACGGCACTCGTCCAGACAAGGCTATGGTCAAAGCCGTCACTGAGCTAGAACCGCCGAACAACGTCGCCGACCTGAAGAGGATCATGGGATTGATTCACTATCTCGGCAGGTACCTACCAAACCTGTCTGAGGTTAGCAAACCTCTCAACGACCTACAGAAAAATGATGCTACATGGACTTGGGATGCAGTGCAAGAGGAAGCATTCAAGAAGGTGAAACAACTCGTTACAGAGTCCCCTGTGCTAGCGTTCTATGATGTGACTAAGCCCACTGTCGTTATCGCAGATGCTAGTAGTTATGGCTTAGGAGCAGTTCTACTACAGAAACATGATGGTCAGTTGAAACCCGTGAGTTTCTGTTTCAGGACACTCTCAGAAGCTGAACAGCGCTATGCGCAAATTGAGAAAGAGTGCATTGCTGCAGTCTGGGCTTGTGAGAAGTTTTCCAGATACCTCTATGGCCTAGACTCCTTTACCCTGCAGAGCGATCACAAGCCCCTCATTCCTCTAATCAACTGTAAGGACCTAAATTTAGTGCCCATAAGGTGTCAGAGGCTACTGCTACGTATGATGCGCTATAACCCCACAGCTGAATATGTGCCAGGGAAAGAGCTAGTTATAGCCGACACACTTTCTAGGCATCCCCAGGCAGCTGTGGCACAGGAAATAGCTGAGCTGACCAGTGAGATACAGGCCTATGAGGAAGCAGTCCACAAGGCATGGCCTATCTCCCCAACCAAGCTTGACCTGGTCAAGCAGCAGACCCTACAGGACACAGAGTTGCAGATGGTCCAACATTACGTGATGACAGGGTGGCCCAGATATGCAGTTAAGGTGCCAGATAAGGTAAAGGCCTACTACGCCTCCAGACAGCACCTCACAACATCAGGGGGACTAGTGTTGTACAATGATAGAATAGTAGTGCCACAACAGATGAGGCCAGATATTTTACAGCGCATACATGATGGGCATCAGGGCATCGTGAAGTGCAGAGAGCGGACTAGGTGTAGTGTGTGGTGGCCGGGAATAAGCAGAGAGATTCAGGAAATGGTCAGCACATGTAGACACTGCCAGGAGTCAAAACCCACTCAGAATAGAGAACCTCTGATCACTACCCCGCTGCCCAGCCGCCCATGGGAGAGAGTAGCAGCTGACATATGTGAACTGAATAAGCAAAGCTACTTGGTAGTTGTAGACTACTTGTCAAGGTATATCGAGGTAGCCTACCTCAAAGATATGTCAGGGGAGACCACCAGAGCTAAGCTGAAGAACATCTTTGCTAGATGGGGCTCCCCAAATTAACTGATCACGGATAACGGTCCCCAATCTTCAGGAAGAGCGTTCATGCAGTTCTCTCAGGAGTATGATTTCAGACACGTCACCACCAGCCCTCACTATGCACAAGCAAATGGTGAGGCTGAGAGAGCTGTACAGACAGCAAAACGAATCCTGAAACAGACTGATCCTTTCTTAGCCCTCATGATATACAGAGCGACCCCACTGCAGGCCACAGGTGCCAGCCCTGCTCAGCTCATGCTTGGCAGGCAAATCCGCACCACAGTTCCTACTCTGGAGGCTAAGCTGCAACCTGCATGGCCGGATCTCCAGCATGTGAGGCAGGTTGATGAGAGGGCGAAACAGCGCTACAGGCGTGCCTACGATAACAGGCACAACGCCAGACCTCTACCAGAGCTCCAGCCCGGGACCCCCGTTGCAGTGAAGCTGGACAACGAGCGAGGATGGACAAAGGCAGCTTCTGTCGTTGAAAGGTGTGACTCGCCAAGGTCATACCTGGTTCAGACGGACAGGGGAATACTACGCAGGAACCGTCGCCACCTGAGACCAATCCTCGGCAGTCCAGAGGCTTCAGAGGAGGGTGGAGAATAACACAGTGATTGTGATGGAGCATCACAATCACCGGTTCCAGATGCTGATCCACCTCCTGTCACACTTCCAGTCAGTATGCCATCAACTCCTACACACATCACATCCAGTGGCAGACATGTGAAGCCACCGGACAGATACGGGGAATATGTGACGTAGTTGACATAGCCTGCATTGAGAGTGGCATAATAATCCACTGCAGCTATGTGGAAGTCTGCCCAGATCACCTTAGTTTGGAATAATTCACAAGTCTATTTCATCAAAGACTGTCCTAAGTGAAACAACCGTCTCGAAGAAGGAAGAGCATATGGGACTGTTCTGTAAAAAAAAAAAAAAAGTGTTCTGTGTGTTCTATTCACAAATCTGTTGATGGTCAGTTAAAAAAAAAAAGAAAAGGAAAGGAAATGTTCATGCCTAAAGAGATAATGGTAATCTAGAAGTTGGTGAATTCATGTTTCATGGCGACAAAGTTTTGTTTATGGAGCAGTTATCTATAATTTGACTGTAAACAGTAATTCATACAGTATAATGCATTTTGTACATATGTCTTAAAGACTCAAAGAAAGGAAGATGTATTGTAATGGTACTATTTGATATCGCGCAATGCGTAGGGATACCAGAGTGACGTCATCTGGGTGCGCCGTCAGCCTGCTCCATGTCAACTGCAGTCAGTCGCCTACCGGTGTTATGTTGTCCGCGTGACAATAAAGCTGATCAACTATACAAGCTGCTTCTACTGGTTTCTACATAACACTACGGCGGGGACGCGTGGACCAAGAGCAGCGGAGCTCTTCACTCTCCCAAGGCGAAGCTGCGCATGCGGTTGGTGGGGAATTGACAAGTGGGGGGTACCTGAGCAATGGCGGCGAAAGGACTGCGAACCATGAAGGCGTACTCTGACAGCGAGAGTGAGGGCAGAGAGACAATGGTGGAGCTCGAGCTCCACAAGCGAAGGTCAGATGGAACCATGAAGGCGTACTCTGACAGCGAGAGTGAGGAAATGGGGTTGGAGGAAACAGAGTCTGAGAGGGAAATTCAAATTGACGTGGATAGTAGAGGTTTAGAGGGAAAGTTAATGAAAAGGAAACAGAATGAAATGAGTAATTCGAGTGATGGGTCTGTGAGGAACAAGGAGGGTTTTCTTGAGGGAATGGTGGCCGTGACGCACACAGACGAGATCTTTAAAGATCCACACGTAGTGGGAAAATGTATTGGAAAGGAAGTTGGAGATGTGCGTTCGGTTAAAATGACTAAAAGTGGTTTGGTTGTTATTGAATGTGTGCCTGAGAATCAGAGGAGAAAGGCTTTGAGGATTAAGGTGTTTAGTAAGAAAGATTGTGTGAATTGTTTCCCGCTGGGGTTAGAGGCCAGAAAGAAAGGTGTGGTAAGTAACGTGCCATTGTCAGTAGCTGCTGAAACTTTTTTGGAGGTGGAAGGTGTATGTGAGGTAAGGAGAATGTGGAGATTTCGGGAAGGAGAGAGAGAGGAGAGTAAGGGTGTATTCACACCTCTAGGTCGTTTGCTTTGTTCCGATTCAGGGGCTTAATTGATACAATTGTTGCATTTGTGCCTTGGTTCGTTTGTGTTCACACAGCCACAAATCAAACGGTCCAAATAGTATTGTATTGCCAAACCTCCTGGATTGGCCAGGAGACACTCTGATAGGCTAATAGCCTCCCGGGATGGAAAAAATAATTCCCAGAGATTCTCTCTGATTGTAAGAATGCGTTTTGTTAGACCTACATTAGGCTACGTGGGTCGTGCGCCATGCGAGGAGAGAGAGAAAGAAAGAGGGAGGGATCGGGAGAGAGAGAGGGAGAAAGTTATTTATTTGTGTGTATTTATTTATTTATTTAGGCTATCTATCGGGAATTTGGAGATAGAAGATCAAAGACCCTTGCAACGTCTGCTATTACTATCACGGAGACTTCAGAGGATTACGCATATGAACAACTGTCCTGTCAGGAATAAAATATTAATAAATAATTTGATAATAGCCTACGGACATTTCGAGGGAGACATGCAATCAGTCTGATTATCTGATTGAACCAGACAATCTTATCACAAAGAAGGCTGGCTCTGATTACCACGACTTGTTTTTATTTATTTAATGGAGACCAGATAAGTTGATCGAGTTCAAACTGCTGATGTGATGATGCAAAAATCCCCCAAAGTTTATCTATGCAAACGCTAGTTTCACAAGTCACTAGGGGTGTCACAATATATCGTCCCACGAAATTTCGCGATAGTAAAACGTCACGATATGTATCGTTGAGATGAAATCTCATATCGTGAAAAAAAAAAAAAAAAAAAAAAAAAAAAAAAAAAAAAATTTTTTTTCAAAAGTAGACAAAGAAACGTCTTTGTTTGTTGAAGTTCAATGTGTGGAAAGTAGTTCAGTTGAACAAGTCTCTGAAGAGACACATGAGAAGTTATACAGGAGAGAAACCATTCAATTGAGTTTCTGGCAAAACTGTTTACTTGACAGGAAAAACTGAAGATGCATAAAAAATAGACTAAGAAAAGTCTTGTTGTTTGAGTTTGAAGAAAAACTGAAGATGCATAATGAGAATTTATACTGCTGAGAAACCTTTTAGTTCAAAGTAAATCTAAGTGACGGTGTAACTCATTCTATTTCAAGATAAGCCTTATCTCCAATCTCATGTTTTTTCTAGTTGTTATTGTAATAACAATTTCCCACAACAGCATGTTTTGTATTTGTGCATTTCAAATAAAATACTACTTTTCCAGTCATATATTGTCATTATTCAAGTTTAAAAAAATATTGTTAAAATCGTATCGTATCGTATCGTTATCGTGAACCCAGTATCGTGATACGTATCGTATCGTGAACTGAGTGTATCGTGACACCCCTACAAGTCACCAAAACAATGTTGTTTTTAAACAATAAAAATGCTTGTTCTTCAGGCCATTACGCACAGCGCAGCTGACTACGGCAGCTGGTTTATCCAAAAATGCACACTTTTTCCTGCAGTTGTGTCGGATCGAGTTCGGATCACGTTCTCACCACCAACGAACCGCACCAGAGTTTGTTTAAAGCGGACTGAGACCACCCTTTCGTGGCGATCTCGGACCGCTTGTTTTGTCCCGCATCCGAGTGTGATTGCTGTGTTCACACCCCCCCAAACAAACCGCACCAAGGGGGAAAACGCTTTCTATTTCGGAACAACTGCTCCAAAAGTGTGTGTGTCTAACGTTTGAAGGGGAATTGCCATCGAGAGTATATTTTAATTATGTGTGTTACAGGGTGAGGCCCTTTGAGAAAGCTCCTTTAAGGTGCTTTTGTTGTCAGGAGAATGGACATGTGGCAGCAGTGTGTACCAGGAAGAAAATATGTAGGAGCTGTGGAAAGTCATATGCTGAGGCTGTCAAGAGGTGGATATGGGAAAGAAACGAGGACAGGGTGGTTGTACAAAAGGAGCCGGAGAGGGACAAGGACAAACAAGTCAGGGTAATGTTATATGTATGGACAAGAAGCGATTTTTGGCGTTTATTGCTATGGTCATAAACTGTGCTGCTAGTATGACTGGGAAGACGGAGAGAACTGAAATGGTGGTCGATGCTGCTAAGAGGTTTATTGATGTGATGGATGTATTTGGATCAGAGATAGATCAAATACTGAGGGACGCATTTGCGTAAACTCAGACCATTGCGTCTGAGTGATAGTATGGACAATATTTTATGAATTGGAGCATTTTGGGCGGACACTTATTTATTTATTTTTTCTTCACTGTAAAATTGTGGAATTACTAAATTACTAAAATCCAGTAGATGGCGGTAATGCACTATGTTTGCCAAATGCCATAAAACCTAAAAGAAGAAGAAGAAGACTCTCCCAAGGCGGGGAGAGTGGCTCTGTCATGGGGTTGAGCAGTCTCGGAGTAACGTGACATTATTCTCGTCAGAAACCACTTCGATTTGCATACTTTAAATTAGTTTGCAGCCCAGGGACAACCCGAAAACACCTTATTGATCTATTTACATCAGACGATGCCAGAATCACACAAAACCAAGCCGAAACACAGCCGGCATTCGATTCAGCAGCATACCCGGTCGATTTTCCGGGTAAGTCCTCATGAGGAGGGTGGGGGAGCATGGAGGTCCGACTGTCACATATGCGATGTGATGGGCGGGTCTAGGATCCAATGGTGG
Source organism: Poromitra crassiceps (assembly GCF_964638095.1). Taxonomy (NCBI): domain Eukaryota; kingdom Metazoa; phylum Chordata; class Actinopteri; order Beryciformes; family Melamphaidae; genus Poromitra; species Poromitra crassiceps. The sequence goes on from NC_139624.1 coordinate 55,530,316, forward strand.
TACGTGTTACATAAGCCGCTTTCACACACAGATCGCGCAAAATTGCAGTTCAGAAGGCCCGCAAAGCCGGCAGCCTTGCCACAGAAATTGCTTTCACACACAGCCAAGCAGCACCGGCACATTCCCGTCTTGGGGCGTGCTTTCAGTGTTAGGATGATGTCATCATTCCTACTGTGATGTCATAGATCACTCACTGATGATGTGATAACACAAGGTGATCTCATATTCGGGACCTATAAAGGTTTGCTCTGCAAGTCCTCTGCAGTTGTTCATAGACTAATCTCAAGACAACCTTCTGCAACAGTTCCCATCTTTCGAACCTTGCAGACTCAGCTATCAAGTTCCACAGCGTTCCTAGTTATCAAGACTTCAGTTTACCAAGTGTGTCTTGGCCATCAAGTATCCGCACCTAAATCCACATGTCTCACAGCAACCCTAACATTCAGGTGACAGCCACCGCTCCCGGATTGAAAGGCGAGCGGAGGCATTTCCACCCAGCTCCTCCTCCTAGCGAAAATTAATATTTTCATAGGTTAGTGTAGCCTAGGCTACTGTATGATGAACGAATTCATTCAACAACCAAACATCGCCGATGTACGCCAGCCAACGACGTGCAGCTGCGGTCGTTAAGGATCAAACTGATAAAACACGAAAGTGTTGTCCACATGCAGCATGGTAACAAGGCTTTCAATATTCATCTGATCGACTTCATGGATCACAGATGCACCATCATGTAGCCTATTACTGTAGGTACAAGGCTAATTCTTATCTTTTGGTTCCATTTTTTTGTAAAGCAAATTATTCCCATGAAGTAGCCTAATTAGCGTCCGTTCTGAAAGATGACGCCCGCATATCAAACAGCTGCAGTCTGCATAACGTTCGTCGGGGGAATAGTATAGGCTATAAATGCACATGACTACTATTATATATAACGTTAGTAGTTTTTGTAAGGGAATGCACAACTGGCTAGCTAGATAGATTGCAGTTCTGGAGCTGGTTTCCAGAGGGAATATCCTCAGACCAACTCGCCACAGACAGACAGTTATAGTCCTCTGAAGCTTATTATTATATCCGTTAATTTTACCTACATATGTCAACATCGTTTGAGCATAAAGCCTAACCTACTTACTAGGCACGGAGCATTCCTCCTGGCCACCTTTTTTTACTTTCACTTATGCCTTTCTTGCTGCATGAAGTGATTTCCCCTGTATTTTTATTGTATGAATGAGCTGACCATTCGCACCGTTCCGGCTTGCCGCTCCTACGCTTTCAGGTTGAAGCAGGTTGCAGGGTAACCCGGCGCTGTGACTAGGTCCACTGGCGGAACGAAAGGCGTACAACAATTACCCAGCAACCCGCTTTCACAACTTTCACATCGGAGGCGCGGATCTCATTTTCCGTGCATTTTATGGCTTTCAAGGCCGGTGTGAAAGCGGCTATAGATTACCCAGTAAAACATGTTTTCATTGTTCATTTAGACATCAAAACCTGCCAGTATATGGAGGAGAATGGATATATTCCATTGATATTAAAAAGTAAAAATCATAAAAAATTGATTTAAGTGGTTTTCATTGGACAGCGACGATAGTCCTTTACAGGCATCGTGATCTGACCTGTTTGTCAGAAAATGTACGCATTTCTCTGTTTGGATAGTGTGCAGATAATCGATTTCTGACACTTGTGAATCGATTCATAATCGTCCATATCTGCATCGCGATGCATCTAAGAATCGATCCCCCCCCACCCCTAACAGACACACGTGAAAACACAGTCACCCCTCCAACTGCCACAGGTGATTATTTAGCACACCTTCCTGCGTTATGCTGACCAGTCTCTGTTCACTTGTTGCATCCTGGTATTGGGAGATCATTACCTCCTGGTATGGGGAGATCATTGCCTACTGGTAGAGGTCTTCACGGGTCTACTCGGACCTTAGGACCCGACCCGAGACCCATACGGGGCCGGGGCCATATTTATTATGTTCAATTAGGGTCCGGGTCGGGTTCTATCAGCCTGTTTAACTGGGACTGTAAATTCATGTAAATTCCCTGCACATTTAATGCCTATTTAACTTAGCCTGTAAATTTCATGTACATTCAATGTAAACTCTTATTTAACTCTGACTGTAAATTAATGTAAATCCACTGCCTATTTAACGTCTATTTAACTCTGTCTGTAAATCTCATGTAAATTCAACATAAATTCATATTTATCATGCACAGAACACTTCACCACTCATGTACACATTGTATATATTTACTCGATTTGATTGCACTCGCAACTTTGTGATTGTCTTTAGTTATCTTCCTACTTCTTATCTCTGTATATTGATGTGACTGCTACGCTGCATACAGACACTAAGACAAATTCCTCGTATGTAACTTGCATACTGTGGCAATAAAAGTGATTCTGATTCTGATTCTGATCACCAAGGGTCCCGGGTCTATTTATCCTTATGTGTAATACCCGAGTGGAGAGAAACGCATGAAAACACAGCACACGTGATGCTTGTTGTCACAAACTGCAAGTAAATCCATAGAGAAAATAACTAGCAAAGAGCGTTCCCATCTGCATCGAAAATTACTTCCTCATTTACATGATGCGCATGTGAGCACATGCGCACACATGTGCCTCAGGCAAACGAGGAAGTGATTTTCGTTGCAGAGAGGTAACCCTCTTCCTAGTTATTCTCTCTATGGATTTACTTTGAAAATGACCGTTTCCCGTAGTTTTGATTATTATTTGATGATCGCATGGTGAGTACACAAGTCACAACATGTATGTGATTGTTTCTAGCGCTGTTGTGTGTTTTTGGGTGAATGAATGGCGGTAGCATAGAGACTGCCACTGTACTATCTAACTAGCGTTAAACAGTAGCAGCCCTCATGTTTCACTGTGAAACGCACTTTCTAATGCACGCACAGTTAAGATGTTGGTGACGTACAGTATCCCTTGCCTTTAACGCTAGCCCACATGGCTTTTCAATCAGCAAGAAGAATAACAGAAAACATGGAATTATTTTTTTATTACAAATTTCTTGGCAAGGATGAATGGATATATGCATTACATCACAGTCAGGCAGTGTCACTTACCCTCACAATATTCTTAGAAATTTAAACAGCAAAAGTCTCATCTTGTACTAGTACAGTATCTTGATAATCCATTATTGACAAGTTCTTTGCTATCCAAGCTGATAGCATGCATAGCATTCGGCATGCAATTCCTTGATAGATCTGTAGTGCTGAAGTTTTTTTCCATTTACATAGTTGCTACTGTATATGTGAGGCACACTGCATTTACTGTACTGCACACCTCCGGTGCTGGTTTGGGTGATCAGATCTTCAGTACATCTGGATATTGGCGCTGGTTTGGGATATTGTGTGTCGTTGCACCATGTAGTCACAATCGGATCAACAGGAACACATGTTTATGTATAAAGGGGATCACAGACGGGTTCTGGAACTGTCGTTCACACTATGACTCCGTATGCATCATGTGCAGTGTTGGGAAGTAACGAGTTACTAGTTACTCGTTACTGTAATAATATTACTTTTCCAAGTAACGAGTAGTGTAACGAATTACTAATAGAATATAAGTAATAATATTACCGTTACTTCAAGATAAAACAACTCGTTACATCTTTTGTTGAGTCCATTTTGTGATGCCGCTGCGCTGCAAAACGACACGCAGTCGGCATTCACTGATCACAAGCAGCGTGGCTTTTAACGCTCCCAAAACAAGGTGACGTCACCGCAGAGCACATTCAGAGCACCCTCTCTGCCCTGCTGAGCCAAGGAGGAAAATCCGTGGCTGGATATATTCCCATGACTTTGTTTTTGTCGGGGAGAAAAGTGACACGAACATCAAAGTCAAATGTAAACGGTGTCCAGGACAGGTAGGCTACTAACACTCTTTCCACTGTGAAAAACACGAGCTCAAACTTCCTTCCGTTAAGACGAGAGGACAGCACAACAGAAACCGGAAAACTGTTAAAATACAGAGATAACGTAAAAACTCACAAGCTGGTGGACATCAAACATTGCTGTTATTATTGTCAGGTCAATGTTAATGTTGCAGAGCTAACGTTATTTGTGACACAAACTTGTTACGCAAAGATGTAGCCCAGTGGTTCCCAACCTTTTCCAACTCAGGGCCCACTTTTATGTCTCAAAAATGTTCGCGGCCCACCTCCGACCCCATAAATACAAAGGCCATATAATGCGTTCTCAGAGCACTTTTTTATTGAAAATTGAACATAAAGGACTGAACTGAATACAGGAGAAACATGTTGGAAGCTCCACAGTCACTAACACAGCACCTGTAACATGTTGCAACACCTTCAGTATTACAGTTTTCAAGGAGCTGTCCACACACACACACACACACACACACGCACGCACACACACACACACACACACACACACACACACACACACACACACACACACACACACACACACACACACACACACACACCAATCATTCAAGGAGCTGTCCATCAGCACCACACAGATGTCAGAAATGACAAGCAAGGGGCTGTCTGTAACAGGCTAATTAACAAATGATTAATAAATAACGGTATCCTTCAACAATGGAAAAATGCATTCTCATAACAATTTGACATCCAATATCAGATCCAAACAAAATCCAAATATCAGAAGAAAGCCCATTAAATCGATAGGGTTACAAATAAACACAAACCCAATATAAAGATGATGTAAAGATGAAACTTCAATTCAAGCAAAAGCAATAACATCAAAGAAACAAAAATCATACTTTTTCAAGTATGATTTTTCAAAATCTTTCAAAAAAAATTTGATTTTTTTTTTTTTTTTTTTTTTCAAAAATCATACTTTTTTGGAAATGATTTGGCGGCCCACTTGCAATACCTTCGCGGCCCACCAGGGGGCCGCGGACCACAGGTTGGGAATCACTGATGTAGCCTATACGTATTGAGTTTGCATTGGCCGTGCATTATACTGCATTCTATAAAACAGAAGCTGTTTAAAAGATTGCATCTTGTCATCACTTTGTAGGAACCCTTACAGAAAACACACATGTGTCCACATGAGTTTCACATGTGACCACATGTGCCATATGTGGACACATGTGAAACTCATGTGGACACATGTGGACATCATGTTACCACATGTTATAACATGTGGTAACATATTATAACATGTGGAAAACATGGTATCACATGTTATAACATGTGAAAAATATTTTTGCCACATGTTGTATTATGTGATGACATGTGGAGCGGATGTGGAAATCATGTTACCACATGCTGTGACATGTGGTAACATGTGGAGCAACAGGTTTTCCACATGTGGAGCACATGTGGAAAACATGTAGAGCACATGTGAAAAATGTGTAGAGCACATGTGGGAAACGTGTAGAGCACATGTGGAAAACATGTAGAGCACATGTGGGAAAACGTGTAGAGCACATGTGGAAAACATGTAGAGCACATGTGGGAACCAGGAGAGCACATGTGGAAAACATGTAGAGTACATGTGGGAAAACATGTAGAGCACATGTGGAAAACATGTAGAGCACATGTGGGAACCAGGAGAGCACATGTGGAAAACATGTAGAGCACATGTGGGAAAACGTGTAGAGCACATGTGGAAAACATGTAGAGCACATGTGGAAAACATGTATGGCACATGTGGAAACCAGGAGAGCACATGTGGAAAATGTGTAGAGCACATGTGGAAACCAGGAGAGCAGATGTGGAAAACATGTAGAGCACATGTGGAAACCATGTAGAGCATATGTTGAAAATGTGTAGAGCACATGTGGAAAATGTGTAGAGCACATGTGGAAACCAGGAGAGCAGATGTGGAAAACATGTAGAGCACATGTGGAAAACATGTAGAGCACATGTGGAAAACATGTAGAGCACATGTGGCAAAACATGTAGAGCACATGTGGAAAACATGTAGAGCACATGTGGGAACCAGGAGAGCACATGTGGAAAACATGTAGAGCACATGTGGGAAAACATGTAGAGCACATGTGGAAAACATGTAGAGCACATGTGGGAACCAGGAGAGCACACGTGGAAAACATGTAGAGCACATGTGGGAAAACGTGTAGAGCACATGTGGAAAACATGTATGGCACATGTGGAAACCAGGAGAGCACATGTGGAAAATGTGTAGAGCACATGTGGAAACCAGGAGAGCAGATGTGGAAAACATGTAGAGCACATGTGGAAACCATGTAGAGCACATGTTGAAAATGTGTAGAGCACATGTGGAAAATGTGTAGAGCACATGTGGAAACCAGGAGAGCAGATGTGGAAAACATGTAGAGCACATGTGGAAAACGTGTAGAGCACATGTGGAAACTAGGAGAGCAGATGTGGAAAACATGTAGAGCACATGTGGAAAACGTGTAGAGCACAAAAAAATAGTAATTAGTGCATCAAGTTGCTAGAGCGTAATGCAAACATTTGTGTGTGTTCTTCTGTTATCTTCTGGCAACAAGCTTGCAGGTGCACATGTGTGTTAGAGAAGCAAATGGAAATTAAATTAATTGAATGAAAATACAATTAGGCCTATCAAAAACTTGGGGACAATTTTTGCACCTTGATCATGTTTTTTTGTGTGCATTCTGAGATTTCTTGGAGCATATTTGCCCTTGCCCCTGGCTAATTTTTCCTACAGTGTATCAGGCTACCATGAAAACATAGGGGTCACCTTTTATGTCATCAATCATGTTCAGGAGATTTGATGCAAAATAACTTGGTTATGGTGGAAGATATATAGCCTATGTCAATGGGTGGAAGGTAAAAAGGTAAAACACAATACAAGAGGCTACAATCCTGTATAAATCAGTAGTCCCTTAAAATAACCTTACATATAGGCTACATTGATTATTATTATTATTATTATTATTATTATTATTAGCCTATTAGTTATCATTATTATTATTATTACCTTCAAGCTATGTTATTTTTTCTACTGTTAACAGAGAGGCGTTAATTAAACTCTAAGTCAGAGCAGTGACTAATTTAATTTCTGATGCCAGTTTTCCTAATTCAATTGGAACTATTTTGTTTGTTGACAAACTAGTAGTATCACTACGCATTGTGCGCAGTGGAGCCTCCTCAGTATGATCTGATATCATGACATGCACTGACAGCGCGGGTCCGCGAGACCATCTCCAAACTTTGCCGCCAATCAGCAGCAGCACCATTCATCAGGACGCACTGCGCTGCGCGAGCGCGGTCCTCTGAAAACAAAACGAACTGGCGGCTTGAAGCAGATATTTGAGGTGAGTGAAGTTAACTAACTTGTCTAACAAGTGTGTTATTTATTGCGACAGAAAGAGGTTTAGTTATTCACACATCACTTGCTTGCTAGTTGCTTGTCAGAGGGAGAGAGGGGCTGAGGGGTGAATCGATAGGCAACTTTTTACCGTGTAATATAGAGCCATGCTGCCGAGTCATGCTAGTTAGCTGCTGCTGTATGCTAGGTTTGCCTGGTCATCCACGTAGCATAATGTACCCTAAATGTCTTAGACTCTAAGTTAGAGAGAGAGAGAGAGTGAGGAGCCGAGCGCAGGACGATACGGGAGGAGATGGGAGATGAGAGCGAGGAGGTCAGTGCCGTGTGTGGAAACATACACATGAGCAAAGTGCACACAGACATACAGTAGGCTACAGGCAGACTGGATACTTGGTGAAAGAAGAGCGGCCAACTAAGAATCTTTCCCACTTTATACAACTGCTACATTTTTTACCTTTATTTATCCAGGGCAATCACATTGAGATGTCCATCTCGTTTTACATTAACTCATTCACCGCCAGTTTAGGACTGCCAATATTTAGCACAGGCCAAAGATTTTCATAATTGTTGGTCATCTTTCAAGACCCACAGTAAATTATCTATTAGCACCAGAGTGATTTGCAATACCTCAAAATGAAGATGTACGTCTCTGGGTTCACCAGGAAAAAAAAAGTGAGCTTTTAGCATGTTCTGTACTCTACTTATAGCCATTTATATACACCCTGTTTTCCCCCAAAAGTTCTCCCTGAGAAAATAAACAGGAGAAAAGGCAATTTTTGTAAAAGGGCACAATCTCAGGAAGAACTCACTCTCAATTATTTTATTTTGAACTGTATTGACATCAGACATGTAAATATTATTAGTTAGGACACAAATGACAAAAAAAATAAATAAATATATATATATATATATATATATACACATGAAGTGCTTTTTTTTTTACATTCAACAATACAGTTTACTCGGTGTGAGTGTGCAGACAGACAGACAGACAGACAGACAGACAGACAGACAGACACACCGACAGACAGACAGACAGACAGACAGACAGACAGACACACACACACACACACACACACACACACACACACACACACACACGATCCCCGATCCCCCTTTTAGATTTCTAACCCCACATAGGATAAGCAATAACCACGCCCTGTGGCGCTGGGATTGGCCAGGAGCAACACTGGAGGGCACGCAGCCCAGCGATTTCATGAACTGAATAGCTCTTGAGAAAGGACAGCGGGCTGCTGTGAATGCCGCTTCTGCCTTGTGCCTTGCTGTTGTGTGTTTATTTTGCACCCGTCCTCGTCCATGTCTCCCTGTCATATCCTCCTGCTATCTGATCGTTCCCGTTTTCCCCTCGACTATTCAACACGTCCTCACCGCCCTCGCAAACTGATCGATCATTTCCTCATTCCTCCGATGATCAAACACATCTCTTGATTTCTTTCTCCCGGCTGGCACAGAGGAAGGCGACTCCAGCTCGTGCAGCGCGCCGAGGCGCGTTTCAATGGCGTTTCTCCTGTCTGCACAAGGAAGCGTTACCCGTTTTCTGCTGTTCCTCTTGCTCAATTTCAAAACAACAGCTGCGGTATGTGTTTGTTCACGTGTTGTCTTAGATGCTAGGGACCTGATGCCATGTGACAGGCTGGGGAAGTGTTTAAACTACGCCCTGCAGTAATAAAAACAAAAACACGTCAAACACGTCATTGGCGGGGAGGGCTATTTCTGATAACACGTCAAAGACGTCATTGGCGGTGAATGAGTTAAGGGGTTAAGGGCCTTGTTCAAGGGCACCTCAGTGGTGGTAATGAGGGAGGGGCAAGTGCTGCTTTTCACACATGCTTTTCTAATTTACACCGTCTCTTTGTCTATATATTGTGTTTGTGTGCAGGTGTTTGATAATGACATTGTGGGACAAACAGCCAGTGGAGGACACCCAATCTGTTAAGTAAATTGAGATTTTTTTTCCTCCAAAAACCTATTCCTGTTGTTCCTGATTTCTGGAAATAGACATTGCTGTTGAGTTTTCATTTCATTTTATTTAATTTCATTTTGTGTGTGTGCTTTGAGCACCACAAGCCAAGTGCCATCCAGTTCCATTGTATTAAAGAGAAGGCAGACATCTCTATGGCCGATTTGGTCTCCAAAACTCAACAACTCACACCAAAACGGTCTAGATTGACATATGCTGTGGGTGGCTCTAGTTTTAATTACAGGTGACTGGTTTGTTAAATAAAAGATTTGTGCACATAGCTGATGCCATGAGCACAAGGAACCTCAGTGCATTTTGCCTCTATTTACCAAATTTTTTTTTTTTTTTTTTGCAATTTTTGTAAATGAAATTTTCAGTGTAGTTGATCACTTTTAAAGTAGCTCATGCTTCACTTTTCTGTAGCACGTTTTCAAACAGCAGTTGAAATATTGACCAAAGAACAGTGTTACTTTGCCACTAATTTATCTGTGTTTGCTTTTCAGTTTGATACAAAGAGTGGCTCCAGAACCAAAACCTGGGTGAAGCAGATGTGGAAGCTCGAGTGGGGAAGCCTGGATGCTACATCACAGAGAAAACAATGGACATAAACAAACAAACAAAAAATAGTACTTAAAGGGACACTCCACCAAAAAACAATGCTGATTTTGCACATAATCTCACACATATCCAAAAACTGTAAACCGTTTTGCAAGCATACATTTAGGTCGACAGTTATTGAGAGTTGATTTAAGTTGTAATTTGTGAATGATATCACTGGTCCATGACTTAACTCAAATCAACTCTCAATAACTGAAATTAATTAATTAAATGAATGCCTGCAAAACTGTTTACATTTTTCGGATTATGTGAGATTTTGTGCAAAATAAATCAGCATTGTTTTTCAATCGAGTTCTTTACTTCTGACTTGACTTAAGGCCTTTGCTCCTCAAGGGATCATAGGCCATTGACAAAATGTCCTCCACCTCACTCCATCTCCCCAATTGAGCCCGCTCCCAGACATTTCTGCCTGTACACCTCTTCTCCAGCTGTTCCTGGGGCGACCTATTTTCTTCTCAGGTGATGTTGTCTGTTTTGTTGTGTTATTGTTAATTAGTCAGTAGTTTTATTATTTTATTGAGTTTAATTGTAATGAGTCTTTAATTGTCTTCACCACGTTAGTTGATTTGAGTCACACTTTTACTTTTAATACTTTTTACATAAAGACAGGTACAGGCTGACTGTTCAGGTGCACTGCTGTTCTCTCTCCCACTCCCTCTCTGTGTTGCTTGTATTTAATAAATAATTATATTGTTATGTAAACCTGAAATAGTCTTCATTTAACTAGTTCAAGAAAGATTACTTTTGTGATGTTTATCTGGTCTGACTACTCTCAGCATGGGGTGCTGGTTAACAAGCATTCAACCATAGACCAGCATGTTGTGTTTGACACCAGCAAGACCAGCATAGCTGGTGTATGCTGGTCACACCAGCATACCAGCAGATGTTGGTGTGACCAGTATACCCATGGGAATTACATGGGTTTCACATGTAATATCATAGGTTTCACATGCAAATCCATATGGGATACACATGGGTATTGATGTGGGTTTAACATGGGAATTTACATGGGTTTCACATGTTATCCCATAGGTTTCACATGTAATCCCATGGGTTTCACATGGGAATTCATATAACATGGGAATTTACATGGGTTTCACATGTTATCCCATAGGTTTCACATGTAATCCCATGGGTTTCACATGGGAATTCATATGGTTTTAACATGGGAATTTACATGGGTTTCACATGTTATCCCATAGGTTTCACATGTAATCCCATGGGTTTCACATGGGAATTCATATAACATGGGAATTTACATGGGTTTCACATGTTATCCCATAGGTTTCACATGTAATCCCATGGGTTTCACATGGGAATTCATATGGTTTTAACATGGGAATTTACATGGGTTTCACATGTTATCCCATAGGTTTCACATGTAATCCCATGGGTTTCACATGGGAATTCATATGGTTTTAACATGGGAATTTACATGGGGTTCACATGCAATCCCATGGGTTTCACATGCAATCCAATAGGTTTTACATGGGTTTCACATGTAATCCCATAGGTTTCATATGGGTTTCACATGGGAATTTGTATGCATTTACAAATGGAATTTACATGGGTTTCACATGTAATCACATAGGTTTCACATGTTATCACATGGGAATTTACATGGGTTTCACACATTTCACATGTGAAAACGTTCCAAAACCACATGCTTTCATGGGAAAAGCACATGTGATCACATGTGTTCCACATGTGATCACATGTGAAAATGCACATGTGAAATTTCATGTGGAAAAATCTCCTGTGCAAAATCACATGTGATCACATGTGATTATTGCACATGTGAAGTTCATGTGGTTTTTCTGTAAGGGAAGCTGTGCTCTGGCAAAGCGATAAGTTTAAATGGAACGGCACATAATAGACCTAGTTCACACATTCGCACCGCAAAGTCTGCATTTTGATGAGAAAAACGCTATGGGCCTTTTTCACAACGGCCATTTGTGTCTAGAAGACAGAGTATACACAGGTGCAACCAACTAACTAATTAGGGCTCCGGCACTGGAATACCTAAATGGACTGGAAGTTGGAAGCCCTAATTAACATCTTGGTGCACCTGTGTGTTACCTCCTCCTCAAAATCGCTGCAGTGAAAAAGGCCTATTGCCATTTGTGTGGAATGTAACGGAAAAGTAATATAACGAGTATGTAACAAATTACTTTTGGCATGGAGTAATAAGTAATGTAATAATATTACTTTTGAAAATAGTAACGTGCCCAACACTGATCATGTGCAAATGTGCCAAAGAAAAGCTTACGTTTGCAGTATGCAAAACCCTTTTGTTTTTTTTACTGCTCAAGGGTGCATACTTGAAGGGAGACAGGCAATACAATGTCAACCCATACAGCATGGTAAAAACAGCTGTTGCGTGGCCAACAATGCATCAAATAGAATTAAACTTCAAAACCAGCCACTGCTTGAACATGGCTGTGTAACGACTTTCACCCAACGTGTCTCTTCTATCCCCTTCCTTTCAATCCTCTCTGCTATTCGCTATGTCCATCCGTCTCTCTCCCGCCCTATCTCACATTCAGGCTTTCTCCACCCACCTCTCTCCCTCCCTCCTCTCTCTTTCTCCTTGTTTCTTCATTGGCAGAGGCAAAGCATTATCCACAGAAGAGGGTACTCATTTATTCATTTGTAGTGTCAACAGATCAAAGGAGCAAGTGGAAGGGCTTCGTGTGCCTGATAAAGCCGGCTTTATCAGGAGCTTAGATGGATTGACTAGACAGATAGGCCTATCAAAGCATGTTTGACACTAGGCCGCTCATCCCAGCACATGATACAGCTATCCAGAGGAAGAGGATGGTCATCCCAGCACATGATACAGCTATCCAGAGGAAGAGGATGATCATCCCAGCACATGATACAGCTATCCAGAGGAAGAGGATGATCATCCCAGCACATGATACAGCTATCCAGAGGAAAAGGATGGTCATCCCAGCACATGATACAGCTATCCAGAGGAAGAGGATGGTCATCCCAGCACATGATACAGCTATCCAGAGGAAGAGGATGGTCATCCCAGCACATGATACAGCTATCCAGAGGAAGAGGATGGTCATCCCAGCACATGATACAGCTATCCAGAGGTGGTAATCTCAGTCAGCACATGATACAGCTATCCAGAGGAAGCGGCAGGAAAACACCACTTATTTTCCTTTTCTTTTTTAGATTTTTCTCCCATTTTCTCCACAATTGTACTTGGCCAATTCCCCTTGCTGTCCCGGTTGTTTCGGGGGAGTTTTCAACCCGGACCCTATTTTCCACACTGTATGTGTCTAATAAACTCATCATGACACATTTTTTTCAAATTGGTCGAGATAGCCTTGTTTACAACTGGAGCAATGTGCTCAAACAACTACACAGTGTAACCGAGTCGGGCAATTGCGCACCACATCGTCAATACACGTTTGTGTACAACTGTTTGTTTTGGGCTCGGAGGCTCAAACTGTCAATAGTGTCTGGCAACATGGAAATTACTCTATATTTAGCTGATTGATGGATACTTTCCCATTCAGTCCCTCTGTTTTGGCCGCCTCTTCCAGTTCACTTTTCGGACATGGAAGAATTGTCTCCAGCACAGCACTGTTGTGTTGATGAGAGAGGGGAAATCCTCCGTGGTGACACAGCGCGAGCTTCGCTGTCTTGCTGGTTGCCCCTCTGTCTGCAGCTCCTCTCTCTTTCTCTCCTCGCCTGCTCGTACGCCCCGGAGAATAATATTCATGTAGGAGTTGTCTCCATGCGAGCAGGCAGGGTTGGGGGGGGTGAGGGACAACATTCATGTTTTTCTTTTTTTACAATGTTAATAATTAACCAGTTAATTGATCGTTAAGGTCCGCAACTAACGGTTAAGGAAAATGCATGAAATTCCCATCCCTAGTATGTACAGTATGTCTGTATGTAAAGTATGTCTCTATGTAAAGTATATCTGTATGTAAAGTATGTCTGTATGTACAGTGTCTGTATGTACAGTATGTCTGTATGTACAGTATGTCTCTATGTACAGTATGTCTGTATGTACAGTATATCTGTATGTAAAGTATGTCTGTATGTACAGTGTCTGTATGTACAGTATGTCTGTATGTACAGTATGTCTGTATGTACAGTATGTCTCTATGCACAGTATGTACAGTATGCCTGTATGTACAGTATGTCTGTATGTACAGTATGTCTGTATGCACAGTATGTCTGTATGTACAGTATGCCTGTATGTACAATATGTCTGTATGTACAGTATGTCTGTATGCACAGTATGTACAGTATGCCTGTATGTACAGTATGTCTGTATGTACAGTATGTCTCTATGTACAGTATGTCTGTATGCACAGTATGTACAGTATGCCTGTATGTACAGTATATCTGTATGTACAGTATGTCTGTATGTACAGTATGTCTGTATGTACAGTATGTCTCTATGTACAGTATGTCTCTATGTACAGTATGTCTGTATGTACAGTATGTCTGTACAGTATGTCTCTATGTACAGTATGTCTGTATGTACAGTATGTCTCTATGTACAGTATGTCTGTATGTACAGTATGTCTGTATGTACAGTATGTCTCTATGTACAGTATGTCTGTATGTACAGTATGTCTCTATGTACAGTATGTCTCTATGTACAGTATGTCTGTATGTACAGTATGTCTGTATGTACAGTATGTACAGTATGTCTGTATGTACAGTATGTCTGTATGTACAGTATGTCTGTATGTACAGTATGTACAGTATGTCTGTATGTACAGTATGTCTGTATGTACAGTATGTCTGTATGCACAGTATGTACAGTATGTCTGTATGCACAGTATGTACAGTATGTCTCTATGTACAGTATGTCTGTATGTACAGTATGTCTGTATGCACAGTATGTACAGTATGTCTGTATGCACAGTATGTACAGTATGTCTGTATGTACAGTATGTCTCTATGTACAGTATGTCTGTATGCACAGTATGTACAGTATGTCTGTATGTACAGTATGTACAGTATGTCTCTATGTACAGTATGTCTGTATGTACAGTATGTCTGTATGTACAGTATGTCTGTATGCACAGTATGTACAGTATATCTGTATGCACAGTATGTACAGTATGTCTGTATGTACAGTATGTACAGTATGTCTGTATGTACAGTATGTCTCTATGTACAGTATGTACAGTATATCTGTATGTACAGTATGTTAGTTAGTTAGTTAGTTAGTTTATTTCGATCAGAAAGCAAAGAATATTCACAGAATAGGAAAAAAAACAGAAGAAAACAAAAGATACATAAGGCTGACCGAAAGGGTTTTAGGGCTGAAGCTAGCTAGCTTATTAAATGCCCTTACCCTTTTTCCTTTACGTTATATGTAAACATATGCAGTACATATGCATACACATGGATACATACATGCATTGATTTACACACACAAATAGCACATGCTCCTAATTATTCATACATGCCTATACACACATAGGCTACCTACCACATATAATTACACATACATAGCTAATACCAAACATACTACAGGAAATACAAGTGACCCATAAGTCCTGATTATGTACCATCACGTCTATACTTCTCCAGAATAATGTTTCTATACTTTTTTTTGAATTGCACAAGATTTTTACTTTCTTTGATCTCGTCAGGTAATTTATCATATGTCTGTATGTACAGTATGTCTGTACAATGTTCAAAGTGCAATGTTCACCTGTGCCTCAACAAGAACAACAACTGCTTTCGAGAATTCCACAAGTAACACTGTTTTCTTCTTGCGAACAAGGGGATACTAGCCCTTGGGACTGTGCAGCAAAGTGATTTTGCAGTATTATGCTGTATTTGAAATACTGTGATGATGGAACAGCAATGATTGTACAGAAACATATGTTGTTATTCAATTTCAAAGCCCTGTTTCAGCAATAGCAGCATCAATAAATAAATGATCTAATGATCTGTGATCCCACAGACACGGCTAATTGTATCTGTATGGATGCCCGACAAAGCCGGAGGTAACACGGGGACTTGAACCTGCGACCCTCATGTTGGTAGGCAGGCAATCTAACACTGCACTGTCCAGACGCCCAGGTAGACAAAGAAATTCATCACTACCAAGGCGCTGAAGCTCTCCAAAGGCATATGCGGTGGACAGAGTTGTAAAAAAGCCAAGCAGACAAACTCAGTGCTTAACAATGTGGTTGCCTTGACAACAATATTACTTCCATCACACAGTAAAGCCAGCACTCGGGAGACAATTCTCACACAGTTCTCTTCTCCTGTACTCCCATTCATCTATTTGGGTACGTCTATACGTGTAAGGGGCAAAGACGCCACACAGACATTTCCAAAATTAAAAGAGGAGGTAAGTATAACTTAAATTTCACGGTTACGAGAATTTCTCATGTATTACTGCACAGTTTGGCAGCAACGCTTTTGATTGGCTGAATTTATTTCACTGGACTTTGCCCTGTAAGATTGGTTTTGGGAGGTGGTGTGGACACAAATTGGCAGGGGGTCTGGTCCTCCTGAAAAATGTGACATTTCTTAATCATATTTGCTGCAAGTCTACATTCTTTGATGATGTAGTGCTCTTGAACACACATTTTTGGACACAATTAATTAGGCCTATAATAAGTATGCCCAAAGGGGGAGATGTATAGGATTCTAGGAATAGAGTTACCACTCAGTCTAAGTGTTTTTCTGCTCGATCTGACACCTGAAGACATGTGTACTGGTGACCAAATATATTTGTTGCATGTACTCCTAATGACTGCAAGAAAAATTATAACACTGCTGGGTATTGACAAGGACCTCAGCATACGCTACGTATCACGATACATGGGTCACGATATGATGTGGCTACCATGAAACACATGACTGCCTTAGCCAATCATAATCGTTTATCTCGTTATGTTAACCCACCCGGTCTCCTCACTTGACAACACTAGTGTAGGCTACGGGTAGTTTACTCAATCATTTCATAGTAACGCACCGCATTTAGCGTTCAGTAACGATAACGGCGTTGTAACGACGGAAACAGTAATTAGTTAGATTACCCCGTTACTGAAAAAATAACGGCGTTACCTAACGCCGTTCTTTTAAACGGCGTTATTCCAAACACTGGTCAAGGCGTTCCTCAGATATCGCGTTAACAAACATCGTACGGACGTACGGACGTACAGACGTACGTACGTACGGACGAACAACCCGGATCCATATTAGTAGGGTCATCTGTGTCACTTCCGTGACCGTGGAGAGCGAAGGTCCGTTTCTCAATGGATTTGTCATCTAGGAGGGTTAATAAACAAATTTAGCCGGGGTGTATTTTAAAAAAAGGCGGGGAAAATATTTGAGAGACCAAAATCCAAAATGTCTGCCGTGGAAATGAACTTTTTAATGGTTTGACCTACAATGATGCACAATACATGGTTTCAGAGCTTATTCTGGTCAAGGAATACATATTTGGTGTTTATATAATGATTTGACTTATTTTTGACCTTCAAATCCAAGATGGCTGCCAATTTTGAGCTCTAAAAGGCAGTTTTTCAAAATCGTCATAGAGCCTTCATATTAGGCTTGAATGACAGGTCTTCTCATGATGAGTTGAATAATATACAGTATAAGTACACAGAAGTAATCTCTGAGGTCATTAAAGTCAATGTTTGTGTGTAAACAACAGTTGCTGATTTGCGGTTTCCCATTAAATAGGGTAGGCTACTGAGAATATGGTGTCCAGTTCATCCCATCACATTTTCATAATGAACCAAAAACAATTTTGCACTATAGCCTAACATAAAATAATATTCTGTATGCAAAGCTAGCAAGGTTAGTTGCTTGAGCTGAATTTAAAGGTCAACTCAAAACAAACAATGAAATTAACTTTGAAATTAAAACTGAATCCTAGGCTACTAAATTTCATCAGCACACAGTAAAGGAAACTTGTCTTTGAACTCAGCTGACTGTCTAGTCCTAATCCCTGTTGTGCAATGTCCCTTTTCAGTGAAGTTTTAGTTTTTGTTAAGAGTATGGACTTTTAATCTTGACCTTGTTGGTAGGCAACGGCCCTTTTTCAGTCAAGCATTTTCAGATTAGCTCAGTCAGTCTGTGAAGCAGTCAGTGTCAGCACTTGCGCGAGCTCGCTTTTTCTCTAACTAATGTTAACATTACACACTTTAAGACACTTTGTTTGAGGATATAAAAGGAGGTACGGTGGTGTAGTGGTAAGCACTATCGCCTCACAGCTCGAAGGTCGTGGGTTCGATTCCCACCTGGGACGATGTGAACGCTGAAGGAATGCGTGCCCGTCCGCATGTCCTCGAGTGCCCACCGCCCGGGTGGGGTCGTCAAAAGGGCCTTTCTGTGTGGAGTTTGCATGTTCTCCCCGTGCCTCCCGGGGGTTTCCTTCATATAGGAACCCCCTTCACCAAAAACATGCAATATCCTGGTTGCTAATGTGGTTCCTCCTCTGGTCGTTAAGGGCGCCTGTTCAGAGGGAGGGGAACTGGTTGGAATAGTGTGAACCTCCCACGTGCTATGTCCTACCGGTGAAGCTTCCCCTGTCAGGTGAAAAGAAGCGGCTGGCTAACTGCCCATGTCTCGGAGGAAGCATGGAGCCAGTTTCGGCTCTCCCCAGATCGGCAGAGGGTGGAGTAGCAACCAGGATAAAGAAATTACGTTAGCACTAATGGGGGATAAAAATGGGATAAAAAAAAACTTTGTTTGAGGATATCAACGTTATTCACTAGTCTAAAGATAGTTCTACCATCAAGAACATATAAAACAAAAGCAAAAACAATTTTTATTTGCAGAAGTCATCATTGATATTTGGTGTTAGCTAACGTTAGGTAACGTTATTATTTTTAGCTAAAGTTAATGTTATCTGTCTCCACACTTCTGTCAACTGACATATGCATTTGCTTTTGAAAATAAACAGCGTATAACAGCAATATAATATAACAGTAATATAATAGCGAGTTGCTTTCCCTCCCAATGAAAGACAAAGCACACAATGTCCTATGAATGTGTCCTAAAATGTGACAAGCCTTGCAAGCCCACCGATACAATAAATCAAGGCAAATGGGACAGCTTACAATTAAAAGCCCAAGACTGGTCAGGACTTGATAAATTTGATGATGTTTACACCACCACCTCCTGGGAAGATGGGCCAACCAATCGGTACATGCATTCGTCATGTTATATTTCTATTTAATCTTCAGTTATGCTTAAGCAAGCCAGGCTGTTTATTTTCAAAAGCAAATGCATAATGTCAGTTGACAGAAGTGTGGAGACAGATAACATTAACTTTAGCTAAAAATAATAACGTTACCTAACGTTAGCTAACACCAAATATCAATGATGACTTCTGCAAATAAAAATTGTTTTTGCTTTTGTTTTATATGTTCTTGATGGTAGAACTATCTTTAGACTAGTGAATAACGTTGATATCCTCAAACAAAGTGTCTTAAAGTGTGTAATGTTAACATTAGTTAGAGAAAAAGCGAGCTCGCGCAAGTGCTGACACTGACTGCTTCACAGACTGACTGAGCTAATCTGAAAATGCTTGACTGAAAAAGGGCCGTTGCCTACCAACAAGGTCAAGATTAATAGTCCATACTCTTAACAAAAACTAAAACTTCACTGAAAAGGGACATTGCACAACAGGGATTAGGACTAGACAGTCAGCTGAGTTCAAAGACAAGTTTCCTTTACTGTGTGCTGATGAAATTTAGTAGCCTAGGATTCAGTTTTAATTTCAAAGTTAATTTCATTGTTTGTTTTGAGTTGACCTTTAAATTCAGCTCAAGCAACTAACCTTGCTAGCTTTGCATACAGAATACTATTTTATGTTAGGCTATAGTGCAAATTGTTTTTGGTTCATTATGAAAATGTGATGGGATGAACTGGACACCATATTCTCAGTAGCCTACCCTATTTAATGGGAAACCGCAAATCAGCAACTGTTGTTTACACACAAACATTGACTTTATTGACCTCAGAGATTACTTCTGTGTACTTATGTATATTATTCAACTCATCATGAGAAGACCTGTCATTCAAGCCTAATATGAAGGCTCTATGACGATTTTGAAAAAACTGCCTCAAAATTGGCAGCCATCTTGGATTTACACCAAATATGTATTCCTTGACCAGAATAAGCTCTGAAACCATGTATTGTGCATCATTGTAGGTCAAAGCATTAAAAAGTTCATTTCCACAGCAGCCATTTTGGATTTTGGTCTCTCAAATATTTTCCCCGCCTTTTTTTAAAATACACCCCGGGCTAAATTTGTTTATTAACCCTCCTAGATGACAAATCCATTGAGAAACGGACCTTCGCTCTCCACGGTCACGGAGTGCCACAGATGACCCTACTATATTGCCTCCGGCCTGGCTATCGCCGGCGGAGGCATAAAAACTAAAAAATCATTTGACAATTTTAATGTTGAGCAAGACATTTAAGTGAAAAATAATCTATTCTTTTTAATACGATTCCAAAATAAAAACATAATGTTTATTTATTTTATGGTGGGTCATAACGATTAATATCGATGTTTTCCCTGTGGATCGATGCAGTTGGATCATTGATCATTGAATCGATGCAGATCAATGCATCTTGCCACCCCTAATACAATCAATAGGCAGTTTAATAATTGTGGTTGGGGCCCCCGTATGAAAGTAAATCGTGTTTGGGGCCCCCAATTTCAACAAACAAAGGTGGTGACTTTTGCCCCAATAATCGTTTTAAGGCCCAATTATCAGAGGTGTAGTGCTATCTGGAGAAGTGGGAGGATGTGAGACTGGGGTCACACACACACACACATACACTAGGCTATTGGGTGATAAGTGCACCCTATTGTTCACGTAGTATGCTATCGTTCACGTATCGTTCGCGCAGTGGTGCATATTATTAATTGAATTAAACGAGCAAACTCACGGTTTCCTCAAGTGCTGCAAACGGCTTGAATGGTTTATTTTCCTCCCGATGCAAGAGGGTGATAGTGAGTGTGTTGCATTATATATTGGAGACATAGGCTATAGTCTAACTTTTGTGGGAAGAAAGAAATTCAAAACTAGTCACTAAAATCATCCACCGTTTAATGTTAGTGCGACCACAATTTTTAGGCTTTTGGGTGATGTAACAAGGCAAGTGCTCAATTGGCACATTGCCACCCCATGGTATCACCTGAATGCATGGGAAATGAATGCATCGGGAACTTTGCAGTGAGACACGTGCGTTATGGAGTAGTGGAGAAAAGTGTTGGTCAGAGACATCAGAGTGAGATCTCGTGTTGTGGATGCACTGTATGGAGACCACACATTTGACTCTCTACTGCCCACTAGTGGATGTATTGCTTCACATGATACCAACGTGAAAGACGCATGAAAGTATGCGGGCAGTGACGGTTACATCATTTCAATCATGAGAGACCAGAGGGTGTAAGGTTAATCAGCAAGCTTTATTAAAGTTTGATTAAGCGTTCTAGGTGTCAAGCAGCCTGCAAGTGTTCGGCGTTGAACAGCCCGCAACAAATCACTAATTCCGACCACGGTAGACTACTCAAAGTGTTCTAGGTGCCGAGCAGCCTGCAAGTGTTCTAGGTGCCGAGCAGCCTGTAGTCACACCACTAATCCAGACCCCAGCAGACTACTCAAAGTGTTCTACGTGTCGAGCAGCCTAGTTTCAAGATGAAGACCAGTCACGCTGCCTCACGCCACACGTAATCTAGAGACATAGCGACCTCAGCATCACATGTAATCCTAGCGTGACGACAAGTGCAGTAATCCCAGCGTGACGTCGTTAATGTCGTCAGTGCAGTAGTGACGCACTTGCCTAGGTGAAAGCGTTAATGTCGTCAGTGCCGAGGCCATGACGTGGCAGTATTTATAGCCACGCCGGGCGCACCACGGTCCTTGTTCCCTGTCCCCTAGCGCTGCACTAAGCTGATCTAATTCCTTCTCTGGAAGCCGCGTTTCACCCCACCCACCTCCCCAGTCCACCACCAATGTATTGACTCCCGAAGAATCCCCTACGGGGGGGGGGGGGGTTCTCCGAGCAGATGCCCTCCCGCCTCAAGAAGAGAGGCATCCTGCCTCGGAGTCACTATCATTTGTTTGTTTATTGTTTTTCCTCCATAGCGCAAAAAATGCAAAAACTGATCAAAACCAGGTTTGTGTGTTTGCTTGTATTAATGGGTAAATGGTTGAAGCCGAAGCCATTACCCCCCCCCCCCCCCCCACTGGCCGGACCGTCCCGTGTTCCTTATTTCCATTTCAAGAAGTTGGCAACCCTAATCTTAACCCTTAACCAAACACTAATCCTAACTCTTAACCTAACCCTGACCCTAACTCTTCCACGTAAAGTTATTATGCATATTCGATTTCTAATGTAAGTGGACGAGGCGAAGTGCATCTGAACTGCATGCCAAATAGCATTTCCGTGTATTTATTCCACGAGAAAACACCCGCGTGTCATATATACGCAGCCTATGAGATCGGGTTGCTAGGGCATGCCTGATCGGTAATACAGCAGGCATGCCCCTTATTCATAAAGAAAGTGGAATAATCAAGCAGTTAGCAACATTTGCATCGATTAACTCGTGATCAAGCACAAAGAAAAGCTGGCTCCAGACAGTCTGCTTGAGCATTGAGAACTGATGGTTAGTGGTGAAAGCTTTAAGACAGGAAAACACTGAAAGACAACCATGGAACCTGAAAGAAAAGCCAGACAGAGGACAACATGGTCGGGACCCAGACAGATCTATCGTCTCCTCTGAGAGAGGGGGAAAGGGGTGGAAGGGAAGGGGCCGGCCGGGGAGGATCAATACTTTACTTCTTAATTGAGCTTTCATTTAAAGGTGGGGCCCGCATTCAGTAATCACTGATGTCCCATGATAGAGCCATTGAACTGTGCAAAAATCCATACCGGCCCATAGAAGGCTTGGGGGAGAGGAAAGGAAAAGAAATAAGAGGACAGGATTGGTAGGGGAGAAACCTCCGATCACAGCTCATCCCCACCAAAGATTGTCATTTATTTGAAAGCTAACAGACCGTGACATTTTATTTTTCTAGGATGATCAGACGTGATCCATTCTGGTTGTGGGCTGGGGCTATGGGACATTACATTATGTTCTTTTATACTTGGCCATGGGCGGGTGGTGTCAGGTTGACCTGACTGATGGATGGATGAGTCAACACAGTTATGGGAGCAGGAAATTGGGGCTTATTGATATTAATGGGTCGCTAGCTAATAGCCAGGCCATAATGGCTGCCAATGTGCTTACTCCTACGCTTTGTCACAGCACAGTTCTTATTACACCTTGCTGGGGCCAATCTAATTGAACTAACCCAATCAGAGCCCAGGAGTGCTCTGGTCCGCTGAGCTTGGCAACACTGGTAATGGAGGCTGATGGAAGAAAGATTAAAAATGCTGCTGCTGAATCAAGCTTTGCATATCCCACGTCCCCTATTATGCTTATTTGCGGTGGCAGAGATGAATTACGGGAAATCATAAGGCAGGCGTGTAAGCGGCTCATGTAGCTTCCTGGGAGCAAACAGAGCTGAGAGGATATTCTATGTAAATGTTTTTTTTAGCAAGTGTAACGGGGTAATGGTGGTCCATGTGCAAAGTAAGCTGTTGAATATTCCTTTTTCAATTAGATTTTAATGAACTGTAACATTGTGAGGCTCGGAGGGGAAATGTCGTACATCGATGAAATATTTGCTTGAAATTAATTTGAAAGAGAGAAAGCTGCAAGAGGGCTAATGTACACAGATACTGGCTTTGTGATATGATGAGTTTTCTGTCAGACACACACACACACACACACACACACACACACACACACATGCAACACACGGAAACAAGTGCAGTACAAACACAGAGAAATGCCAACAAACGCACATACTGTATAACACATTCGCAAGGGCTGGCTGACGGTAATCTGCCAAGTGTCAAGTCTTTCTTTGTTTACCCGGGGATGTGTGCGCAGAATTGCCAAAAATGCTATTAAACAGCTGAAATTTGGGAAAATGGAAAAATTCAGCAGTCAGTCCCTGCCTATGCCAATGCTCAATACCCATGTGCAGTTTCAGATTGATTGGCCAACCCGTATATGGTACTGGTTAGGGATGTTCATTTCGAAAAATTTCCATAATCGAAAATTGGGGAAAATTAACGATCAATTATCGATTATTGATCATATTAACTCATTCACTGCCAACAACGTATGAACACGTTTTCAGAATCCAGCTGTTCCCTGCCAACAACGTGTTTACACGTTTTTGGCATCGATTTTTTTTTTTTGACGGTGGGTTGTGCATCTAAGCCTTTTACATCTCTTATATAATTATTGGAGCCACCGAACGTTTACAACCCATTCCACCGACCCACTAAGTGGCAACAGTGCTCTCCTTGCTAGAGGAAGGAAAGCATTTTTTTAACTTGTCAAGCCATTCTCAGCCCAGCCATTCTCCTTTTCGCGCTGATTGCTGGCGATGCGGGATTGCAAATTTACATAATAGATTCAGCCGATCTACTATGATCGGGTGATAGATTACAGGTGCAGGAACACACTTTGAAACACGCAGCATAAATATGACCAGAATCGCAAAAGCTTCTCTCAACCAAAACTCCAAACGAGCGAGTCCCTCCCGACTTCCTCAAACAGCGGCCCAGACATGCAGCAGGCACAGGAGAGCAGCAAAGCACTGACTGGTGACAAGCTTGTCCGCCCACGGAGGGCGGAGTTGAAGCAACTCGAGAGGGAGGGAGAGAGAGAGAGAGAGAGAGAGAGAGAGAGAGAGAGGGAGGGAGAGCGAGAGGGAGGGAGAGAGAGAGAGAGAGCGAGAGGGGGAGGGAGAGAGAGAGAGAGAGAGAGCCAAAAATGAATGGTTAAAGTGACCGTTCCATCCAATTTCACAAAAAGCCGTTTATCTCTGAATATTCTTTTTCACGCTAAAACCATGCTGTATTCAACTGCTAATGCTTACATAACTACTAACTCTACAAACTAACTCTTTTAGACAGAGAAAGTACACATTCTATTAGTACTTTTGAGATATTGTATGTTCACAAACTCCAAGCTGAAACGAATCCTCGGCTCTTATAAAATGAGCCATAATCCTCAAAAAACGGCTTGGCAGAAGCTACCTACAGCAAAGAAAAACGTCTGGCAGTCAATGTGTTAATAATAATGTGTTTTTATTTTTTTTTACAAAATGAATGCCTATGGCAGAAAATACGAAAGACAACGTGTTCTCCTCAATGAACTCTTTATTTCAATGTGTCTCCTCTCCAACACTCTGCTGTCCCCGGCGCATGCCCGTGTGAATTCCCCATGTTTAAAACAGTTTTGTTGGCACAAAGGCCCGTGCCCAGCCAGAAAACTAGAGACTATATGAAGCTCCACCTCACGTTAGTCGGCTGTGCAATGGAGTGGGGCGAGGAGGAACGAATTCCACCCAAACCTAGTCCGCAAAAAATAAATAAATAAATAAATAAATAATAATAATAATAATAATAATAACAAAATCGATAAAAATTCCACATGATCGATTCCAATCCTTAACGATCAATTATCGATTTTCGATAACTGATGAACAACCCTAGTACTGGTACATGGATGTCCCCAAGTGCATGCTCTTGTTGGGAAATTGCTTTAACTGCCACATGACCTGTGCAGTATAACAGCCGGTGCATGTCAGAATTGTTTCAATTGTTGCTGTCCTGGCTTTCGTTTCAATTTAAGCCGTCAGACGCCATAGACTTCCAACGCGCACAGTACTGGCTGTCTTCTTAACGTGAGTTGCTTGCAGCTCCCTTGGCTTTCTCTCGTGCTCGAGCAGATGAAGAGTGAATGTTTGTTTGATGTATAAGGTGTGTGTACAGCGGCTTCGTTAAGTTCAAATAAAAAATAACGTAACGTAAGTTCAAAGGTTCAATATGGATTCAAGTATCAAAAGAAATGTAACGATAAACAACTTAAAGAGCGTGCAGTGCGCGATGCGGTGGGGTTGGAAACTGGCATCTGTTTGCTGTGTCGCACTCCTGGTTCAATTAACGTCTCTCACCGCTGTCACACGTTATCGGCTGGTGACTCACTTTCAGCCAATCAATTGCAGCCAAAAATACAAATAAAATAAAATGGCTCCAACAGTTGCGTCTAAAATAAAGAGCCTGCCAGTTGCACAAAGCACCTTAAGTTAAGATTTTCCTTAGAGTCCGAGTTAAGGTGTCAATAAAATAAACTCGGTTGCAAAAAATACCCATAAATTGTGCTTATGTTTTCCTTAAAATGTTTAACTTTTTTTTTGTATGAACATGGAACAGGTGTAGTCTGGGACCTTACAATACAGACATCAAAGAAAGAAATAAGAATACAAAATTAAAAATAAAAGTGCAGGAGCGATTCACAATATTAACAACAAAGTTCAAATTAGGGATGCACCGATCGATCGGCACGTGACCGGAAATGGCCGATTTTCACGTGATCGGCCTCGATCGGTGATCTGTTCCGGTCACTCTAAATAGCCGATTCTGTGAGCCGATTTTCACATGACGTGCGCGCACCCCAAAGCACCGAGACAGGCACCCAGCCACCACACCACACACGCCAGCATACCTTCCTCGTTGTGGATTTTTTTCACCGTCAGTGAAGTAGACAAAGCTCACAGTTTGTCACACATGCAAGTCGAAAATAAGCCGTGGAGACAGAGGTGCGGCCGTGTCCCGCTCGGCTGGAGTCCAGTCAGAGCGGCTCGCTTCACCTCACTGGCCCCCCTCTCTCTGCTCTCTCTCCCCGGGAAGCGGTGCTCCAGCAACCCGCCACCGCGCACAGCCGGCTTGGCGAGTGTGTCCAGTATAACCATTCCCCGACCTGCTTTTCCATTCCACATCAGCGCTGCTGCCTCAGCCTGTCAAGTCATGTTGTAACGTGACGTGGATACAGGAGAGACTATTTGTTTCGTATTGCAAATAGAACGACATGAGAACGACGGACATAATAATAAAAATGCATCGGACTCACAAGTGTGCAACGTTTTCTGTGCGTGACGATATTTTTTCGGATGGCAGATAAAAATACGCATACCAAACTTCGGACTGTGTGTAAACTCCGCCTGATATTCAGACTGAAGATCGTTACTGTAACTCATAAACTAATTTCCCCTCTACTCAAGAGGACTGGTCTGGAGCCAGTCTATAAACTCCTTGTCCATGGATCATTTTGATGTTCTGTTGCACCTGTTTTCTTTTGGAAAAGTAAATGCATGATAGCTGTGGGATATAGGCTATTGGATTTAATTTAATTTTTGTATTCATTGTATTTGCACAAAAAAGCTCTGTCCAGTAGCCTAACCTGGAACACTTTTATTTTGAGATGTGTTTGAGTGAGAAGGTCCTACTTCATGCAAATGATAAGAATTGTTTATTTGTTTATTTGGATCCCCATTAGATGTAAGAATTGTTCTATGAATCTTAATTTTTAAACAAAGTTACAAAAACGTTTGTGTAAGCTGTCAATTGTTGTTTTTAGAAAAAAAAATCGGAATCGGCAAAAATCGCTATCGGCAAGTCAGACTATTCAAAAAACGGAAATCGGAATCGGCCAAGAAAATGGCAATCGGTGCATCCCTAGTTCAAATAGAGAGAGAAGAGACAAAGACAAAGGTTGATTGGCTTCTAAATTGTAGTAGTGGTCCCATTTTCCCCAATATCCATTCCCCTTCTCTTTTTGGAGTCGGAGAGAGAAGGTCATCTTTTCCATTAAGCGGATGGAGTTAACTATATTGATAAGGAGGGCAATGGTGGGGGGGATTCCTCTGTAGCCAGCATTTGGTAATTAATTTTTTTGCTTGCGGCTATAAATATCTTCAAAAGATATGTCACTTCTGCCAAGTCCATCCGGAAGGATTCCGAGACACAGAGAAGCAAAAGAAAAGTCCAACTTCAGGGCCAGGATCTCAGAGATAAATTGATCCACTTCTTTCCAAAACATTTGAATACATGGACACAGGCAAAAGATATGTGCATGATCTGCCGGTGTCGAATCACACTCCCTCCAGCAGGAACGCTGAGACCCACTGAATTTAGGTTTCTGGTTGGGTGTAATAAAGAAACGTATGAGTGTCTTCCAAAAAAAAAAAAAAAAAAGAAGAAAGCAATGCTTCCTCTTCTATTGCCATGTTGGTTTCTTTTTCCCAATGTTGCCGAATGTAATTAGTTGAATTCGGATTAATTGAGGTAAAACCCTTATATACCGGTACTTTGCCTATTATGCCTCTGTTGTTTTTAGAGTCATATGCATCAATAAATACCTGGGTTATTTCCGAGGGTACAAAATGTTTAACCATAAGGAGAAGATTTAAGGGTGTTTTGTGCAACCGATTTTATATTATGGACACCTAAAATGGGAGTCTAAGGAAAATCTTAACTTAAGGTGCTTTGTGCAACCGGCCCCTGGTCTTCTACCTGCTCTATTTGTTAAATGCCTTGATTATGCCTTGTTATGGTTTCGTGCTATACAAATATACAATTGATTGATTGATTTTACCACAACACCGTAAAGCTAGGCTGGTGTAACCAAAATAGTTACACCCCCCCCCACACACACACACACCCACACACACACCCACACACCCACACACACACACACACAGCTGTCAAAATAGCCACCACACACAGCCAATCACAGCACACTTCAAAGGCCTTTTCACTCAATCGCATCCGGCAGCCCGACTCCAGATCACAGCTTACTGGGCAAAGTAGAGAACTATCTCAGTCATGTTTCTCAAGTTAGCATGTCCCAGTTGAATACATTTAAGGGAGAAATCCATACAGTACATTGCAAGTAAACTATTACGCACTACTAGACACGTTTGTACAGCCGACACAACAAACCCTCGCCTCCAAACCTCTGGCTGAGGATGTTTGGAGTGCAGAGCGGACTAGACACTGTAGTATGAGCAGATCATCTGAGGTGTTCAAACTCCAAGAGGGACGCTGGTCAGGTCAGATCTCAACAGGATTTCAACATGATGCAAGATACATGATACAGCACCCACTCACCAAGCAGCCATTGGGAAGTTCTGAAGGGATATGCATTCGGAAGCCTCAGTCCTAAAAGGTAATCTGCATAAGAACTGCAACTGCTTCGCAATAGAGAACTGCAGGAATGAGTCCGGAAGTATACTTCCGGTTCAGGCCCGGTTTTCCAGGGGTGCAAAAGCACGCATTGCACCCTTATTTTAATTGTCTGCATGCTCAGTTGAAAAGAGTGGTTAAAAAAATAAAATAAATAAATCATAATAATAAAAAATAATGTAGCCTAGTAGAGTGTTGTATGTTCTGAAAGACTTATGTTGCAATATTCTTTGCTAAAACACTTTACAGCATTTAAAGAGATTATTTGGTCTTAACCAAAGGTACAATGAAATCTCCATGCTGCAGCTGCACACTTACTGTTTAAACTTGAATTATAATTGTTGTTTTTCTTTGTTCTTTGATGTGAATTTATGGCTTTTTGGCACCTATATGTAACCTTTTAAGGTTGAGATAATTGTATTATCATTATATGGTCCAAATATTTCAGTAAAGCACTTGAAACACTTGAAATATTCTTGCTTGGCTGGTATCATTCTACTTGAAATGATGGTAAAATGCATTATTTTTAGTAAAATAACGGCGCGTGCATGTGCACCCCTTCCTATCTAGGATGCATCCCTAGTCATCTTGTTCTGGAACCGGCCCTGTTCCAGGTTCGTAAGAATAAAAGTGAATGGGGTTTTAGAATGGGGATTTCACTTATATGCTTTGTTGTTGGTCATGATTAACGGTCCGCATCAACAGGGCTGAATCATTGACGGTGGTGGTGTAGTTGGGGATTGTTTGTTGTTGGTCATGATTAACAGTCCGCATCAACAGGGCTGAATCATTGACAATGGTGGTGTAGTTAGGGATTGTTTGTTGTTGGTCATGATTAACGGTCCGCATCAACAGGGCTGAATCATTGACAGTGGTGGTGTAGTCAGGAATGTCATACCGAACCGACCTGGATAGCTAGGCTTAGATAGTGAGGTAATATGCAGTTGTGCTGTGGTAGCATGGAGGGGGGTGTTTCCAGGATGCTGGATTACACCGTTAAGCCTTCTTGAGGTGTCGTGGGCCTAACTTAACGAAACGTCGGTGAAGGAAGGTGCCCACTTGAAAACCCCAATGACATGCTTCATACTGCTGTTGGCTAGGGTAGGTAACTGGTGATTTGTGTCTTGTTTATTAGTTTGTTAGCCTGTTAGCTTGTTTTATTCTGGATTGGGCTTCTAAATGTGTTTTTCCTCGGATTTTGGCACAAGGGATAGTAACATCTTGTCCTGTGTATTAATTAATACTAAAGCTAGCTTAGGCTAGTGACTGTTGTGAATAGTGCAGCTGACAACTAGGGAAAGACCTAGTGACAGCATGGAAAGACAGCTGACAGGAGGGATTAGACCCCATCGGGGCTGCAATGGGTTAGCTGCTCATTGTGGCAGTAGCCAAGGCCAATAGGCCATTGGTTACACCCAAACTTGCTATGAAACAGAATTATGAAAAAACACCGCTAGAGTCTGCGAGAGCGGGGGCGGAAGATGACTCACCTATGGTTGACACGGTTATTGACTCTGGAACGGACTTGACTATGAGTAGGGAAAACATGTCAGTGGAAGCCACTAGTTCAGATGTAGATGGAAAGAAGCGTCAGGTTTGCTTGTGTGGCTGGCAGAAGGTAACAACTTTGAGGGGCCTTAGAATACATCAAGGCAGGAAGAGGTGCTTGGTAGAGGGAACACAGGGACCCCGCATTGATAATTATTTCTTAAGAAGTTTATCAAGTCAGTCGGGTGAAGTCCAGCGACAGGAAGTAACCCACAGCTCGCAGGACATCAGCACCCCTGATGTTGAGGGAGGTCCTAGCACCGAGGAAAGCAGAGAGGCCAGCCAGCCAAAAAGGGAGAAGATTAGCGGTCAGAAGCCTAGAGTTAAGTGGCCAGGTGCAGCGGAAAGTAGGAAGTGGGAAGATATCAATAGTGATTTGGTTAGGATGTTAGAGAAGCTTAAAGGAACTGCTGAGAGTAAGTTGGAGAAAATGGGAGATTGTATTTATGATTATGGTAAGGAAAGGTTTGGCGTCTTTGAGAAAAGGAAGAAACTAGAGGGTGAGGTAGTTAAATCTAGGCGCCAACAAGAGATAGATAGACTTATCCAGGAGAGAAGACAGCTTAAGAGGCAGTGGAGGAAAGCTACAGAGGTTGAGAAGGAAGGCATTGATTGCTTGCAGTCAGATGTGAGGGAGCGGTTGGCAGTTTTAAGAAGAGCAGAGAGCATTAGGAAAAATAGGAAAAAGAAAGAGAGAGCTAGAATAGCATTCTATAAGGATCCATTTAGATTTGTGAAGTCATTGTTTAGTAAGGAAAAGAATGGTAGCCTTATGGTACCTAAGCAGAAGCTTGAGGAATATTTGGAGGAGGTTCACAAAGATAGGGAAAGGTTTAGAGATGACAGTCCCAGCTGATATTCCACCTATTGGTGAAATAGAGAGCCAGTGTGATGATAGCCCACCAAGGTGGAAAGAAGTTCAAGAAGTAGTGAGACGTGCAAGGGCCTCTTCAGCCCCGGGTCCTAATGGAGTCCCCTACCGGCTGTATAAGAGTGCTCCAGATGTGTTGCAGTTTCTATGGAAGCTGATGAAGGTAGTCTGGAAGAAGCAGGTTATTCCTAAGGCGTGGCGTAGAGCAGGGGGAATCTTCATTCCTAAAGAAAGGGACTCGTTAGAGATAAGTCAGTTTAGACCTATCAGTCTACTTAATGTTGAAGGGAAGGTTTTCTTTAGTGTTGTGGCACAGAGGCTGTCTAGTTATCTAGAAAAGAATAGGCTAATAGATACTTCGGTGCAAAAGGCTGGAATTCCCGGCTTCCCCGGGTGCTTAGAGCACACCAGCATGATCTGGCACCAAATCCAGTCAGCTAGGCGTGAGAAGAGAGACCTGCATGTAGTATTCTTGGACCTGGCTAATGCTTTCGGGTCAGTGCCGCATAGTCTGTTATGGGAGGCCTTTGATTTCTTTAGAGTGCCAGGTAGTATAAAGAGCTTAGTTAAAGCCTACTTCTTAGATATTCAACTCTGCTTTACCACAGCAGAGTACACTACAGCTTGGCAGCAGCTGGAGATAGGCATTATGGCAGGGTGTACAATTTCCCCATTAGCTTTTACCATGGCAATGGAGATCATTATTAGGGCTTCAAAATGGGTAGTGGGTGGAGAAAGGCTGCAGGGAGGGCTGCGGCTCCCTCCAATTAGGGCATACATGGATGACATGACGACTATGACGTCAACCGCTCCATGTACTAGCAGATTGTTGGATAAGTTAAATAGTAATCTGCAGTGGGCTAGAATGAAAGTGAAGCCAAGTAAGTCCAGGAGTATTTCAATCATTAAAGGGAGGGTAGTAGGTAAGAAGTTTGTTATAAATGATGAGGTGGTGCCTACAGTGTTAGAGAAACCAGTCAAGAGTTTGGGAAGGTGGTATGATGCAAGTCTCAGTGATAAGGGACAGTTTGAGGAGGTGAGGCAGGAAATGATTCAAGGTATTTCAAGTATAGACAAGTCAGGGCTCCCAGGAAAGTTAAAGTTGTGGTGTTTGCAGTTTGGATTGTTGCCTCGGTTGATGTGGCCACTGACAGTGTATGAGGTTCCCCTTTCAAAGGTAGAAAAGCTAGAAAGGATGATTAACTCATTCATTAGAAAATGGCTCGGAGTCCCACGCTGCCTAAGCAGTGTAGCCTTATATGGGAAAGGCATATTGGAATTGCCATTATCTAGCCTGACAGAGGAGTTCAAGTGTGCTAAGGTTAGACTGGAAATGACTCTGACTCAGTCAAAGGATCCAGTGGTTAGGAGTGTAGCACCCACAGTTAAAACAGGGAGGAAGTGGAACCCAAAGGAGGCAGTACAGCAAGCACAGTCAGCTCTTAGACACAGGGATATCATACGTCAGGTGCAGCATGGGCGTGGAGGCTTAGGGTTGTGCATAGGGAAACCTGTGTGGAACAAGGCATCAGTAATAGAAAAGAGGAAGATGGTAGTTGAAGAAGTACATAGGCAAGAGGAGGCAGTAAGATGTACTAAGGCAGTGTCGCAGGCAAAGCAAGGACAGTGGGTGAACTGGGAGAGTGTAGAGAAGAGAAAGTTGAAGTGGAGAGAGTTGTGGAGCATGGAGGCCAGCAGAATTAGATTTATTCTAGGGGCTACTTATGATGTGCTGCCATCTCCCCAGAACTTAAATCAGTGGTTGGGCGAGGATGGTGCCTGCCCGTTGTGTTCTAGTGTATGTACACTGAGGCATATACTGTCGGGGTGTAAGGTCAGTCTCTCCCAGGGGCGATACACCTGGCGTCACAACCAGGTGTTGAAATGTTTGGCAGCTGCAGTTGAGGAAAAGCGGCTAGAAGTAAATTCTCTAGTTGCTAGCAAAGAGACTAGACAGATCAAATTTGTACGTGAGGGAGAAAAGATTAGACCAATTAAGGTCAGGCACAAGTTAGGGCAGCTAAGTGTAGGTGGAGCCTGGGAAATGAGGGTTGACTTGAATGAACAGCTAGTCATCCCAGCATATATAGTTAGCACCCGGCTACGTCCGGACTTGTTACTGTGGTCTGAGGTAGAGAAGAGAGTTTATTTTATCGAACTCACAGTCCCGTGGTAAGATCGAGTTGAGGAGGCTTATGAACGCAAGAAAGCTAGGTATGCTGAAATGGCAGCAGAGGCAGAGCAGCGAGGTTGGAGGGCTCGAGTGCGGCCTGTAGAGGTGGGCTGCCGTGGTTTTGTGGCAAAGTCCGTTATTGCCTTACTAACTGAGTTGGGCATTCGGGGACGGAGCCTGAAACTTGCGGTTAGCAACATGTCTCAGGCAGCCGAACGAGCAAGTGAATGGCTGTGGATAAGGAGGAAACATGCTAGCTGGGGAGCTCGCTAAGGTCAGATTGATTGTTTGTTGTTGGTCATGATTAACGGTCCGCATCAACAGGGCTGAATCATTGACGGTGGTGGTGTAGTTGGGGATTGTTTGTTGTTGGTCATGATTAACGGTCCGCATCAACAGGGCTGAATCATTGACAGTGGTGGTGTAGTTAGGGATTGTTTGTTGTTGGTCATGATTAACGGTCCGCATCAACAGGGCTGAATCATTGACAGTGGTGGTGTAGTCAGGAATGTCATACCGAACCGACCTGGATAGCTAGGCTTAGATAGTGAGGTAATATGCAGTTGTGCGGTGGTAGCATGGAGGGGGGTGTTTCCAGGACGCTGGATTACACCGTTAAGCCTTCTTGAGGTGTCGTGGGCCTAACTTAACGAAACGTCGGTGAAGGAAGGTGCCCACTTGAAAACCCCAATGACATGCTTCATACTGCTGTTGGCTAGGGTAGGTAACTGGTGATTTGTGTCTTGTTTATTAGTTTGTTAGCCTGTTAGCTTGTTTTATTCTGGATTGGGCTTCTAAATGTGTTCCTCGGATTTTGGCACAAGGGATAGTAACATCTTGTCCTGTGTATTAATTAATACTCTTACACTTAAAAGGTCTGTGGTCAACAAAAGTTTATGGCAAGGGAATTTTGGGTTCAGCAGGATCATCTTCAAAAATGTGAATAACTTTTATGACTTTTGGAATGTAAATGCGTTTTTTTTGCACCGCGTTTTTTTAGAAAATGCTTCAAAAGGTATACAAGTGATTAACGTTCATGAAGATTATCCTGCTGAACCCAAATTCGCGTTCCCATAAACTTTTGTTAACCACAGACCTTATTTTATGCATTTAAGTGAAATCTCCATTCTAAAACCCCATGGACTTTTTCTCTGACGAACCAAAATGGCAGCGATTTCTGGTTAAGCCTACAAAAATACTTCATCCCTGCAGTACTCTATTGCATAGGAATGAAGCTGCGTGTCCGCTTTTGGTCTAGCTTAACTGAGATTTGTTGTGGATGTATTTTCACACAAGGTCTCTCTACACAAAGTAAAACCATGAAAAGCATTTTTGGAAGCCCACAATGCTTTTATCATTGTAAAGCAGACTTTTTAAAATCAGCTTCAACAGACAAGCTCCAGCCCCATGTACGGCAACCATTTTAGGGCATCCTCGTCCGTCAGAGTATAGGCTATCGTTCCTCAGTCCAAGCGTTGTCAGTTGTCATGTCTCCTATAGTAAACCGTCGAGTGTGCTCTGAAACACCTTCAGTCCTCACACGAAAACGCTGTCATTCCTCCTGCCTCACTTATCACTCAAACTAGCTGTCAGGCATCACTCCTCACGTCTCACACAAAAACGTTGTCGATCCTCCTGCAGACTAGCTGTCAGACATCACTCAAACTAGCTGTCAGGCATCACGCCTCACGTCTCACACAAAAACGTTGTCGATCCTCCTGCAGACTAGCTGTCAGACATCACTCAAACTAGCTGTCAGGCATCACTCCTCACGTCTCACACAAAAACGTTGTCGATCCTCCTGCAGACTAGTTGTCAGACATCACTCAAACTAGCTGTCAGGCATCACGCCTCACGTCTCACACAAAAACGTTGTCGATCCTCCTGCAGACTAGCTGTCAGACATCACTCAAACTAGCTGTCAGGCATCACTCCTCACGTCTCACACAAAAACGTTGTCGATCCTCCTGCAGACTAGTTGTCAGACATCACTCAAACTAGCTGTCAGGCATCACGCCTCACGTCTCACACAAAAACGTTGTCGATCCTCCTGCAGACTAGCTGTCAGACATCACTCAAACTAGCTGTCAGTCATCACATGAAAACGCTGTCATTCGTTGTTTTTGGTTGTTCTTCCGTGAAATAAAATGAGCAACAATTGAGGAGTGATGCCTGACAGCTAGTTTGAGTGATAAGTGAGGCAGGAGGAATGACAGCGTTTTCGTGTGAGGACTGAAGGTGTTTCAGAGCACACTCGACGGTTTACTATAGGAGACATGACAACTGACAACGCTTAGACTGAGGAACGATAGCCTATACTCTGACGGACGAGGATGCCCTAAAATGGTTGCCGTACCCATGACTTGCCTCACAGCAAAAAGATTGTGGGTTCCATTCCCGCTTGGGTCGATGTTGCCACTGGGGGCAAGTTCTCCCCATGCCTTCGGTGCCTGCCTTTCCATGTGGAGTTTGCATGTTCTCGCCGTGCTCATATGGGGTGTCCTCCATAGAACATCGGTAAGGACCCCCACCAAAAACATGTAGAAGATCATCGTCTGACCAGCGATGATGACTGGAGTTGGTCCCTGGCGCTATAAGCTATAAGCTGCCCACTGTGTGCTCCTGGCTGCCCCCTGGAGGGAGGAAAGACCTTGGATGGGTCAAAAACAGAGAATGAATTTCATTGACCACTGTTAACAGCATGTGTGGTCACTACATGCTGTTAACAGCATGTGTGTGGTCACTACATGCAAGTGTAGAATCAGAATCACTTTTATTGCCGCAATATGGATGATTACATACAAGGAATTTGCCTTAGTGTGAGTATGCAGCGTAGCGGTCATATCAATATTAGTGTGTAAATATTATAGTTATTATATATAGTGTGTAAATATAAATATTAGTGTGAGTATGCAGCATAGCGGTCATATCAATATTAGTGTGTAAATATTATAGTTATTATATATTGTGTGTAAATATAAATATTAGTGTGAGTATGCAGCGTAGCGGTCATATAAATATTCAGAGATGAAGGAAGTAACTCAAAGATCAAATCACAACATTGCAGTCCAATATATACACTGATAGGAGGAGTGTTAAGTAGGCATTCAATATGAATTTACACTCAAAGGTAAATAGATATTAAACAGGAATTGACAGTCCAAGTGGTGCACGATGTAATTAACAAGAGTAATCTAATGGACTAGAAAGTTCTGGTAGAAGTTGCAGCTATAATACTTTAATGTAAGGAGTGTAGTCCAGCTGCTGTTAAAGTGACGTATGATTGGGGGGCTCATGTCAGTGGGAGGATTCAACTGTGTTCAGGGGTAGTGGGGGGGATTCAACTGTGTTTAGGGGTAGTGGGGGGGATTCAACTGTGTTCAGGGGTAGTGGGGGGGATTCAACTGTGTTCAGGGGTAGTGGGGTAGTTCAGGGGTAGTGGGGTAGAGTCGTTAGTAGAGGAGGCTTTCGGTCCTTGTTGATGAGGCCGATGGC
This sequence comes from Poromitra crassiceps, assembly GCF_964638095.1. Taxonomy (NCBI): domain Eukaryota; kingdom Metazoa; phylum Chordata; class Actinopteri; order Beryciformes; family Melamphaidae; genus Poromitra; species Poromitra crassiceps. Next base: position 55,567,426 of record NC_139624.1, read on the forward strand.
AGTTGGGAAGAAGCTATTCTTGTGGCGAGAGGTTCTGGTCTTGACAGACCTCTTTTTCAAAGAGTTTGTGGCCTGGGTGGGAGGGGATGGGAGGTTACACAATTTATTAGTATTATTAATTTACACAATAAGGGCAAGCTCGCTTGTCTGGTTTTGTTTGGTTCATTAACCAAGTAACCATTTGATTTGATTTTGTTTTCGTCCTGGGACTGGTAGTTCCTTTGGAGACACTCTGACTGGATTCCCCAATTTTGTCACTGGACGCTAGCCAACACTGACATGTATCCACGTGAGTAAGAGTAAGTAGGTGCTACGTCCTCTCCTGGCTCATCCAGGTCAACACTGCAGCCATGTCTCATCTTCACCCCCCCCCCCCCCCCCGTCACCCCCTCAAACATTCCCATCACTGGCTGCTAAACAAAGCTGTATCCTCATACCTTGCCTAAGCCATGGTCCAGCTCTACATTCTGGCCTGTGCTGTCCAATCAGGACAGCAGAGTCACTCCCCATCTTCTGTCACTAGCTGAAAACTCATCAAAATTGACTTCACAATTCAGTCTCCCCAACAAATCACATCCGCCAAGTAAGTCAAGTAAAATCATTTCAGCTTTCTTATCTCCTCTCCTGACATCATCGTCCTTGACTCAGAACTATGTTGTTGTTGCACTCAACACCACTGGTTGCAGAAGTTTCCATTCTGCAAACACCCACTAATTGATCAGCTGAGGCTCTTAAATTCTGAGCGAAAATCGCTACCGGGAAGGCCATCAAAGAGAGAGACGGTGACAACAGAAAATCAACAATTAAACAAGACAATGTTGCACTGTCTAATTTTCCCAATAATGATCAGACAAAGCACCGCATTGATTTTCTGTGCCTGAGAAGAGGTTAATTACTCAATAATGGTCAGAGTCATCCATTTGTCTGCAGGTAATTACAAAAGACGCCACACACACGATTATCCGCCTCCCTCCATGTAAGTACGGACAAAACACACACAAGTTTCCATTCTGCAAAGTTGAGGGCGGTCTGTGCCCCGCTGAGGCTGGCCCGGGAGGACTGCAGCAATGCAGCTGATACAAAGACAAAGACTGCGTTTCTCCACCACTGATCTATACTGCCCTGCCCGTTTCCCTAGGGCTCCCTAAAGTGCTCCATCTTTGTTTCAGCTGCAGGGAGGCCATTTTGGAGGAAGAGCACTTGACATAAAAACTTCCCCGGCTTCAAGAGGAGCGGTGCTCCAAGCTCATCTTTGAATTAGCCCTGCATCTCCCTCTTTTAAAATCTTTATAGAACAATATACGAACAAGACAAACAGGCTCAGACACAGGAAAAGAAGGGGTAAAAAACATACATCACTAACATTCAACAATACAACATAGTGCTATCAGCCACATAAGGTGCTTATGTGTTTATAAGAGATATCGTGTACCTGGGATCCCGCCTAAGGGGTCCATGGGATACCAGTCGGGCGAGCCATCCATCATCCCCAACCTCAGTCACTTATCATTCTTAACCTCCTCAAAGTAGGCCAAAAACGGGTCCCAGATATTTGAGAACCTTTTAAGCGCGTTGGTTCTCAAGGACCTGAGTCTCTCCATCTGTAGAACAGAGATCATGTCCATCAGCCACACCCGAAAAGAAGGCGAAGAGGAGGACTTCCATTCCTTCAGAATAAGTCCTTTGGCGACAGTTGTCCCCAGTGTCAGAGATTGTTGCCCAGCCGTAGGGAAGTCCAGAGAGGACTTGGAGCAGCCGAAGATGGCGAGTTCTGCCTCCGGCTGAAGGGTTATTTTGTACTGGATCTCCCTCTTAATCGACATAACTCTCTTGCCCTATTTGTTGAGTGTGTGTGTTGTGTACAAGAAGAAGAAATAACTGCAGGTGTATACAGTACATACTGTATATGACACAAGAGCTTGTCTTTGGCTGTGTGTGTGTGAGAGACTGTGTGTAGTACTTCTATTTTTTTCCTGTTTGTCTTTTCTCTCCCATTTTCTCCCAATTGTACTTGGCCAATTGCTCCTGCTGCCCCGTCGTTGCTCCACCCCCTCTGCTGCTCTGGGAAGAGCTGTAGACTAGCACATGCTTCCTAAGATACATGTGCAGTCGCCAGCCGCTCCTTTTCACCTGACAGTGAGGAGTTTCACTGGCAGGATGTGGGAGGATCACGCAATTCCCCCCAGTTCCCCTTCTCACGGAACAGGTGCCCTGACCGACCAGAGGAGGTACTAATGCAGTGACAAGAATGCACACCCCACTGGCTTCCCTCCTCAGATGCAGGCAGATCTGACCAAGCTGGCAGTACCGCAACCGGGAATTGAATGCTGGTCACACGGTGGAAGGCGAGTCCTTTTACCTCTACCCTTTATTGTAGATTCTCTATCTTCATGTTCATGTTCATTATCTAGTCACCACAAGGGGAAATTCCACCTGTCATGTCCCATCACTATTGCATGCTGGTTCATGTAGTTCAAGTAGCTGCTGAGGACTCAAACTTCCACAGACACTCCATCGACTGCTTCACCGATGCCCTCCCCCCCCTGAACAAGCAACTCGCTCTCCCCTCGCCGACTCGGGCTGGGGCAGAAATTCACAGTCTCCCGGAGGCCAATGGAGCCCTCAGGCTCCGCCCCTTCTGCAGCTCCACACTCCATCAGCATCAATGTCGAAAAATAAAACCTGGTAGCCTACCACTGAACTAGCCCCGCCTTCATCAACGTTTGTGCACGGGGCGGGGCTTCAGCTCCAGTTACAACAGAGAAATTAAATGGAGCCTAAGCTGTCAGATAGCAAATTGAACCACACTCATTGAGAGTGAACACCTTTGGCCCTGGAACTTCCATCTTATTATTATACCATGGCTCTTTTCTGCACCTCCAGCTCTCTTCCCACACCCTCCGCTTCTCCTCCCTGTCATAACAAGTGCAGTCTCAGTACGGAGCATCTGGGGAGAGAGGACGGGGGGAGGGAGAGGTTCATCAGCAAATGGCTCTCTAAAACCCAATCTCATCTATATGCAGATGAAATAAATATTGATGTGCTGCCGCGCTCTCATCGCGTTTTTGCCTAATTGATGCCGGCGCGGTTGTATCACACAGCACTCGGTATTACTATTGGCAAGAGGCTCGTCTGGTGATGTGACTTGTCTCATACAAAACAAAGACAGAGCAAGCAGTAAAGAGTGAAGACAGACGGCACACGGCGCAGTCCCTCTGAAACAAGGCAAACAAATGAAGCAAAGTGACACGCAGACATTAGAGAGGCTGCCGGAGATGATTCACTGGTGGGTGTCTGCATGCGTGGAGAATGCAGATATTAAGAGTTTTAAAATAGCTCAAAGCCCCGTCATCAGACATGGAGGACTTCCAAAAGACTTGTGCTGGATGTAAAAGAGGGGATAGCTGAGTGAAGCACGTACACACACGATTACAATTAGGGCTGCACGATTAATCGAAATTGCAATACGGCCTACTGCAATTTTCAAACTGCAGGAGGCACAATATTTGTTAAAGGCAAAATGTGTGTTAAATACAGTGGTGTAGTGCAGGGTATACGTGGGTATACAGCATATACCCACTTACGGCTTTGCGTAATACACACCTCTACCGGCAGATTCTACCAGGAAGCGTTACATGGCTGCGAGGCGCCTGCTGGAGCTGGTTGCAGCTAGCCCCTTTCAGGACTGTATTGTCACTAGGAGCAAAGTGACAACATAGTCTTGAAAGGGGCTAGTGGCAGCCTGTTTAGTGAACACCTGTGTCCACCAGATGCGCTGCAGTCTAGCCCCTTTCACCACGGAGTGACAACAGTCATGAAAGGGGCTAGCCATGGTCCTGAAGCATCCCTGAAGTGTCTCTGCCCTCTGCTCTGCTAATAATACGTGCCGCTGCCGACAGACAAGTCTATTTTTGCATCAAGCAGCACATATCAAGTTGGGCAGGAATAGAGAGCCAAAGCCCCGCCCATTCTGGTCTGGGCCTACACGCAAAAACTGTCTGAAAAAATATGAATGATGGTGAATGGCGAGAGTCAATCATTTTTTGGATCCCGTTTGAATTGTGCCATGAGGTACACATATGTTTGTCATTTTAAAAGATAACTTTGCAGTTCTAGAAAGTCACAGTTTGTCGTAAAACTATTACACTATAAGTTATAAATCAAGACTACACACGTATATTGTGTGCTGAAGCAGGAACTAGCCGGTGACTTTGGCTCTCTATTCACGGCCGAAGAACAAAATAAAACACCCTCTCAATTTTTAAAGTAAAACGCGTTACTTACTGTATGTCATGGGGCAAACAGTCACACATTGAGGGGGGAACCCATTTGTGAGCAGGGCACCATAAGAGCCTGCTTTCAATATAATATGCATCGATTACATGAATGCTTCCATTATTTTGGCAGCTACTTAGGGTGCAATAAACTGAGTCTGTTTGAAATTGTCATTGAACTAATTGAGCCATGTTCAGGTTATGGTAGAATAATAGTTTCCATTGCTACATTTATAGGCTACACAGTATAATTCAAACACTAACAAGATTAGCCACACTTCTGGGACCACTACACCACTGGTTAAATACAATTTAAAATGAAATATTGACGTGCTTTCTGCAGTCCGGTTGTCCCAAAACGCATAGCGGCCCTTCTGGCTTTTGCCATAACTGCCCGAGTGTGTACAACTGATTTAATGAGACACAAATAAGGCTATCCTGTTGGCTCAAAAAGCACAAGTCACTGGCCTCCTGGTTTGGGATGGGGTTTGAATCCCTGTAGTGACATTGCTTATTTTTGGGGCAACTACAGATCCAAATCCCATGTGCTTTTCTCTCAACAATGCACCAACTTTCATAGCTGTGCTTTCAGCTTTTTAAATATGCAAACGTTAATTTAATTTAATAGCACGCATTGAATGTCGACTTTTCTCTTTTTGCCAAATGCTTGCTCATGTGGAGAGAGACACACCGTGAGTGAGAGACACACACCGGGAGACAGAGATACGCACAAGGAGAGAGAGAGACACACCAGGGAGTTAGTGAGTGAAGAGGCAACTGCACTAGTGAGAATAATGATGTAAAAACTATCATTCCCTCTAATATCACAAATCATATCAAAATTGCAATATCAGTCAAAATAATCACGATTAGATATTTTTTCAAAATCGTTCGGCCTTACTTGCAATGCAACGATTCCAAAGTTATTTTCATTCAAACCTTTTCTGGGCAGGTTGAGGAATCAATGCCTTTCATACATAGTTTCTCATCTGAGTAGGTCTATAGAGAGCCAAAGTGAACATCACTTCCTGCCTTTCTCTGTGTACCAGCGTCTGAAGGAATATGAATGGTGAACGGCGAGAGAAGATGCTTTTTTGATCCTGTTTGAATTGTGCCACAGGGTACACATGTTCAATTTTGTAAATTTAAAAGATAACTATGCATGTCAAGAAAGTCACAGTCTGTCCTGAAACTGAAAGGTAAGGATTAGTTTTGTCAATAAACTACATCTCATGTCGCACATTATATGTCACACCATCAACAACATGGACTGGCGAGAGAGACGTCACTTAGGTGACTGGTTGTGCGTAGTCTTTCTGATTTATAACTTATAGTGCCACAGTTTTACCACAAACTGCGACTTTCTTGACTTGCAGAGTTATCTTTTACATTGACAAACATGACGTGTACTCCCGTGGCACAATTTAAACGGGATCAAAAAGGTATAGCGTATCGCTGCGTTCACCACCATTCATATTTTTTCGGATGCTGGTGTCCAGAGAAGTGACGTTCACTTTGGCTCTCAATTTGATTGCCGTCCTACTCGAATTCAGCCACCACATCAAATTTTCCGATGGCTTGTGTCTGCTCTATAATGCGGCTGGCTGTCAGGCGTGTGATCAAATCACTACCAATCTGCAGGTGACTATCATTAGCTTGAGGACCTGGAGGAACGTTGTCAAGCACACAGCAATTCACGAAAAAACGTTAATTACTTTGACTCTGAGTGGCTTCAGTGTAGCTACAAACACAGTAAATACAGTTCAAGTCACAGTGACAAGTGGGAGAGAACATTATGCTCTCACAGAGGTTTAACATAGAAGTGCCACAGAGAGAAGCCAGAAAGCGAGGTAGAGAGCTGTGTTCAACCAACTGGAAAATAAGAGAGTAGTAATATCCTTTTGCCTATGGTATATAGTCTATTTTATCTATTTTATTACCAATTATAATTGGCAATAAACTAGATATATCCTCTTGCCGATGTTATGTGGTTTATTATATTATCTATTGTACTGTATTACTAATTATAATTTAAGTAAAGATTCTTATTCAATAGTCAGCCCATAATTTGATCAAAAAAATGGATATGCTAGTTCCTGTAATGGTCAACGAAATAAAGTAGGCAACTCAGTACTTTTATCGGTGATTTGAGTGTGAAAATTTGGTTTGTTGTTGGTTTGTCCAACATTGTCCTACGCTGTGCTCCAGCAGTGAAGTGTGCAGAGGGGGGGGGAGAGACACACACAACAGAGGGAGAGAGAGAGAATAAAGAGAGAGAGACAGACATAGAGAGAGAGAGAGAGCCTACAGCCCCAGTCCTATTTTCAGCTTCAGTGGACAGAGGAGAGCAGAGAGCTGGGCCAACCCAGGACAAACAGAATCAACCCGTGCATGGCAGGCAGGCACGCGCTCACGCATGCACACCCACCAGCATCATTCAGCCACAAGGTCAAATGCATTATGGGAAATGGAGGAGGGGTATGGGGAGATGGATGAAGACAACAGCTTCAACACACGTGGACATGCTTTGTGGAGCACTTCTTTAAAATAGCTACACAGTGCATTACATTACACAGCAAATAAAAGCCAATAATGAACAGTGGCAATGTTAGAACTTAATGAAAGATTAGAGAAGAATACAACAATGAGCATTAAATGGATAAAACAAATATCTGTCATACCAGTTATGATTTCAGCAGTCATTTCAACAGTCAACAGGTTAATTTAGATGCATGACAGTTGTATTATTAGGTGTATGAACGCCTCATTGTATCCATCCCACCATTTACCCGTAATTGATGATTGTTTAACGCCATCAAAAAGGCGTCATCAGGGGATTCCCCACCTTATAGTGCACCATCAAATAGCCTAATGTTCCCCAGCGACATGGGCTCCCAGGCAGGCTTACACATGGCTAATTGGCTCATGATTGATTGTCAAGTGAAATGTCAGCCCATTTCACCTCGTTAGAAGGAACCAATCACAATGGATTAGTGTCAGTGCAATTGGCACGTGCCTCACGGTGCCTGTAACGATGGCATGGTGGGAATACAACAGGCCTCCAGGGGCTGCAACGTCAACAACACACTGAACAGAGAAACAGCCACTGGAGGCAATAAGTGATAGGCTGGCTCAGATCTTTAACTGGCATTCATTCACATACTGTGTATATCTGGAGCATTCTCACTCTTTCCTTAGCTCTCTGTAACATTCTTCAACATTTCAAGATAGGAAAAAATATATATAGTCTTGAAAAGTTGAAACAACTATGTCTGTCTCTCTGTCTCTAATACACAACACATCTTTTCAAAGACTTTTTATTCAGCTAAAAAGCTTTCTCAAATGGAATAAAATGACAGTGGCCTTTTTACCCCGCCCCTTTTTCAGATTTGCCATTGTTTTTTCAACCCTTCTGATCCTTCAAGGGACAAATTTGCTGTTTATGTTTGGCCTGCCGTGCCCAACAGCACAGGATCAGTGACAGCCCCGCCCCACAGCACAGGATCAGTGACAGCCCCGCCCCACAGCACAGGATCAGTGACAGCCCCGCCCCACAGCACAGGATCAGTGACAGCCCCGCCCCACAGCACAGGATCAGTGACAGCCCCGCCCCACAGCACAGGATCAGTGACAGCTCCGCCCCACAGCACAGGATCAGTGATAGAACAGCAGCCAGGAGCCGGTGGGATTCGGGGTCTTGCTCACAGACTGAGCAGCAGGGAAGATGCTTGATGTGATGGGGATATAAGACTGAAGTATCATGCTAAAAAGGTTAATTTGGCCTACTTGTATATATTTTTTATAAATAGTTCATCTATAAAGGCCAGTTAGGCAATGTTTGTACCTGACATGTTTCGGCTGCTGTTTCTGCAGTCTTCATCAGAGGTGTCACGTGATGTTGGTGTGACGTCATCTATGGTGTGGTTATATGGAGTTTTATCTCATCCCACCTGAAGTGGTGGGATGACCGTGCCCCCTGGCGTGTGCCAGGGTGGGGCGCCCCCTGACATGAAGATTCACCACGTTGAGGATGGCAGCATAAAAATCCATGTTTACAGAAAACCTACACACACATATCAATATGGACATCAGAGCACCCCACAGCACACAAACTTTCAGTCGTCCGCACCCATATGATCGCACCAGCGTAACCAGGACAAAAAGGAGGAGGAGCACCATATACATCAGGCACTCAGAACCTGTAACTACCCAACATGGGCCATAAACAAAGGTAAAAGAGAGGTCCAAAGAAACAAGGAGGAAAAAAAGAAAAAAGGTTCTAGGCCTGAGAACCTAGGCATGGTCACCCTCCCATACGTCAGAGGGGTGACAGAACGCATCCAGTGAGCGATGAAAAAACACCGCATCAGCACGCCGGTGAAACCGCACATCAAGCTGCGCCAAATCCTGGTACACCCTAAGAACCAGATCCCCCCTGAGAAAAAGTGTAACATCATATATGAGATCCCTTGCCGAACATGCAATAAAACATACATAGGAGAGACAGGCCGACAGTTTAGCACACGAAAGAAAGAACACCAAAAAGAATGTGAAAAGGAAACATCTGGAACGCTCACCCGTGCAGAAAAACTGAAAGCAACACAGGAGAATCTGAAATCAGCCATCTCAGACCACTGTAAGAGGGAGAACCACCTAATGGACTGGGACGCAGCCAAGGTCATTGGAAAGGAAAGCAACAAGTTCCATCGGTGGATCGGTTGAAATCAGGAAGAGCGCCCCAAAGACTGTCAACCGGGATGAAGGAGCTTACCAGCTATCCCACACCTGGGACACAGTCCTGCAACGCCGCCCCCTGCCGTCAGATGGACCATCAGACGGCAGGGGGTGCCCCGCCCTGGCACACGCCAGGGTGCACGGTCATCCCACCACTTCAGGTGGGATGAGAAAAAACTCCATATAACCACACCATAGATGACACCTCTGAGGAAGACTGCAGAAATGTCAGGTACAAACATTGCCTAACTGGCCTTTATAGATGAACTATTTATAATAAAAAAAAAGACTGAAGTATCTTCAGAAGTCAGGGGATCCATCACGCTTGTCACCATCCTTTCATATTATACCGACCGACAAGGTTGCAGAGAAACACACAGGTCGCTCGCTGGTTAACCCTCTTAATTCATGCTCAAGACAAGCAAATTTGAAAAACAAAAACAAAAACAAAAAAAGCACTTGAACAGCGCAGCACACAAGATGAAAGAATGACATGAGGGTGAGAGCACTTCTTAGCTCTTATTTGTAGCGTGTCAACTGATTTGGTAGAGACTCAACTATCTCTCTGCCTCATGTCTCCTGGCCCACTTCTATCTGCTTTTAGGCCAATGCTAAACTTGCATGCAAGTGTGCGTTTGTGTAAAAGGGGGGTTGTATGATAGTAAGAGACTATGTGTGTGTGTGTGTGTGTGTGTGTGTGTGTGTGTGTGTGTGTGTGTGTGTGTGTTTTCAACGTTTACATCATGCCTGTCTCTTCCCATTGCAGGAGGGGTGGCTGCATCTGACTGTGGCTCGAGACTGCCATCTATGGGGACTGACAGGCTCAATAATGACTGAAATGCAGCTCGGTAAAAAGGACAGACAATGCGACTGACTGCCAGGAACACGGCACACTTTTGTGCCCGCACCTATTCTGAAGAGTGGTCAGCAGCACTACTTCCATCAGCTCCTGTCTGAGGCACACACACCAGAGGGCGAGATAATGGACAGCGAGTGAGATGGGTGACAAGAGTGCAGTCCTCTATGTGCTTTATCAGTTCTTCTTTAGGTGTCAAAACTATGTGCATTTCTCCACCCGATTCCTTTCCAAATGATCTATATCCTATCCCTCCCTATCACTCGCATAGATCCTCCAGCGCTTCACTTTTTGGGAATATGACCAACGATTTGAAATTAATTTGTGTTAATTTATTTTCTTTTGCGAGGTGACAGAGGAATGTAGGGTGAAAGCTCCTGCACTGAACATCTTTAGGATTTATGAAGACATATTTTAATATTTGAGAGATTACAATATATGAAGAATTGAATGAAGGAAAGTAATTTCACGATACAACCACTAGCAGTCAGTTTGGCATTTTGCAGGTGGGGTTTACCAACATCCATGATTTCAAATACAGTCTTCATTACGTAATCGTGGGCGCCTTGAAGAGGAGTTTCTTTCAAGGCAAACATCAAAGTCCAGATTCAGACACTGAGAGGTCTTACAGGAGCCAGACTGCTTGGAAGAACAAAGACAAGCAAACAAAAGCCTCTCCACAAACTCAACTGCATGAAAAAACTGATTTTATTTATCCAAGTTGATTTTTTGTTATCCAAGTCCATAAGCAAGCAAAACAAAGTTGTGACTTGATTTTATACGAGTACATTTGCGCCAGAGTTTTGTTGAGGAGGCCATTGTATTTAACTGCCTCGTGTCCCTTTCTCATTACTTGTGGATTACGTTTAGAGTCCTTTATAATAAGGCCAGCGCTGGGGACTGTAATCACAGCCTGGCAAATGAAGCCTGCGTTAGTTCATTCAAGACATGATGTCATAGTCGACGCCCCAGCTGTACCAGCTGACAGCCTCTGTTTGGTTCACCGTTTAACCAATTCTCCAATCACAGTCATTCTCACAACAAGGCGGTCCGTTTAAATAGGGCAGCCTTTCACTCACTGATCTGTTCCCCACCTTACTGGATCCTGGCGGATCGTGCGGCTGCTGGCAAACGCTTTGCTTTTTTCATCAGGTATGAAAAGGAAATTACTTTGTGTCTTTGTACTCACCATCTCCTGGCTCATGATGTCTGCTTTCGAGCAGGATGATGCGTTTGAAGAAAATCCTCTTGTTGATCCTCCTGAAGATGAGGGCGGGTCCGAAACAGCCGAGGATATCGGTGTGCGTCGGAGTGGCCGCCTAGCGAATACTCTGCCAGTGATAAAAAATTGGCCTGTTTTCAAAATTATAGAGAGACTCTATAATCATGGTATCTCTGCGCCTTTGGGCCTTTCCCATGAAGAATTATTTGAGTTTTTTGTCTATAATCTCAGAGCCGGAGATGTTCTGGCCACACCAGTTGCTAAAAAACGCAAAGCAAAAAAGAATAACTGCCCTCTTGCCAACGTTAGCGCTGATGCCGCAGATGGGCCCTCTGCCCAAGCTAAGGTGCCTATCATTAACGTTCCTCCAAAAAGAGCCCGAGTCCAGCAGCCAGCAGTCCAGCAGCCAGCAGTCCAGGACCCGGTCCTCGTCGCCCTAGCCAACATCCAGTCGTCCATCGGCAGCATGGATGCCCGTCTCCAGCTTCTGGAGAACCGCTCGGATCCCATCCCAGTGTCTGCGATTCCGGGGCCTTCATCATCTCTGCTCTTCGGAACCTTCCACGCTCCGTCTACGTCACAGCCATGGTCACAGTCGACAGCCGGCGCACCTCCGGCGCTTCCGATTGACGTCACGCCGCTGAGATCCCTGGGATCTGCAGTCCCTGCAGCTCCAGCCGGAGTACCGTTCTTTCCGCCTGCGGCGGCTATTTCTCCACAGCTGAGAAGTCAGATCCTGGCAGGTAACGACATTAACTTGGTAAAAATTCTTCTGTGTTCAAATGAGACCTCTGACAGACGTGTGGTCGATTTCGGGGAGGTTTCAGTCATCCTGAAGGAAAGCGATCCGAGGCTGTCTAAAATCCTGACCATGGCTGAATTCAATGTGGCTTTCGGGGTGTTCAGGGACATTATATGTGAGGTGTACCCAGAACGTAGATTCGAGCTGGACACATATTTGGCGATCATTTCAGATCTGGCACTGTCTTATGGCGGCAGTCATTTCTATGAATACCACAAGTCTTTCTCTGCTAAGGCAGCCATGTACATTCAGAAATTCAACCAGAGATTAGACTGGGCCGTGGTGGATCTGGCTGTTATCAGCAGACTGTTCACAGGGCACCAAGCTCTCTCTTGCGCTGTGTGCGGGTCCTTTTCGCACACGTTGAGTCTCTGCCCCAGAACTGTGACTCAGTCCAGTGCTGTTAAAAAAGAATCTGGCGAGAAGGTGAATTCTAAGTTTAATAAATATAATAACGTGTCATCCATTCAGACACCGCTTTGTATAAACTTCAATGAGAATGTATGCAAATATATAAATTGTAAATATATGCATGCTTGCAGCTACTGCGGAGACGGACATGCCCGGTCCGCGTGTCCCCGCCGCAATCCCAGAGCCGTGCGAAAGAAGTAAAAAACATTAAACCTTCTACTCCAGTCAACGTTCCAGAACTGGGGAGAGCACTGGAAAAGCATCCAAATCGTTGTTTTGTCAATTATTTAATGACTGGTCTTGTTCAAGGGTTTTTTGCCGGGCTATGTTTTCTGCCTAAAATGTCTTATGTCTGTGATAATCTGCAATCTGCTATGAAGGAACCAGAAGTAGTCGATAAGCTGCTAGCTAAGGAAGTAGAGAAAGGCTACATGCTTGGGCCTTTCGATAGCCCCCCCTTTCCTAAATCCCGTATCAATCCTATCGGAATAGCAACTCGGAAGTACTCTGGTAAAAAGCGTTTAATCATAGATTTATCAGCTCCTCATGACAATAGTGCTCAAAGCATCAACAGCCTTATTCCTCTGGCGCCATTCTCTTTATTTTATGCAACTGTTGACAACGCGATCCAGTTCATTAAAAAGGCAGGTAAAGGTGCATGGCTAGGAAAGGCAGATATCACAGATGCATTTAAAGTCATGCCGCTCCATCCATCGCAGTGGCACCTTTTCGGTGTCAAATGGAGGGGAAAAATGTATTTTTCCGTCAGACTAACTTTCGGCTGTCGCAGTAGCCCCTGTATATTTAACACTCTGTCAGAAGCTCTTTGTTGGATTCTATTAAATAATTGTAAACTGCCATTAGTTCTTCATCTGCTAGATGATTTTTTAGTGGTAGATTTTCCCGAGTCCAATCCAGGTAGGTGTATCAACGCGCTGAAAGAGGTTTTTAACCGTTTAGGAGTTCCTCTTTCGGCGGAAAAAACTCAAGGTCCTCTGAAGGTGATTGAGTTTTTAGGCATTCGTTTAGATAGCAACATCATGCAGGCTTCCCTGCCTCAAGACAAACTAGTAAGAATTAGGCAAGTTATGAGATGTGCGCTGGAGGCGGTGGCATTGTCAAAAAGAGAATTATTATCGTTACTAGGCCACCTCAACTTTGCAATGAGGATTATTCCGCAAGGCAGATCTTTTATTTCCCGTTTATTAGACTTGTCTAAATCTGTAAATAACCTCCATGATCTTGTCACCTTAGATGAGGGCTGTAGGTCAGACTTAAAGTTCTGGTCTCTGCTATGCGACCAGTGGAACGGCATATCTTTTTTCTATAATGATCATGCGGAAACGTCAGTCGCCCTTAAATTCTATACTGATGCGGCTCCTTCCAATGGTTTTGGGGGTGTTTTCAATAATCAGTGGTTTGCAGACGTTTGGCCAAAAGAATTAATATCTCTTTCGGCAGATGTCCAATCTATTGCTCTGCTAGAAATGTATCCCATTGTTATAGCTTCCATTCTTTGGGGTAAGTTCTGGTCAAGGAAACAAATTGTCGTGTTTTGTGATAACGAGGCTACTGTTAACATTATTAATAAAGGGCGTTCTTCCATTCCTTTCATTAACAGGTTTGTTAGGAAATTAACATGGTCATGTGTGATGGGGAATTTCACTCTCCGTGCAGCGCACATTCCTGGGCTGGACAATAAAATTGCTGACTCTCTGTCACGTTTTAAATTTCAGGAGTTCCGAACCCTCTGCCCCCATGCTGCGCCTCAGGGCCTGCGTTGCCCAGCCTTCAATCAAACAGTGCTAGATTAAATAGCAATCTGCAGTCCTACATGAACTCTGCTGCTAGGTTCATGCGTCTCGGACTGGCAAAGTCTACAATAAAAATGTATGACTCCGCATGGTTCCACTTCACTTCCTTTTGTGCTGCTTTTTCTGTCCCAGTCATGCCTGTTAACATTTCCATGATATGTGCATTTATTGTCCACTGTTTTGAATCTCGTAAAATGCATCCATCTTCTATCAAAGCATCTGTAGCAGGTATTCAGTTTCATTTAAGATGTGCAGATCCATCAGCCTGTAGCCTGCTTGGAAACCCATCCATTCATCTCCTCTTCAACGGCCTAAAAAAAGAGTTTCCAGCAAGCCAGGATAAGCGCCTTCCATTCTCTCTTCCTTTAGTTCACAAACTGGTTTCTCACCTTAGGCAGGGGTGTTTCGGTCCTTATGTCGATACTTTATTAGAAACTGTATTCCTCACAGCCTTTTATGGATTTCTTAGGTGCGGGGAATTTACATCTAGCTCAAACACGTTTAACCCTCTTCACGATCTTTCCATGTCAGATGTCACGGTTTATGCAACCTATTACTCCATTTACCTTAAACACTCTAAAACTGACAGGGAACGTAAAGGATCTCATGTTGTCATATCGCAAACTAATACTGTGTTTTGTCCATTGATTTCTATGTCCCGATACCTCCAATGGCGTCGCCATGCCAGCCAGGATGAGCCTCTGTTCCTGACCGATAAAAGAGTGGTCATGGCCAGATCATGGTTCACCTCCCGTCTCCGTCTCCTCTGCCAACGGTGCGGCCTTCCCCCGGCACTGTACACCTCTCACTCCTTCCGCATCGGAGCTGCTACCTCCGCTGCTTCACTGGTCCCTGCAGCCACTCTGAAAGCGATGGGAAGATGGTCTTCCGCAGCATACGTACGTTATGTTCGCCCAGGAGTTAATGACATTCTCTCGGCTCAAAAAGCCATGGGCTCTGGCACCTGAGGAGACGGCTCATACATCGGATCTTTAAGATTAATAAATGTGTTAATATTGGAACACTTGGCTGGTTTCATTGCACTCATGGCTCAAGGTCGCAGGCTTGCTTCCTCCTATCTCATTGCACTCATGGCTCAAGGTCGCAGGCTTGCTTCCTCCTATCTCATTGCATTCATGCTCAGGGTCGCAGGCTTGCTTCCCCCTATCTGCAGCATTCATGCTGCTTGTTCTTAAAAATGGTTCACTTATGATAGAATGACCTTCGGTGTAAGCATACATCTATTTAATTGAAAGGTCGGCAGTGGCATACTGCCACACATAGGTAATTCACTTAATTATAGTATGGGCCTCTTTTGAGTTACTCGGTGTATCTCTTTTTAAGGTGACCCGAGGTCCGCAGCATGCTGCTGCTACACATAGCTTCTATAGTCTGGCTGATGCATTCGCATGGGCGGTTCATGCTTGGCGTTGTCGAGTTCCGTTGTTTGGGGATTCTGCTTGCGCTCCCTGCTCGGCGTAGCATGCTGCTGAGCCGAGTTCAGGGAGAATTAAATTAATTAAATATTAAATTAAATATTAAATTAATTCTAAGAGCGGAGTCTTCAACGCCAAACATAATTGTATGCATGATATTCATTTATGCAATAAATGGTTAATTCTATGACTTGAGTGTTCTTGAATGAAATGAAGCCTGCGTTAGTTCATTCAAGACATGATGTCATAGTCGACGCCCCAGCTGTACCAGCTGACAGCCTCTGTTTGGTTCACCGTTTAACCAATTCTCCAATCACAGTCATTCTCACAACAAGGCGGTCCGTTTAAATAGGGCAGCCTTTCACTCACTGATCTGTTCCCCACCTTACTGGATCCTGGCGGATCGTGCGGCTGCTGGCAAACGCTTGCCACCTCCACCCCAACCTCCACCTTTTAGATCAAATGCAAATGCTATCATGTATTGTAGCTCTGGAGTCTGCATGGCTCAAAAAATGAACATGTTTCCATGTCTTGCTTTTAGGCTCCCTCTTAATTTCTATGGTTTAAATGTATCTGGAATATTTTATTCCCATGGGGGATTCTGCTTGCGCTCCCTGCTCGGCGTAGCATGCTGCTGAGCCGAGTTCAGGGAGAATTAAATTAATTAAATATTAAATTAAATATTAAATTAATTCTAAGAGCGGAGTCTTCAACGCCAAACATAATTGTATGCATGATATTCATTTATGCAATAAATGGTTAATTCTATGACTTGAGTGTTCTTGAATGAAAAGCAGGTGGAGTAATGGCTCCCAACACAGAATTCACACTCTTTTGTCCATATCCACTCACTCACACTGCAAAACAATTTGACTAACTGCACTGGAAATAACCAGTCTAGAGATACAGTAGAGACAGAGTGGAGGCCTCTAGAGATAGACAGAGTGGAGGCCTCTAGAGATAGAGACAGAGTGGAGGCCTCTAGAGATAGACAGAGTGGAGGCCTCTAGAGGTAGAGACAGAGTGGAGGCCTCTAGAGGTAGAGACAGAGTGGAGGCCTCTAGAGGTAGAGACAGAGTGGATGCCTCTAGAGATAGAGACAGAGTGGAGGCCTCTAGAGGTAGAGACAGAGTGGAGGCCTCTAGAGATAGAGACAGAGTGGAGGCCTCTAGAGATAGAGACAGAGTGGAGGCCTCTAGAGGTAGAGACAGAGTGGAGGCCTCTAGAGGTAGAGACAGAGTGGAGGCCTCTAGAGGTAGAGACAGAGTGGAGGCCTCTAGAGGTAGAGACAGAGTGGATGCCTCTAGAGATAGAGACAGAGTGGAGGCCTCTAGAGGTAGAGACAGAGTGGAGGCCTCTAGAGATAGAGACAGAGTGGAGGCCTCTAGAGATAGAGACAGAGTGGAGGCCTCTAGAGATAGACAGAGTGGAGGCCTCTAGAGGTAGAGACAGAGTGGAGGCCTCTAGAGATAGAGACAGAGTGGAGGCCTCTAGAGGTAGAGACAGAGTGGATGCCTCTAGAGATAGAGACAGAGTGGATGCCTCTAGAGATAGAGACAAAGTGGAGGCCTCTAGAGATAGAGACAGAGTGGAGGCCTCTAGAGGTAGAGACAGAGTGGAGGCCTCTAGAGATAGAGACAGAGTGGAGGCCTCTAGAGGTAGATACAGAGTGGAGGCCTCTAGAGATAGAGACAGAGTGGAGGCCTCTAGAGGTAGAGACAGAGTGGAGGCCTCTAGAGGTAGAGACAGAGTGGAGGCCTCTAGAGATAGACAGAGTGGAGGCCTCTAGAGGTAGAGACAGAGTGGAGGCCTCTAGAGGTAGAGACAGAGTGGAGGCCTCTAGAGGTAGAGACAGATTGGAGGCCTCTAGAGGTAGAGACAGAGTGGAGGCCTCTAGAGGTAGAGACAGAGTGGAGGCCTCTAGAGATAGAGACAGAGTGGAGGCCTCTAGAGGTAGAGACAGAGTGGAGGCCTCTAGAGATAGAGACAGAGTGGAGGCCTCTAGAGGTAGAGACAGATTGGAGGCCTCTAGAGGTAGAGACAGAGTGGAGGCCTCTAGAGATAGAGACAGAGTGGAGGCCTCTAGAGGTAGAGACAGAGTGGAGGCCTCTAGAGATAGAGACAGGGTGGAGGCCTCTAGAGGTAGAGACAGAGTGGAGGCCTCTAGAGATAGAGGCAGAGTGGAGGCCTCTAGAGATAGAGACAAAGTGGAGGCCTCTAGAGGTAGAGACAGAGTGGAGGCCTCTAGAGATAGAGACAGAGTGGAGGCCTCTAGAGGTAGAGACAGAGTGGAGGCCTCTAGAGATAGAGACAGAGTGGAGGCCTCTAGAGGTAGGAACAGAGTGGAGGCCTCTAGAGATAGAGACAGAGTGGAGGCCTCTAGAGGTAGAGACAGAGTGGAGGCCTCTAGAGATAGAGACAGAGTGGAGGCCTCTAGAGATAGACAGAGTGGAGGCCTCTAGAGATAGAGACAGAGTGGAGGCCTCTAGAGGTAGAGACAGAGTGGAGGCCTCTAGAGGTAGAGACAGAGTGGAGGCCTCTAGAGATAGAGACAGAGTGGAGGCCTCTAGAGGTAGAGACAGAGTGGAGGCCTCTAGAGGTAGAGACAGAGCGGAGGCCTCTAGAGATAGAGACAGAGTGGATGCCTCTAGAGATAGAGACAGAGTGGAGGCCTCTAGAGGTAGAGACAGAGTGGAGGCCTCTAGAGATAGAGACAGAGTGGATGCCTCTAGAGATAGACAGAGTGGATGCCTCTAGAGATAGAGACAGAGTGGAGGCCTCTAGAGGTAGAGACAGAGTGGAGGCCTCTAGAGGTAGAGACAGAGTGGAGGCCTCTAGAGATAGAGACAGAGTGGAGGCCTCTAGAGATAGAGACAGGGTGGAGGCCTCTAGAGATAGAGACAGAGTGGAGGCCTCTAGAGATAGAGACAGAGTGGAGGCCTCTAGAGATAGAGGCAGAGTGGAGGCCTCTAGAGGTAGAGACAGAGTGGAGGCCTCTAGAGGTAGAGACAGAGTGGAGGCCTCTAGAGATAGAGACAGGGTGGAGGCCTCTAGAGGTAGAGACAGAGTGGAGGCCTCTAGAGGTAGAGACAGAGTGGAGGCCTCTAGAGATAGAGACAGAGTGGAGGCCTCTAGAGATAGAGACAGAGTGGAGGCCTCTAGAGGTAGAGACAGAGTGGAGGCCTCTAGAGGTAGAGACAGAGTGGAGGCCTCTAGAGGTAGAGACAGAGTGGAGGCCTCTAGAGATAGACAGAGTGGAGGCCTCTAGAGGTAGAGACAGAGTGGAGGCCTCTAGAGGTAGAGACAGAGTGGAGGCCTCTAGAGATAGAGACAGAGTGGAGGCCTCTAGAGGTAGAGACAGAGTGGAGGCCTCTAGAGGTAGAGACAGAGTGGAGGCCTCTAGAGATAGAGACAGAGTGGAGGCCTCTAGAGGTAGAGACAGAGTGGAGGCCTCTAGAGATAGACAGAGTGGAGGCCTCTAGAGGTAGAGACAGAGTGGAGACCTCTAGAGATAGAGACAGAGTGGAGGCCTCTAGAGGTAGAGACAGAGTGGAGGCCTCTAGAGATAGACAGAGTGGAGGCCTCTAGAGATAGAGACAGAGTGGAGGCCTCTAGAGATAGAGACAGAGTGGAGGCCTCTAGAGGTAGAGACAGAGTGGAGGCCTCTAGAGATAGAGACAGAGTGGAGGCCTCTAGAGGTAGAGACAGAGTGGAGGCCTCTAGAGGTAGAGACAGAGTGGAGGCCTCTAGAGGTAGAGACAGAGTGGAGGCCTCTAGAGGTAGAGACAGAGTGGAGACCTCTAGAGATAGAGACAGAGTGGAGGCCTCTAGAGGTAGAGACAGAGTGGAGGCCTCTAGAGATAGACAGAGTGGAGGCCTCTAGAGATAGAGACAGAGTGGAGGCCTCTAGAGGTAGAGACAGAGTGGAGACCTCTAGAGATAGAGACAGAGTGGAGGCCTCTAGAGGTAGAGACAGAGTGGAGGCCTCTAGAGGTAGAGACAGAGTGGAGGCCTCTAGAGGTAGAGACAGAGTGGAGGCCTCTAGAGATAGACAGAGTGGAGGCCTCTAGAGATAGAGACAGAGTGGAGGCCTCTAGAGATAGAGACAGAGTGGAGGCCTCTAGAGGTAGAGACAGAGTGGATGCCTCTAGAGATAGAGACAGAGTGGAGGCCTCTAGAGGTAGAGACAGAGTGGAGACCTCTAGAGATAGAGACAGAGTGGAGGCTTCTAGAGGTAGAGACAGAGTGGAGGCCTCTAGAGGTAGAGACAGAGTGGAGGCCTCTAGAGGTAGAGACAGAGTGGAGGCCTCTAGAGATAGAGACAGAGTGGAGGCCTCTAGAGATAGAGACAGAGTGGAGGCCTCTAGAGGTAGAGACAGAGTGGAGGCCTCTAGAGGTAGAGACAGAGTGGAGGCCGTTGTGGCCATTTCCACTCAAACAGAGACAACTTTTACCTTTTATCAGAGAGCTACTCTTAGATATCCTTAATTATTCAGGAGCTCTGAATGGGATGTTGTGTCTTTATAGACTAAAATAGAGCACACGTGATTCTCTACAGCACCCCCCCCAAATAAATAAATAAATAAACAAACAAACAAACAAACTGTATATATATTAGGGGTGTCAAAAATAATCGATTATAAGATGTTTCTTGATGCGGACGTGGACGATTCTGCATCAATTCACTTAATGTCAAAAATCAATTATTACGTTATTTACATTTTCTGGGAAACGGAAGGTTAGATCGTGATGCCTAATATGCCTAAAAAGCACTAGATGTATTTTTTCACCCCAAACCCAATGCTGCCACCCATGAGTCTCTACGAGTTAGGGTTGCGGAGATACATCCGCCCTGCATGCAGGGCTACAAGAGCGAGAGACTGCAGACAGAGTAGTGTCATGCCGTTCGTCCGGCTTGCAGCTAGCGTTAGCACTTTTGCTTATCAAGTGTTGAACTTAGCTTTGGTGGAATCAATGGTGTCCAGCCTGTTATTTTGTGTCCTGTCGCATCATCAAGGTTCTGCTTCTGGCACCATGTTTATATGATGGATGCCCAGTCAGGTGAAATGTTTTGACTCGTTCTGTATTACAACTTAACGTCAGTAAAGCTTGTGCTTCTTCTTCTTAATAACCTCGTGTCACCAGGCTCTTAACGTCAGTATAGCTTGTGCTTCTTCTGCACTCTCTGCTTTTACTGTGGCTTTCCTGCATGAAAGCGCTTGGAACCCTGACTGCCACCTGGTGGCTAACTCTTGTAACAGAGTGCAGCATTTGTATTAATAAAAGATAATGGAAGTAAATGCATTTGTTTATTTTAATTATGGATCATAATACAATGCAATTCCAAATGCACTTTATTTTAAAAGTGAGAAAAAAGAAAGTGAGAAAAAATAAATCATGTATTGGGGAAAAAAGTGATGCATCGATTCAAGATGCATCGAGATGCATCAATAATCATTTTATAATCGAATCGTAGCCCTCTGAATTGTAATCGAATATATATATATATACTTTGATGTCTTTTTCTCAACCTAGAATAAGAAAAACTGATGTCTGTGTGTGTGTGTACAGTACGTGTGTGTGTGTGTGGGGGGGGGGGGGGTAACCTGAATTTCAAACAGTGAAATAATCACTTCTGATAAAAATAGACTCCATCCTCTCATTGGCCTTCCACTGGCTTCCCTTGCCGAGTTTTACAGTAAGCTATCATCACTTTCCACGCTCATATTCTCTGCTACATCAAACTGACTGTGACTGTGCGTGGGCATACAGTATGTAGGTGAGTGAGAGAGAGCGAGAGAGAGGTTGAGAGACATACAGTATACAGAGACAGAGAAAGCCCAGTGGATCTGGATCCAGGTAATACAGAGGTGATACCCCCCCATTCTCCTTCTAGCTCCAGGCAACACATCTCAGGTGTCCTCCTTTCAAAGTCGATGGGCTGCTTAGTCAATCCGATATAAAGTCCCTCCACTGGAAAATGACAGAAACCTATAAAACAGTTATGTTACAGAGCGAAAGGCAATACAGCCAAAGACACCCCGACTTCAACTCACTTCCTGTAATTTTGTCACGTGGGTTTTGCCCATGGTTTTCCACGGACACGCCCACTTAGGAGACTTTTGGCAGGTCTGAGTGTATTGGAGTCAATGGGAGAAGTGAACGTGATCTCAGATTATGACAGATTCTTTCGTCCCCATAGTCATCAAACTAAATAGTTTGCCCATTTTCTGAAGCCACATATCTTCTGAACATTCTGAAACTAAAATGGCTTTTTTTTAGACAGACAGATCAGGAGAAAATTTTAATAGTTCAAGACCTGTCTCTATCTCAGCAACACACTCTCACGAGATTTGGCAACAGGAACTCACGTTGGCAGGGAGTAATTAGCTAAAGCTACATGTGAAGTTCATTATAGTAGCTAAATCTGTGGTTGGAAAAATATTTTTTTAATCAAATATCTTAGTTACAACTATATTGAGCTAACAAGGGCAGCTTTGTGTTTACATGTGTGGAGTTTGGCAACTCACGATCTCTAATTCAAGTTAGCTTGCTAGGTCAGCACTAACCCCATGTCAGCAGGCACAGTCCTCTCACAACACTTCAGGGGAGAGGTGACCACGTGACCATTTAAAGAGACTTGCTAGTACCATTTGTTAGATTAGCCTGCGGTGACGCATCTCTATAACGGACTATCTCTGGTACAGCTCAATCTGACTCCCTGATCCCAGAAACAGTCTCTTCTTTCATTTTTTTCATCAGCTCGTGTGACATCACAATCCTAATCGCTCCTAATCGGTCGGTGCTTGGAGGCCTTGTTTTCAGCGGCGGTGCAAAATTATCTGGCAAATGAGCAGCTGATATTTGTAGCCTTGCTACACTGATATTATTCACCTGCCAGTAGATGCTGGCTCAGCACTCGCATCTCTCTCCCAGACTGTCCCTGAGTGTCCTCAACCTCTTAACTCCCCAAACACACGCCACTTCACTGGAAGTCATACGGTTATGGATGAGGATGATTAGTCTGCCTGTCATATCTGACATGCTTGGTTGCACGCACGCACACACACAGATGACATATATAGGTGGAAGACTGCAGACACAAACATTCTCATTCATATAGGGTTGGGGGTAAGGGAAACCCGTGACATCCTCAAATCCTCTTTTGTCCTGACCAGACTAACGGTCCACAACCCAAAGATAATCAGTTTAGTGTCACCAGAAAATATTCACATTTAACACATTCACTGCCAGACGTTTTTTTTTTTACTGTAGTTAGCTTCTGCCAGAGGGTTTTTTTGAGGATTCTGGCTCATCTTTCAAGACCCGAGGATTCTTTTCTGCTAAGATTTTGTGAACACACAATATCTCAAAAGAACTAATAGAATGTGTGCTTTCTCTGTCTAAAAGAGTTAGTTTGTAGAGTTAGTAGTTATGTAAGCATTAGCAGTTGAATACAGCATGGTTTCAGCGTCAGAAAAAATATTCAGAGATAAACGGCTTTTTGTGAAATTCGATAGAACAGTCACTTCAACCATTCATCCCTGGCATCAGTAAGACGTCAGACATCCAAACAATAGTTCTGAACAGCAACCTCCTCCATAACAGCAGGAAACCCCCCTCCGCTTCCAACTCCTCCCTCCGTGTGTGTCCTCTTGGCCGCAGCGGCCGTGTCACAAGCTCGTTGCTGCTGCTGTAACCTCGCGTCACCAGTCTCATTGCTTTGCTGCTGCTGTGCCTGTCTGCGCGGCCGCTGTTTGAGGAAGTCTGGATGGACTCGCTCGCTTCTTGGAGTTTTGGTTGAGAGAAGCTTTTGCGATTCTGGTCATATTTATGCTGCGTGTTTCAAAGTGTGTTCCACCTGTAATCTATTATGCAAATTTGCAATCCCGCATCGCCAGCAATCAGCGCGAAAACGAAAGCGTTTTCCCCCATCCATTTTCATGAGAATGGCTGCTTTTTGCTTGCCTTCCTCTAGTCAGCAGAGCACTGTCGCCACTTAGTGGCTCGGTGGAATGGGTTGTAAACGTTCGGTGGCTCCAATAATTATATAAGAGATGTAAAAGGGTTAGATGCACATCCCACGGTCAAAAAAAAAAAATTCATTTTTTTGACGTATTAATACGTCATTGGCAGTCAACCGTTGGATTATTTTTGACGTATTAATACGTCATTGGCAGTGAACGTGTTAAGAAGCTGGAATGAGAGATCTTTACTTTTTTTTTCATAGAAATTTGTCTAAACCATTAATCAATTACAAAAACAAATAGTTAGCGATTCATTTTCTGTCGATCGACTAATCGTTGCAGCTCTAGTAGACAGAGCTCCAGCTTTGATCATGCATCAGCAGCAGTTCGTCCTAGCTACTGTAAGTCAGGTCACCTTCAGCACTGAGGTAACTTCAGGTCACCTTCAGCACTGAGGTGACTTCAGGTCACCTTCAGGTCACTTTCAGCACTGAGGTGACTTCAGGTCACCTTCAGCACTGAGGTGACTTCAGGTCACCTTCAGCACTGAGGTGACTTCAGGTCACCTTCAGCACTCAGGTGACTACAGGTCACCTTCAGCACTCAGGTGACTACAGGTCACCTTCAGCACTGAGGTGACAGGTCACCTTCAGCACTGAGGTGACTTCAGGTCACCTTCAGCACTGAGGTGACTTCAGGTCACCTTCAGCACTGAGGTGACTTGGTGACTTCAGGTCACCTTCAGCACTCAGGTGACTACAGGTCACCTTCAGCACTGAGGTAACTTCAGGTCACCTTCAGCACTGAGGTAACTTCAGGTCACCTTCAGCACTGAGGTGACTTCAGGTCACCTTCAGCACTGACGTGACTTCAGGTCACCTTCAGCACTGAGGTGACTTCAGGTCACCTTCAGCACTGAGGTGACTTCAGGTCACCCTCAGCACTGAGGTGACTTCAGGTCACCTTCAGCACTGAGGTGACTTCAAGTCACCTTCAGCACTGAGGTGACTTCAAGTCACCTTCAGCACTGACGTGACTTCAGGTCACCTTCAGCACTGACGTGACTTCAGGTCACCTTCAGCACTGACGTGACTTCAGGTCACCTTCAGCACTGAGGTGACTTCAGGTCACCTTCAGCACTGAGGTGACTTCAGGTCAACTTCAGCACTGACGTGACTTCTGATCACCTTCAGCACTGACGTGACTTCAGGTCACCTTCAGCACTGACGTGACCTCAGGTCACCTTCAGCACTGAGGTGACTTCAGGTCACCTTCAGCACTGAGGTGACTTCTGGTCACCTTCAGCACTGAGGTGACTTCTGGTCACCTTCAGCACTGATGTGACGCACCTCCATGCTTTCATTCAGATGCAGGCCAACTGTCTAGGAACAATACAGAGTAGAGCTGCAACTATCGATTATTTTAGTAATCGAGTATTCTACCGAATAATCCATCGATTAATCGAGTAATCGGATAAGAACCCTTTTTTGTGTTTTCAAAGGCTTATCGTAACTATACACCAAAAAATAAGATAAATCTCTTCAAATAAACAACTACATTAGTTTCTTTCTTAGAAAAAACATTTTTATTTTTAAATTGCATAGAACTGGCAGTGTCATCTTTTCAACCTGACGTTTGAGTTCTTCCAGTGTACAGCAACCGTTAAATAATATGAATGAATGGCTTACTAGCTAGTTTACATCGTTCATTTACCTTACAGCTGCATGAGGCAACTTCACACATTGCTGCTTCCAAATGGCAGCGGGAGATAACTGAAACATTTGAACTTTAAGACCCAGAAATCCTGTAATGTGATGTCAGTAAACTGTGCACAAGCACGCTGGTCGCTGTATGATAGCTTCACAACAAAGGAAAATGGAAGAGTACACACATTAGTGGTTTATATTGGAACACTTTCAAACTTGCATGCAAAAAGGGGGAAACCACAACCAAGTTAAATTGTAGAAAACTGTATTTATTAACTCAAGGTAATTGCACATATTTACTGCTTTAGTTTTAACATGAACCCAACCAGTGCTTTTTTTTCTTTTTTCTGTCATTATTGAGCGAGGTGACGTAATCTGGGCCTTGCCTTGCTAAGCAGTGCCTAAAAAATAAAATAAATAAAAATAAATGTCTCTACACATACTGGTGTGTATTAAACTAGTGTCTTCTTCAGCTCAAGTCCAAGTCAAGTCCCAAGACTTTGAGGGCTGATTTTTTTATATATAAAATATTGAAAAAAAAAAATCCAAGTCCCTCACAACACTCTCTCTCCTTCACTGCCTACTTCCTTTAGCCCTTCACCACTTCACTTCCTCTCTCCTTCACTGCCTACTTCCTTTAACCCTTCACCACTTCACTTCCTCTCTCCTTCACTGCCTACTTCCTTTAGCCCTTCACCACTTCACTTCCTCTCCTTCACTGCCTACTTCCTTTAACCCTTCACCACTTCACTTCCTCTCTCCTTCACTGCCTACTTCCTTTAACCCTTCACCACTTCACTTCCTCTCTCCTTCACTGCCTACTTCCTTTAACCCTTCACCACTTCACTTCCTCTCTCCTTCACTGCCTACATAACCTCTTCAATCCACTCTGCAATATGTGCACCCGTGTGTCTCTCTTCAAGGGGCATGGTTGTAAGGCAGTGGGACTCCATTTCCCAATCCTCTCTCAGAAAGTGACACGTCACCCCCATATAGGCCTCTGTCGCTACACTTGTCCAAATGTCAGTAGTGAGTGCCATCATGTTTGGCGTCTTAAGCCTCTCGATCAACTTGCCTTTGACCTCCTCATACTTTTTCTCCATCTTATTCGTGAAGAAGGTCCTTGAGGGAAGTGTGTAGTTCGGGTTGAAACTCGAAATCATCTTTCTGAATCCTTTATCTTCCACCATGGACAGAGGGCGCATGTCTGTCATCAAAATGCTATTGCTGAACTCAGCTGCTTGTTCACTTGAACATGATGGACCCGTCCTTATAAAGCTGTCCATTGTACGCTGTGATCCGCTGAAAAAGAGGTGAAATAATAATTAATATTGATATTTATTAGGTAAGTTCATAACAAAACTGGAGAATGCGCATTTACACACCCTAGACCTGTTGCCTATTATTGACACAAATATCAGAATAGCAAGATAACAGGTCAGGTGGTGTAATAATTGGAGCCTAAAATGCACCAATTAAATAGTTGTTTGCAATCATCATGAGAAGAGTCGACCGGTCTAGGGTGTGTAAATGTACATTCTCCACATACACACTCTTTCTCTCTCACACACACACACTCACTCTCTCTCTCTCACACACCAAAAGGCTAGTGTGATCACACACACACACACACACACACACACACACACACACACACACACACACACACACACACAACGCTGTTAAATTAGCCGCTAACGTTAGGTTAACGTTAGGTTGAGCTTTGTATTTCTCACAGAAAACGGCAAGCCACATCAAAAAAATGCAGCGTGAATGCAGTTACTAATAGTCATATTGGCAACGTGGCAAGCCAGCAGCACAACTACTACTAGTCTTAATATCAAGTAGCAATCATTAGCATACATTTACATTAGCGTTGTGTATAGTTAACGTTACGTTACCTTGCTCCGCTCGACGTAGATGCGCTGGTGGATGCGTAGACTGGATGTTTACGGTTCAGGTGCTGAAGCATTGCATTATGCAAGGATCGTCTTACAGTACTTGCACACCACTGAGTTCGTGTCCTTTTTCAGCGTGAAATGATCCCACACTTTAGACAGTTTCGGTCGCTTTTTCGGCCCTGGTTCTTCCCTTCCCGGCTCCTCCTGTCTGCTTTCTCCGTCGCCTTGTTCCATTTTGCGGGGTCCGCTCGCTAGTCGCTATAGCTGCTCTCTGGTCTGTCTGTGTCCTCACGTGTTTACACAGGAAGAGCGCTGTGCCACACCAGTAAGCGTCCGTGAGAAACAGTCTCTCTAAATGCCGTGTCGAGGCGAATCATTTTGGCCTCGATCAATTTAATTATTCGAGTTATTCGAGGTACTCGAGGAATCGCGACAGCTCTAATACAGAGCCCCTTTAGGTCCATAATCCTCCATCTGAAAGACTTGGATGGAGCAGATACACTGTGCCCTCTGTTATAGCTGCATTGTTTAATCACCATGACCTATAGACAGTGTGTCTGTTCATATCCCCATGCTGGTTTAACATAAAAGCATGCTCGTTCAGTAGCGAGCGAGCATGTGCAAATCACCAACAGTCCCATTAAGATATTCTTGATATTCTGGAAAGAAAAAGAAAAAATGAGCATTGGGACACATTGATGTGCATGCATAAGTGAGAGTGAGATGACTCTCCATGTTTCCAATCTATCCCGGTTAGGGATGCCACGGTGTGGACATTTTCCCACGTGACAACACCAGTGTTACCGGTGACACCGTAAAAAAGACACGGTCCTCACGGTCCGGATCTTTTATTTAACTGCTCTCAGTCCGACACACCTGTCAAGATAGTCACCGATACAAGCGTGGTAGGGATGTCAGGTTAACCACAGAGAATAGTTTGGAGCGGTTATGTTTGTCGGTCTAGAAATTTGGCTGCTCTGCATATCGTCCTTTATACAACAGTTAGTTAGAGCAATTTGATTAGACAAGAGGGATCCTAGCATTGCTGATATTTCACGATAACAGCACTGGCACTTCACTGTGTGTATATCACTCCGCTTCACAGGTGCTCTAAATCATTGACTGTATACATCCATGGTGTGAGCCTCCTCCAGCCTGTTAGCTGCTGATTTACTCCACAAAGTAAAACCGTTTTCAAAATATGCGTTATTTTGATAAACTGACCTTACAATGGGGCTCTATAGAGTTACCTGTGTAGTAAGATCATAAAGATAACGCTGTTTTGGATAGTTTGCTAAAATAATAGTGATAATCTGTTAGCGATAGGGCTGGCATGGATCACGGATAATCCGTGACCCATACGGATCAGCCCCCACGGTTTGGAATGCGGTTCGGAACGTCAATGGTCTGCGGACCCCCCCGCCCCCCCTTCGTTTCATTTAACGTTTAACGTTAGTGTATGAGAACGCCTGCAGCGCAGCCAGACACAGACAGGCATCATCATGGCAAGCACAAGTGAGCTTCCTCATCCCTTGTCACCGCTGTAAAGTCTCTCTGAAGGCTGTGGCTAGTGGCTACTAAAGACAGCATCACAACAAACTTATTTCAACACATCTGAAAAAGCACAGGAATGCGATCAGCGTGTTGCGGGCTGCACAAGATAACGAGAGCCACATCACACACACACACACACGCGCGCACACACTTTTCACGAACACATTATCACCGGACGGTGAAATGTTGCCTTTAGGACACATAACAACAAAACAACACGTGGGGCCACTGAGTAGCTTAACGTAGCATCAACGTTTCCAGACTCACCCTGTCTGTACCATCCCGTGTCAAGTGACTGCAGGTTAGCAAGCAACAGCCAGGAAGTTAGGCATAGCAGTGCCACCTAAAACAGGAAGTTGGGTTGTTCTGCCTTCAGAGTAAAAGCATAAATTGTGTCACTTATGAGAAAAAAATATTTTTTGAGCTGTACAGTGCAACAAATGGTTAGAGAAGTATATTAGTATTAAAAAATCAAATTTTGAGAGAAAAAATCTTGATTTTTTTTTGATTTTTTCTGATCCTCAAAATCCGTGATCCGTGGCTCAAAATCCGTCACGCGATCGGATCCGTGGGTTTTCTGATCCATGCCAGCCCTGGTTAGCGAGCTATCGGGCGAGCTTCTTCTTCTGCTGCTTCTAATAGCTTTGCGGCAAACTAGATGCCTTGCTGCACATTGCTACCTCTCACTGGTTGGAAATATTACTGTTTCTGTTTGCTTGGCAATAGTAACTAACACTAGTGCAATCCTGGGGGAACTGTTTTTGTTGGCGGAGGCGAATAATAGACAGAAATCATCTGTTGTCGCAAATTCCTTGACAAAAATGCTATTATTACTTGATGAATAGCTTTGTTTATGCTGTACAACTGTTGTATAAAAGCAATATCACACTCGAGGTCGTGCTGTTGTCTAATATCGTCACGACTGTGATCATCTTCAGCACTCGGCCTGCGGCCTCGTGCCTACGACCGAATCACAGCCGTGACGATATTAGCCAACAACAGCACTCCCACTCATGCGATATTGCTTAATTCTCCCCCAGTCAACCCCTCCCCTCCCTGCTGCTGCTCTCAGCACTCATGTCAGCCTCACAACGTTATGCACTGGGGACAGACTCCTCTTGGAGAAAAGAAACTAACGTCATTAGCGACAAATCTGGGATTTTTTCTGACCATGGGATTAACATGACCAGCAAGCAGCCGTAAAACAGGCAATGACGATAACTGAGTAGCATCAGCATGTGCTTTTAAGTCATCAATGCTAACTATTTACCATCAATGTTAGCGAAGGTTTAGCTAACCTATTAGCATCAATGCTAGCGGAGATTTAGCTCTGTTAAAACGACATTTCCAGAGATGGCAGTGGCAAGAGAATACACACAGGCTTAGATAAGTGTCTTACCTACATGTGTATGAGGGGGGATTGTGTTCACAACATGTACAACCAACGTTACTTGCTGGTCTGTCTAACCAGAGATATGATCTCAGACAGCCAGGATAGGAGGGAGCGCTTGTAATATACACCAGCGCATGCCGAAACTGTCACGAGCGGGCGGAGTTGAACTAGTGTCCCGGTGGGCATGTTATGTAATCGGTGTATGCCTCACCACCGTGTAACACCGGTAACACCTACTACCGCGGCAAGCCTAATCCCGGTGATTTCAATTTGAGCATTCGAGGCATAATGACATTTATTTTTCATTGTGACACACTGAGGTCATGTTAGTGCCAGAATGAGACAAATCTTGTTGCAATACATTGGGTCAGAGGAAAGGTACGCATAGGCTCACAACAGAACTGTTCAAGAGATTATGTTGTTTCAGTTTAAATGAGAGAGAAATGTGTGTGATGTGTGTGTGTCTGAGTGAGAGATATACAGTATTTTCTACAGCGATATCAAGTCTACAGAGCCTGTCAAGTTTCTTTTATATTTCCATGTCTAAGACACTGTCAGACTCAGAAATAAGTAGTCTCTTGAGTACCTTGATTTTGCTACTTCCTATGAGGCAATAAAAGCTAAGACATTTGAAAGGGTATGTAGACTTTTTTGTGTGTGTTTGTGCATGAGAAGTGAAAGATGATATGCGTCGGAAAAAGCAATGTCAAATAATTGCATATCCACCTTTTAGCACCTGCTGTGCTTTTGAGATTGCCAGGCAGCACATACACAACAACACCACAGGTGTCCCGTCAGAGAGACAGAGAGACACAGAGAGAGAGACAGAGCGAGAGGCAGAGAGAGACAGATAGGCCATTTACACCTGGCACTAACATGCGTTTTCTGTGATCATCAGATTGCAATCAGATAGTGCTTGACCACTTGAAAGTACAAGTGTAAACGCCCCCAAGGCAGATTGAGGACGGATTGCAATTTGATCGTACAAACCACCTGTGGAGGTTGTCAGGGATGCATTGTGACCACATTGAACACAAGTGTAAATGCAATACGTCTTCTCAAACAGTCACCGCTGTTTTTTTCTGCTGCTCTGCTATGGAGCTTGCCTGATCTGATCGCAATGTGGACACTGGAGACACATATTAATTACCAGCTGTAAATGTAATCAGGTTAATGTGGTCAGTCAAGCAGTATCCGATGCAATCTGATCACAGTAAACGCATGCAAGTGCCAGGTGTAAATGGCGAGACAGAGAGAGATGAAGATAGAGAGATGGAGATAGAGAGTGTGTCTCCCAACACTGGGGGCATCCACAGTAGCAAAGCCATAGCTAACAGCCAGAACAGCATCACCATCCCTCTGCATAATATTCTAATGGATCCCAATGCAAAACCTAGCAAAATGTTAGATGCCCCCTGTGGACACAGAAGGCAGTGAGAAACAAACAGATGCATGGTATATTGTTGAAGCTGCAAACTATTCTTAGTCAGAGAGTGGGCGTCTTGCCCTGTTTCTGCAGGACTTTCATAGTGGGATGAGCGTAGATGAGTGTCTGTTATGTTGAATGCTCATAAACACACACACGCACTGACGCGCGCGCGCGCGCACACACACGCGTACACACACACACACACACACACACACACACACACACACACACACACACACACACACCTGACACCTATACACACAGCCCTATTCATACGATCTCACAAACATCTACAACCAAAAACACAATATACAGACAATTATTTCCACACACTCGCTCTACCAGGACATGCTGTGGCCCTGGATGCCTTGTGCCATGGTGCTGCTACACCAGCAGAGCCTTTGACAGTCCCAGTGCCGTGCTCCTCTCCTCAACTAGAAAACACATCCATGAGAAGAATAGAAAGTCGTTCAAGAACTGATTGGTAAAAGCAGTTATTGTTCTTCGGTGTGAGGTAATGTTGGTCATATTCCATGCTGCCTGAAGATGACAACAAAGACATGCATTTGGCTAATTCGCTATGAATGACCATACAACCACAATGAACACCTTACACATGATAGAGACCATTCTAAGGCATCCTGCTACTGTAGCTAGGCAGGTACTTCACATTTCAGACTGCCCAAGGCCACGCTTGAACTGCTCTGCGATGAGATTGAATTGAACCATTCGTCGGAGCAATCCTGCCAAGACGACATCATTATTCTTCAAATGCATTTTCCATATCCGTTTGGCAGATAATTTTTTTCATCCACAAAAGTCTCTCTGCCGCAAGCAAGAGTAAAAACTTTTTTGGTGATATTGGGGAAGTTTGTATCAAATTTTGCTCTCTCTATTAAGCTTTTGTAATCTCATACATTATAATTTCCATAAAAATACTTGGATTGGAAAACCAGCCAGTGTTACCCAGCAACCAAAGCTTATGAAGCTTACACAGTAAGGGCTCCAACCATGTACCCACCGAGTTGAAACACCATGGGCCCTATCTTCCCCCTGGCCTTAGACGCTAAACTGGTGTTAAACGCAAAAAAACACGCTTTGCGCCTGACTCGGGAAGATAGCATCATGTTTTTAGGCCCCGAAATGCGCTTTACGCCGAAGAGGCGTGGCGCAGTGCCAGAATAGGCCAGAATGGGCGTTTCGGCCTTAAATACCGGCCTAACGCTATCTTCCCTCCCTGGCGTTCATTTAGCGCTTAGCGCTTCTCAAAACCAGGCCTTATTCAGTGCGCCAGGGATATAGCCAGTAACCTAGGCCTATACTGCAAAAGTTAACCGTTGAAAATTTGATGTCTGGTTTTGCACGAGTATTGCATACAGCTGAAGTCTCTCTCGCCATCAAGCAGACAGTGACGGAAGCATGTTTCTTTATGTGCGCCAAGGGGAAAATGACGGACTAAATTGGTCGGTACTGCGTGCGTAATTACGCAGCGGAGATGCAGATTCAGATTGGAAAAAAAAGTTGTTATACCGTAGTTTTGAGCCCCTGTCATTCAGAGGCTGTTGCATCATCCTACCTGTGCAGTGGGGGAGAAGAAAAGGTAGCGAGAGAAAACGATATCATTCTGCCCAAACTTTCACCATTCTAATCTCATCATGACATCCAGGGATAGGCTATATCTTTCTAGCCGATGCGTTTAGAACTTTAGAACATTTTTTTCACTTTGATCTTGCTATAGTGTAGCGTATTTACATGCTTGCTGTATTTAAACTGTAGTGAGATTTGTTTGAGGAGCATAATTCAGTTCTCCAATGAGCACGTTGTGAATAATTCTACGCTTAAAAGGCGTGGTTAAGTGGTTAACACTTTGAGTGCCACGGCCCTTGGGCAAAAGGTGCTGTACTGTGCCACATAGGCCGCAATGCATTTTAAAACAGTCATATAATTTCTTTAATAATTACTATGTAAACACTGAACACGCACAAATAACGATGAGACTCTCTTCTATCACCTGCAAAAAAAAGTTTATTGATCCCATTTTCCCTTCTTTAGTTATGAGCCGGAGAAGATAGCTTGATTTGACCAAAAACAGCCATTTTTTTCTAGAAACCTGAGATATTCAGCCTTTTGTGAAAGGAAGCATTTCAAGCACATCATTGACTCATTGCTAATATTTTCTGATGTAATGACACCTCAAAAATAATTTCCTTCAATAAAAGAGTGAAAACAAAGGAATTTTGTTTGGCCAAATAATATTTTTTAGCTGCAACCAGCAGCGCTGGCCCCTGCGTGCGCAGACCCTACACCTTCTTGCTGGTCTTGATTTACTGCTGGTGGGCATCAGATAGCCTATTCTAGCTTGTTTGCTCTCTGTGCATCGAGCCTGCTGCAGCTGCCTGGGTCTGTTGTATGCTGTTGTGCCCTGCATGCCCCCCCCCCCCCTCCTCCTCCCCCCCCGTTGTGGGAGGAGTGTCTCTCTGGGCTCTACTGTGAGTGCGTTTGCTCTGCGTTTGCTCTGCGTGTGCTCTGCACTGAAAAATCCGCTACATCCAGCTTTTTTACAGCCGCGTGTATTTGTCACCAGCTCCCATGCTTCCAGTTGAGAATAATAACAACTCCACATGCGGATGGCCTGTAGCAGCGGACACGGAGGTGCTCAATTGTGACAGCAGATTGGCTGCTGCAGGCACAGCTACGTTATGCTTCAATGAAGCAGCTGCATACGGACGGATGCGATGCGATTTCCTTTTCCCCAACGACTTCTTCTGTGTGTTTTACTCCACGTTTAGCGCAGAGGGGAAAATATGGACTGCGCTTGACCACGCCCACAATTTGCGCTGCGCCTGGCCTTAAACGTATTTTAAGGCCAGGGGCAAGATAGGGCCCCATGTGTGTGTGTGTGTGTGTGAGGAGAGGTATCACATTAAAGGGAAATTCTACCCTCAGATACGCATACACTGATATGATCAACAATCTGTGAGTTTCAATGCATTGCATTCCACAAATTATTATTTTGTGATGAAGTGTTATCATTTCCTATTTATCTGCTTGCCCTCAACCTGCCTTCTGCTTCAGTTAGTGATTTCCTACATTTCCCAGAATCCCTTTCAACAAGCACGAGTGAATGGATTTGAACTTTAGCTGTGACTGGAGTATGTGTTTGTCTTGAAATTGGAAATTCTGTGGATATTTCTTTTTTACCTTAAATAACTTTTAAAGCAAACAAGTAAAAAGTACATTAGAAGCTATTTTTCTTATGCAACCTTATGGGAAATGCTATGAAACAAGCAATGTCTCACGGCTGTGTTGTAATCTATTATGTTGAGACTGCTGCCTCGTCTACAATGGATTTCTCCCTGTATGAGAGTTAAACATCAGTGCAAAAAAAAACAAGTCTAGAAAGAAGCCTGATATTTACCATTGGTGTTTTAGATTGCTGAAGTTCAAGTTCAAGTTTATTCGTATGTCCCAGAAGGGCACTTTGGGTTGCAGCAAAACATAAAAACATAGAAAACAGGCATAACATCAACAACATCCTGGATAAAAACATAAACATAAAGTGCAGACAAAGTTAAAGGTCCCATATTGTGTAGTTTTCTGCTTTTTTAAACATTTGTCAGGGGTCTTTAAAATAAGGTCATGCATACTGTTTGGGATTTGGAGACAAGTTTTTTTTTTAATTGCATTTCTAGCCATTCTAGCTCTGTGCTCATTAAATATGCAGGTTTGGCCACAGAGGCGCCGCTGATTGGCCGATGAGGTGCCCCGCTCTGATTGGCCACCTGATCTGTCAATCTGGGTAGAGCACTGTACAGTGCAGTGCAGATGAAATTTCACCAAATGGCAGCAGTGAGACCGTACGACTTTGAACCTGAAGCTGACTCTGATTCAGAGTCAGCTGTAAAATTCGACGGGCTTTCGAATGGCGTCAGTCCCGTGTCTGTAGCTGCTTGCGTTCCCGAGATACGCCCAAAAAACGGCCAAAATTTATTTTTGCTCCAAATTACATCAAACTTAAACCGAAGCATCTATGCCATGAGAGGGATTCGGGCACAAAGTTTCATGCAGTTTCATCCATTTTCCTAGGAGTTATGATCATCTGATGTTGTAACTACTTTTTAAACACGTATGCGCTGCTATGTGCCCCTCTCGTTGACTCCCGAACTTCGACGCTGCATCTACTAGACGTAAAATTCGGCGATCTAGCTAACGGTGTCAGTCCCGTGTCTGTAGCTGTTTCCGTTCCCGAGATACGGCCAAAAACACTATAAAACACTATTTTTTTGATGGGCTCCAAATGACACCAAAATTAAACCGAAGCATCTATGCCATGAGAGGGATTCAGGCACAAAGGTTCATGCAGTTTCATCCATTTTCCTAGGAGTTATGATCATCTGATGTTGCCGACAACAGATAATACTAACCCAACAACAAATGCTCATAACTCCTAGGAAAATGGATGAAACTGCATGAAACTAGGTGCGTGAATTCATCTCATGATGATGATGCTTCGGTTTAAGTTTGGTGTAATTTGGTGCCAATCGACTCCAAATGGCCTGAAACGCATCTGAATACAACCTGGTACAATGCACTTCTTTTTTGACGACATGGCCGACATGTACTGTAGGCTGGCAGTCACGTTCACAACAAGCTAGGTTGAGGTCACAATCATGGGAGAGAGAGGGCGGGCTCTGGGCGGGCACTGTGAATTTTTGATTGATTGGCGACATGTGACTAGAAAATCCTTGCAAATTCTGGAACTCTAATTCGCCTCTCCTGTGGCTCTATCTTGTGGCAGGGGAGGGAGAGGAATGACTGTAGGAAGTGATTTCATACTTTTACAGACTTGTACAGACACCCCCAAGTTTATACAAACCACAAAACCCAATCAAAAGCGATTTTCACAGTATGGGACCTTTAAACACAATATAAGTACAAAGTAGCAGTTTAAAGTGCCAGTGATCAGTGCTGAAGATTTTTCTTCTATTACATTTCATAGTAGCTGCACTGGAAATACCTCGACAATCTTTGGCCACGTTATCGATGGGAATAAGAAAAATACACCAGCAAACAAAATTGATCTTTATGTCTTTTCAACACACTGGAAGTATGGGACACTGGGAGTATGAGACACACAGGGAGTATGGGACACACTGGGAGTATGGGAGACACTGAGAGTATGGGACACACTGGCAGCATGGGACACACAGAGTATGTGACACACTGTCAGTATGGGACACTGGGAGTATGGGACACACTGAGAGTATGGGACACACTGAGTATGTGACACACTGGCAGTATGGGACACACTGGGAGTACGGGACACACTGGCAGCATGGGACACACTGGGAGTATGGGACACACAGAGTATGTGACACACTGGCAGTATGGGACACACCGATAGTATGTGACACACTGGCAGCATGGGACACACTGGGAGTATGGGACACCCTGGGAGTATGGGACACACTGGGAGTATGGGACACCCTGGGGGTATGGGACACACAGGCAGTATGGGACACACTGGGAGTATGGGACACACTGGCAGCATGGGACACACTGGCAGCATGGGACACACTGGGAGTATGGGACACACTGGCAGCATGGGACACACTGGCAGCATGGGACACACTGGCAGTATGGGACACACTGGCAGCATGGGACACACTGGGAGTATGGGACACACTGGGAGTATGGGACACACTGGCAGCATGGGACACACTGGCAGTATGGGACACACTGGCAGCATGGGCCACACTGGCAGCATGGGACACACTGGGAGTATGGGACACACTGGCAGCATGGGACACACTGGCAGCATGGGACACACTGGCAGCATGGGACACACTGGGAGTATGGGACACACAGGCAGCATGGGACACACTGGCAGCATGGGACACACTGGCAGCATGGGACAAACTGGGAGTATGGGACACACTGGTGGTAGCAAGGAACCAGAATGTTTATATAATCATATTCAATATACATGTGACAGACATACCCGCGCTACCAGACAGGTGGCGAGGGAGTATTTCACTTTACCTAGGCCTAGAACAAATGCAATGAAAAAATCTGTCATGTACCGAGCCATGTCTGAATGGAATGCTCTACCTCCTACAATTATAAATATAGAAAGTAGATATAGACTTAAAAAGAAGCTAAACGTACATTTTATAATTTCATAACTAGTTAATTATACGCAATGAATGGACCTGGTATTAGAAATAGTGATTATACACCTAGATATCGTATAGAGTTGATAGTAATTAATGTAGTAATATAGTTAGACGTTATATAACATAAGGATGTACTATGTGTGGACAGATGATAGATAATGATTGATAAACGGATAGTAATGTATTAGTTAGGCTATAGGTAGATGTATTATATTTAAGCAATATAGCATGAGAGTAGGGATGGGTATCGTTAAGGAATTAACGATACTAGTACTCTTATCGATACTCCTTATCGATCCGGTACTTTAACGGTACTCTTATCGGTACTTTCTGTTATTTTTAAGAGAAAAAACCCAGAAACAAATGGGACTGGTTGTTGTCGGTTCTTTTTGTTATTTTTAAGAGGAGAAAGGGGGGAAAAAAGAGACAAATTAGGAATAGAAATTGCTTTATTTCCTCACACGAGTAGCAAACTGCAGCAACAGCATACAGTGGGACTGGGCTGGTTCATTGTAGCTGCAGGCTCAGCTTTAACAAAAAAAGTTGCAAAATCTTAATGGGTGCGTTTTTATTATTAATGTAAATATCCTAAAATATCCTTCTACCACACTGTGCCAATACAGTACCAACATTCAGCTAGGGAAACGGAAAGCATAATAAAAATAAAGCAAGACAGTATCTGTCTGCTGCACTTCCCCCCAAATCACTAAATATCCCCCCCTGCTCTGAAAGTAAAATGTCTGAACGACAACTGAGATGATGACCGTCACCTGACGATTTATATCAGACTGGATTTATGATGATTAACACACCCAAACAGTTGGGAAATGTTTTACTACTCTTGTCTTAATCATTACCACGTTCACATTATAGTTACCTGATGAGGTAGACTGGCCGGGTAACAGCAGCCGTGGCATCATTGACAGGAGATGATGGAGGGCGAGCTAGCTTGTCAAAAATGGTGCATTTCTCCGTTTGAATGTGATGCACTTTCGCTAAGTGTTTAGACAAATTGCTCGTGTTTCCACCTTTACTAGCAAAGGTTTTATTGCACTTGTGACAACGTGAATTGTCACCATCGACTCGAGTGAAGTAAAACCACACTTTAGACCGCTTCGTTCTTTCAGCCATTCTTAACGTGTGCTCTGCTCAGTTGCATGTCTGTTGTCCATCTGCCTGCCTGCCTTCCATGTTCCCTGCATGTGTGGTGTGTGCTGTAAGGCACGCCCAGCAGCCCCTCCCCTCTCTCAGTCCTCACTCCACTCCTCTCATCTCGGCTGCAGGCAGCAGCAGCTGTGTCTCTCTCGTCTCTGACTGAGAGCAACGCGGAAAAGATTATCCCTTTTCTCGTTCGGAAATCGCAAAAAACACATCATAGGCCTGTCTTACGGAGTTGGTGAGATAAAATGTGCAAGATAACATAACGTTTATTTAGCAATTATATAGCCTATAGAGGAAATCTATTTTCTTCATTTCTCCACTCCAGACAGTACCGATAAGAGAACCATTAACGTGAAAGCTTATTGATCCTCCGGTATCCCGAAATACGGCCCCGGGGCCCGTTTGATACCGGGTCTCGGTACCCATCCCTACATGAGAGCAAGTGTGTTGTGGCGAATATATCCCGCTGATAAGCTGTTATCCCACTCGGCCGCGATATATGCCACAACACCACGCAGCTCGAGTGCTATATTGCTTTTATAAAACGGTTTCCAAGTATAATAATATAATAATAATAATACTATAAGTCCGACTGGCATGGTATTCTGATAGAGTCAGTTGAAACACTACTGTAAGGCGGGACCGCAAGAACGTGCGGGTGATTTGATTGGATCGTTCTGGAGACTGAAGTTGACATTGGCCAATCCTGGCGCTTGCTGAGAAGCTGAGAGCTTTCTGGAAAGCCGACAGGCAACTCGAGCGCAGCGCTGCATTCTCAGCGCTTGCTGAGAAGCTGAGTGCTTTCTGCAAAGCCCGACACCAACTAACGTTACGGGGTTAAATGCGGGGTTAAATGCGGGGTTAACAGCCTTTTTTTTGCAAAGAAGACATTAGCCCGCATTTATTCTTGTACAAAACATAATTTTCTGCGAAGTATTAGTAAAGTTATAAGCGAAGATCGATTCACAAGGATCTGACAGCTGTCTCCGCCATTTGTTTTTTTTGAGGTAACCAAAGGCTTTTAGTAAGAGAGTTGCCATGGCAACCAATAACCCATGGCCATGGGTTATTGGAGTGGGTTATTGGATTTATACAATGGCTGTGAACCAATCAGATTGCTTGATTTGAGAGAGCCGTTTTATAATATAGTATTATATGCCTGTATATACTGTATAGTATTTTAGGAAGATTGTGATGGAGGTTACATGGTTATTTGGATGGACATATGCTGTATTTAGAACCAGGTTGAGTGAGTTTTTGTTTGTTTTCTCTTGTTTGTCTTAAAGCAGCTACGAGCAACTTTTTCGATTGTTATTAAACAGTATAAATTTAATATCAATGCATCACATCTTACCTCTAATAGTCGACGAGACCAACGCAGAGTAGTCTCGCTTGAACCCCGAGTGAATCGGCCAGTGTTAGTCTGTCTGTGGCCAGGGAAGATCAGGAAGTGAAATGAAATGGTTTGCAGCAGCCACTTCGGCCATAACCACAAA
The DNA here is from genome assembly GCF_964638095.1 of Poromitra crassiceps. NCBI lineage: Eukaryota > Metazoa > Chordata > Actinopteri > Beryciformes > Melamphaidae > Poromitra > Poromitra crassiceps. The sequence continues at coordinate 55,607,758 of NC_139624.1, forward strand.
ATAACTTCCAAAAAACTTGTTAGAATATAACGAGAGATGTTCGCGAGAGTATGCGTGGCGTTCACATTGTTTATGCTATGTTGCTAGGCAGCGCGAACGGGGTAGGCAGGCAGCTGCGTTTCACTTCCGGGTTTCACTTCCGCGTTTCACTTCCGGGTAGCCGGGCCGGCGGTAAGGAGAGAGAGAGAGAGAGCCCCCTGTTGACGCGAGTTTAGACAGACACAGACTTAATAATCATCCAAGGGAGCAATCTCCGATTCACACGGCTTTGGTCTCAGCTACTATTATAGGTAAGATGTGATGCATCAATATTGTAATTATACTGTTTAATAACAATCGAAAAAGTTGCTCGTAGCTGCTTTAAATTTATGATTTTAAAATGTGTTTTGTCTTTTACTTTGCATATTTGTAATGTATCTGTATTGTTTGTTTTGACTGTGGACCCCAGGAAGAGTAGCTGTTGCCTTGTGTAATGGCTAATGGGGATCCTAATAAACTAAACTAAACTAAACTGGGAGTATGGGACACACAGGTAGCATGGGACACACTGGGAGGCAAGTGAGAGGAGAAAGCAAGAAAAGGCAACATGAAGATGGTGAGAGAGATGCTATAGTACCTCTGAACAGTTACCCCAGACATACAGACACTGCAATAGATATTGTAGGGAATCATATTAGCCAGTGACAGTTTTCATCCCCCTCAGACAAGACTTCCGTCTACTTTGTCTGTAATTAGATGACCAGGAGTCATGCTACTGGGTGATTCATAACTCACAAAGATGACCCCCAGAGTAGTCACCACGGTAATGAGAATGGTGTAAACACTTCAGACGTCAGATATACACACACACACACACACACACACACACACACACACACACACACACACACACACACACACACACACACACACAAACCTGTGCACTTAGCTACACACACAGGCACTTGGATAGCCCATTGTATTTGAGGTGCATCCGTGAATATAAAATGTGTGTCACTTCATAAATCGGCACAAGCTAAAAGCCTCTTGTTGTTACCCAAATGTCAAGCTATAAAAGGCCATTAGGAGCTATGCAATGCCAACCGGTGTGGACTATGTCGTCATCATTCATTCATCGCACGCACGCACGCACGCACGCACGCACACACACGCACACACAAGTGGCATCCCATCACTTCAGAGGAAACTACGTCCTATCACTTCCTATCCTATCCTTCCTATTCCTATCACTTGCTCTGACCCCTGCAGCTCAATGTATTGACAGGCAGGTACACACGCACACACACAAACACATATTATGCAAATGAATGGCGATGGATTGCCACACTATATGTAGGAGGCAGCAGAGAGTGAGGTATATGCATTTAGATTTAGCCTCAGGGGGTCTAAGGAAGCGGAGAGAGAAACGCAAATATTCAAGTGTTTGGTTAGCAACAAACCATTACCAGTCATTTTGCTGAAGCCATACAGTCATTCACCAGATGCGCGCATCACAGCAGGTTCTACACCAGATGACACAGTGTTTGAGGGTGTGGATTTGAATTGTAAAGAGCAACATAGCTCATAATTTGAATACAGATATTTGTTTTCGTAACTTTTTTAACTCCTCTGCCAATCTGGGGAGGGTGTAGACTCTCACATTCCTCCTCCGATGCATGTGGAGTTGCCAGCCGCTTCTTTTTACCTGACAGCGAGGGGTTTTCACCGGGAGGATGTAGCGCATACAAGAAACAGGTTATTCCCCCAGTTCCCCTCCCCACTGAACAGACCAGAGGAGGCACTACTGCGACCAGGACAGATACCCTTGTACCCTTGTCGCACCTGCAGACACGGCCAATTATGTGGAACGGACGACCAAGCCGGAGGTAACAACGGGCCGTGAACCTGTGCCCCCCTTGTTGGTGGCGAGGGAATAGACGGCTACACCACCCGGATGCCAGCTCTTGTAAAGCATGTGTTTTTTTTATGATCCAAGATATAGCAAAATGCCCAAATGAGGAATTTAAATTTTAATTCATACTGAGACATTAGTACAGTTAGCATAAACAGAGACCATTCCTGATTAGCAGGCTCTACAGACTTTTAATCCTCTATACACAGCATTTTACATTGTGTGGTCACATTTCACAGGAAAACCTGCTGCATTGCTTTACCGCACAAAACAGTGGAGCAGATTAAATGTATTTTAATGTCAAATCAATAAGTGGAAAGAAGTATACCAAAATTGGCACAAATACTCCTGGGGCATTGATATTTTGATAAAAACCTATTAGACAAAAATCTAGATTTCTTTTCCAATATGGCTGCCATTTCCACCCCAGAAATACTATTTTTGGGGCAACTTTGTGTAGAATTGTCCAATATGAATGATCTTGCTATCAAACCATGCATTTATGACGACAGAGAAGGCAGATTTATTCCACGTAAATTTCAAAATGGCTGCCATTTTAAAAGATGACTGCCATTTTTACTATAGCATGTCACTGTCCTGTTCTTAAAACGGCCGCCATGGACTGGAGGCCAGACGGAACAGCAGAATGAAACAGAATGTGAGCTCCTGTGATCCGGATGGTTTACCAGGCTAGGTACTTTGGCCTTACGGTGAAACAGACTAGAGGTTACTCTGGTACAGGCTAAGCCAAGGCAAGCTGCCGTTCGCTGATGTCAAGAAGGGTTTGGGCTAAGGTTGCAATCCCCTGGTCTGGCATCCCAATCCCTGCACAATCAGAGTGGGTAGGTGTGAGCTTGCACAATGTGCGCGGTTTGTGTGTGCGCGCGCCCGCGCGTGTTGTGTTCATCTTACACCCATCTGTTTCGATAACACTAATAGAGCATTTCCAGCAGCTATGCCTCGACATGGGCTGGAAGCTGTTAACAGTGCCAGCTGCTTAGTGACTAAGAGTGTTCTACTGATGCTAAAACCTCGACACTTCCCATATTAGCCTATAAACACTAAACGCTCCCTGGTCTCAATATAAATACTACTCACTCACCATGTGTTGCAGTATAACCTCTATACACTGCACAGGTGTTGCTATATATCATGAGGAAAGCTGCCATGAAAGAGCCTGTGCCACCAGTGTCAGTAGGGTTCAGTCACTGCTGCTTTGGCCACTCTGCTGAAGCAGTTACTTGCTTACCTGGACATAATTGGCCATAAACGGGCACAACAGAAACCTTCAGAGGCAGGAGAAGGGGGAGATAGAGAGAAAAATGTAACTTGAGATGAGCATCAAAACACCTGCACAGTAGGAGTGGGAGAAAAAATCGATTCACTTAAGTATCGCGATTTTTAATGTCACGATTTTTTTAATCAATCTTTTATTCCAGAATCGATAATCAATTTTTTTTCTGTTTATGTATGAAATGTTACCACTTTCATCCAGCGCTTCCCTCTGCTCCGTGGCTCATACAGCCAATCATGTACCTTGTTAGTACAAGTGACACGGAAACAGCCAATCATTTAACAGACAAACTCCGAGTGCACCCGCCCCATGACCCGCCCCCACTCACACACAGCAAATCATAGCCCTTGATCCAGAGCTGAGAGTCCCGACATCTCCTGGATGCAGCACTGTCGAGTTGCAGCAAAATAGACAGTTTGTGTTGTACTCTGAAAGGGTTTCCCCCCCCCTTTAATCAAATTGTACATTATCAGCTTTATTTTAGCATGCAAAAGTAGCGCGAGACCCATTCCTGGCTAATGATCGAGTCTCGCATTTTGGTCCTCCGCTGACGCCACTCGTTTGATCTCACCCGGCGTTACAAATAATTCGATGTGGGTGAGTTTCAATTCGTGTTAACGTAACGTGTTAAAGGCCGGCTTTTCCGTGGGGGATATGAATATTTATTAAATCTCACGCCCCTAAGGTTTTCGAATCCGTTGAAATTTTTGAAATTGGAGCTTCACTCCCAGAGATATCAAGCATCTCTCACATATTTTTTGGGCCAGCCGACGCGTTTCGCGTCATCTGGCCCAAGTCCCCCTTGCGGAAGTCGTGCACCTATGAACTACAACTGTTGTGAGCCATGGTCCCGCCTCTAGAGGTCCTCCACGCCCCTTCAGAGGTCTTCAACAAAAACGAAAAGGCAGCCATCTTTTTCAACCGCCTAGCCTGCTGTAGCTAATATTAGCTTCCCATAGTTCCTTTCAAAGAGACCAATCTCGGGAACGGAAGCACGGACAGACACGGGACTGGCGGCATTGGAAAGCTCGTCAAATTTTACATCTAGTAGTAGGTGGCTTGAAGTAACGAAATCAACGCTGAGCAATGTACCCGTTTTTACACATTTTTACAGAAAATAGTTACAACATCAGATGCGCATAACTCCTACGAAAATGCCTTAAAATGCATGAATTTTTTTTTATGAAGACATCTCCCGACATATATACTACAGTTTAAATTTGGTGCAATTTGGAGGCAATTTTATTTTCGATTTATTTCTTCTTCATTGTATGTTTTATTGTCGAAGCCTTCTTCTTCTTCTTCTTTGAGTTTTATGGCGGTTGGCAAACATATATGTGCATTACCGCCACCTACTGGAGTTTGATATCAGCCAAATGCCTGAGGGGTGGGCATGAAAACGAAGGCCACGCAAACCCCGTGCATTGTGGGAAATGTAGTATTTCGAGTCCCCCCACCCGCACCTCCCCCCCACCACCCTCCCCCCACACACAGAGTGGATTTCGGTTGATATCTCTGTGAGTAAACCTCCAATTTCAAAAATTTCAACGGATTCGAAAACCTTAGGGGCGTGAGATTTAATATATATTCATATCCCCCACGGAAAAGCCGGCCTTTAACTAGGGATGCACGATATGGATTTTTTCAACCGATACGATAACCGATAAATATCTGCTTCTCCTGCCGATAACCGATACCGATAACCGATAATTATTATAATAAAAATAGATATATAATTATTTTTTTTTAGTTTTTAACCTGTATTTTATGCACACCTGGGGTTAAAAAAGGGTTAGGGTAGATGTATGGATGTAGTGAGCATAGCTCTGACCTAACCACATCTAACTGAGATCACTGTGAATGCAAAACAAAGAAAACTTCTGATATAATATGATCGTTTTAATAAAGTATATCACTCAATTATAGTCAATACAAAAATAAAGGCTTTTATAGAACGGAAAGCCAAGCTGCTTAGTCTGCAGATAAAACACAATGACAAAAGGCATAGTAATTTAGACTCTTATTGTCATGTTACTGATCTGATCAAATTTTGCATTGGTTCCATGTCTCAGTGAATTGTAGCCTGGGCCCAATGAATGGGGCAGGCACTATAAACCATCTGTGTCGTTTCACTTTTTAGTACTGAAAAATGCTGCCACCAGATTAAAGAAAAGACACTATGTGATGTTGACTGACTGATGCTTTTTATGTAGCGTAATGTGCGTGACTGCGCCTTTGTTTTCATTATTGGCTCTGTTAGATTGCTCTGTCCAGCACTTATTTAGCTCAGTGGTCCAGACCAGCAGCTAACGCTAACTAGCGCGGTTAGCTTAACGTTAGCGAGTGTTTTTTTGGAGTTAAATACACAATCCCTGGATGTTTCATTTCGGGTAAAGGGGGTTCCATTAGTTACTAAGTTTACACCAGGTCTGTGTATTAAGTGCTTTTGTGGGGCTATTTGATCACAAGCCACAGACTGTAAATGTCAAAGTTTGTCTGCCAAGCGGACGGTAGGCCACGCTATGAGCTAAATGCTAACAAAACTCGCTAACAAAAACAACAAACATATCCGCTGCATCATCGCCAGCTTTGATTTAACGTAATGCCAGCTTAGAGGTTTCCCCTCCTCTCGGGAACCTGTATAAATTAAAAATTAGCACTAATGGGGGATAAAAATGGTATAAAAAAATTGGCGGGTGGGGGAAAAAAAAAGCTCACTTTTTCCATTCCTTTGGTAGAAAGCATCAAAGGTCTAATGTCAGTCTACTTCACTCACCCCGAAATAAAACTATCATTTTTAAATTAGGCATGTACAACCCTATTAATACAAACACATTCTGACAGAATGTCCTCATCCTGATGCTAAAACCTTCACACTCCCCATACATTAGCCTATAGACACTAAACGCTCCCCTGTCTCAATATAAATACCACACACTCGCCATGTGTGGCACTATCAACTCTATACACTGCACAGGTGTTGCCATATACAGTATCAGAGGAAAACCGGCACCATGAATGAAGAGCCTGTGCCACCTGAAACAAGTAGGGTTGAGTGAGTCACTGGCTGCTGCATTTTGAGTGAAGCAGTCACCTGCCTACATTGCCAGCATACAGTGACCTGGACAGCCTGAGGTGTGTGCTGGGCTGACTACCTCTCCATGAGACAAGACGGCAACCAGATGTCTCAGTTGGAGAAAAATTAAGTGTTTGTAAATGTATGTTGTAAGAAAGCACACAGAAACAGCTTTTTCACCTTCCCTCAGCCCTACAAGACAGTAGCCCTAAACCTTCCCTCAGCCCTACAAGACAGTAGCCCTACACCTTCTCTCAGCCCTACAAGACAGTAGCCCTACACCTTCTCTCAGCCCTACAAGACAGTAGCCCTACACCTTCCCTCAGCCCTACAAGACAGTAGCCCTACACCTTCTCTCAGCCCTACAAGACAGTAGCCCTACACCTTCCCTCAGCCCTACAAGACAGTAGCCCTACACCTTCCCTCAGCCCTACAAGACAGTAGCCCTAAGCCTTCTCTCAGCCCTACAAGACAGTAGCCCTAAGCCTTCTCTCAGCCCTACAAGACAGTAGCCCTACACCTTCTCTCAGCCCTACAAGACAGTAGCCCTAAGCCTTCTCTCAGCCCTACAAGACAGTAGCCCTACACCTTCTCTCAGCCCTACAAGACAGTAGCCCTAAGCCTTCTCTCAGCCCTACAAGACAGTAGCCCTACACCTTCTCTCAGCCCTACAAGACAGTAGCCCTACACCTTCTCTCAGCCCTACAAGACAGTAGCCCTAAGCCTTCTCTCAGCCCTACAAGACAGTAGCCCTACACCTTCTCTCAGCCCTACAAGACAGTAGCCCTACACCTTCTCTCAGCCCTACAAGACAGTAGCCCTACACCTTCTCTCAGCCCTACAAGACAGTAGCCCTACACCTTCTCTCAGCCCTACAAGACAGTAGCCCTAAACCTTCTCTCAGCCCTACAAGACAGTAGCCCTACACCTTCTCTCAGCCCTACAAGACAGTAGCCCTACACCTTCTCTCAGCCCTACAAGACAGTAGCCCTAAACCTTCCCTCAGCCCTACAAGACAGTAGCCCTACACGTTCCCTCAGCCCTACAAGACAGTAGCCTTACACCTCAGAATCCTGCACCGGGTCAGGGTTCCGCCGGGTACCCGCAAAGAAATGCGGGTGCGGGTAAAAAACGACACTTCTGTAAATTACCGAGTCGGGCGCGGGTAAAAATGAACTAAATGCGGACAGGTAGAACAACGTAGGAGCCATATATGTTTTTCTGTTGCACTCAGACTGAATTCTCAGTATTTTACGGTAATCTGGAGAATGAGGCAGGGGGTGTGTCTGGCAGCTGGTTTGACTCTGAGATGCAGGCAGAGGGAAGAGAGGAAAAGTTTCTGATGCACGTTTTCCGCTTTGTTTACATAACCGGCCTCATTTCAAGTATGCATACCGTGCATTGTGTGATGCTATGGATGGCACAAAACATTCAAAACTCAGCTGCAGGGTCAAGGTGATTGAGTGGAGACAATACAAGTCGGACAGATACTGTGGTAGGCGAACGTTAGCCTCCACTACAACCATAGACACTGGCTGTTTTCATAGCAACAGGCAGCAACATGGATACTGTGAAAGTGGAGAGGTTGAATGTTATAAAAGTGGATTTACGTTACTGCAACAACGATCATAAAGGCAGTATTGATTATACCGGACATATTGGAAATAGCTGGTAAGTCACTGTCTGATAGCAGAGCTAACCAGCTGGTTAGTCAGCTAGCAGCTGCTAAAAGCTAATTAACGAGTCTCAGCCAGAAAGACTGCTATTCGCCTCCCGTGTGAAACGGTGGCAGTTTCGTTAGGGTCACTACAAAATGTTTGCACTGCAGATTAACGATTATTATATATATGCGGTTCCGGGTCGGGGCGCGGGTCTCATGTCTGCGGGGCGGGGTGGGTTGCAGTACTGATTGGTCATATGTGCGGGTTGCGGGGGTGGGGGCGGTATTGCACGTCGCGGGGCTGGGCAGAGCCGGGTCTTGAAAATCAGACCCACGCAGGACTCTGCTACACCTTCCCTCAGCCCTACAAGACAGCAGCCCTAGAAAACAATACAGAGATGCAGTATTCCTGGAAAGATAACAGCCTGCAGCCGTTTGACATTATGCAGAACACTTTATTCTCCTCTACGGCCCTCTGAAAAATGTCTACCTTCATTTTTACTTGCTTTGAAGCCGCAGCCTGCCTGCCTCTCTCGGTCAGATGAGATTTGGGATGTGCTGCTTTCTCCAAATCCGATCTGCTGAGAACAGCACCTAAAAGTTCTCATAGTAGTTTCAGTCTCAGTTCTATAAATATTTTTCTTCAAAGCAAAATACCCCCCCCCCATGGGCCACAATGTGTTTAATGAAAATACCGTGATATTTCGGTATCGTACTGTACTGTGAAATTTCACATCGTTATAGCCCTACTCATATCCAGTAGCCTGTTAAAACCATATAGATCACGTTCATCACTCGTCTATTTCTGTTTCATTCTGCGGATCAACGAAACAGAATGTGAGTTCACGTGATCATAGGGCATGGGCGATATAGTAAAAAAATGTATCAATATAAAATATTTCAAATCAGTCGATACCGATAATTACTGATCATTTTTAATTACCTATTTTTAAATAAAGACCACGAGAAAAAACGGGGCTAAGCTGCTCTCTCTCATGTGCTCCAAGAGCGACGCCTGGTCCGCCAGTTAATATGCTCGGGTGGGAACTTTAGAATTTGTCTGTTAAATGATTGGCTGTTTGCGTGTCACTCATAGCACGCTCGATTACCGAGGGTAATCAATCATATGACATCGATGACATATCAATTTAATATATATCGATGACATATCGATATATATTAAATTATTTTCCTATTGTATCTTTTTCTTCATTTTTTCATCCCTTTGGTATAAAGCATCAAAGACCTCTCGTTGTCATTGTCTCTTCACTCCCCACCCCACTCACCCCGAAATAAAGCAGCATTTGTAAAACTGCAAGTTTTACAAATGCCTCATCCCGTGATGAGGCAGATTAATCTCGACGGTTGCAGGCTCGTCTCTTCCAAGACGAAAATGTCCCATCTGAAGGGCATGATACTGTTATGTCACCGAGTCATTTAACGAGCACAAAGATAATGTTACAATATGATGTATTGTAAACCATATGCCAAGGAAACATGCCTGATGTACCTCACTGATTTAATTAGGAGGGAAGTTGATGCAGGCAAGTTTTGTGGTCTAGTGTTGCTTGATCTTCAAAAAGCGTTTGATACTGTAGACCACGGCATTTTAATTCTTAAACTCAGAGCAATGGGTTTTAGTGTTTTAGCATTACGTTGGATCGAATCATATCTTACCCACCGTCTTCAAAGGGTGGACGTTAACGGAACGCTTTCTGAAGTTCAAGAAATGGGGTGGGGGGTGCCGCAGGGGAGTATCCTCGGACCCCTGCTTTTTCTTTTATATATTAATGATTTTAGAGCGGCGACCTCACCTGCCTGTAATTTGTTTCTTTATGCTGATGACTCTGTTTTAATGGTGTCGCACCAGGAGAAATCTGCTGTGGAGAAAGCTTTAAGTGCAGAGCTAGAGAGTGTTTGTGACTGGCTGTCCGACAACAGATTGTCTCTTCACTTAGGTAAGACAGAGGCCATTGTATTCGGCTCTAAAATTAAATTGTCTAAATCGCCCGGTCTCGTCATCAAGATTGGTGACATTCAAATTGATGCCAAGGATAAGGTAAGCTACCTTGGCTGCATTTTAGACAAATACCTATCAGGTGAGTATATGGCTCTGAAAGTCCTTGGCAAAATTAACATGCATGTCAGGTTTCTGGCCAGGAAAGCTGCCTTTCTCACCAGTCCAGTCCTTCACTCTTTGGCTTCTGCACTTGTTCAGAGTCATTTTGACTATGCTGCCATCTGCTGGTATACTGGTCTCTCTCAGAAACTCAAAAACAAATTACAAACGGCTCAAAACAAATTGATTCGAGTCATTCTTAAAGTCCATCCACGTACCCACCTGGACCAAGCTCACTTTGACAGCCTTAATTGGCTGACAGTTGAGAAGCGCACTTTATACATCAAGCTGCTGTTCACTTTTAAGATTGTTAAGAATTTTGTTCCTATGTATCTTAAAAGCTACTTTTCTTGTGTGAGTGAGCGTCACCAGTATTCTACGAGAGGCAGTTCTACTGATTTCATCCCTATCAGATTTAGGACCCTGATGGGGAGGAACTCGTTCAAATATAATGCAGCGACTCAATGGAACATGTTACCTTCGTGCTTGAAACTGAGTGAGTCTATCTGCACTTTTAAGAAAGGCTTAAAAAAATGGTTACAAACATCCGCACTTTAAACCGTTTTATCCTGTCTTTTTTAGTTCTTGAATTGTTTATTTATTTATGGTATAGCTGGTCTTTTATTTTATTGATTGATATGTTTAGTTCTAGTTTTTATTTTTTTATTTTGGTAAATTATAAACTGAGTTAGTAATTTATCTTTTAATGGAGTTGTATTAGTTTTAAATTATGTTCCCACTTGCACTTCTTTGTTACACGTATTTACGTTGTCTGTCTTGTCTCCATGGGGACCACAATGGAAATAAGCTTTCGGGCTTTATTGTGTTTTTATCCTCAGTGATATGTTGTCTTATGTCCTGTTTTTATCACCAAATAAAGTCAATCAATCAATCAATCAATCAAGGCTAACCCAGTCAACGGCATACTCAATCATCAACAACACAACACCACAGCCAGGATTACATTTCTTGGGGAGAAATAGCACAGCATCTTTCAAATAGTTTCAGACATTTGTAACCGAGCCCAAAGTGTATACAGGCTGTTCTGCTACTTTCAAAACTGTAAATAATTCATGTAAAGTAAAGCCAAGTAAGCATCTATTAAAACCCTCGTATTGTCCTCGGGTCAATTTGACCCGGAATGAAAAGTTTTTCCATCAGAAATCTGGTTTTCTTTCACAATCACAATCACATGAAAATCACATGGGTGGTTCAATACTATGCCCTTCACAAATACAATTAATTTGAACTAATTTCATTGAATTATGGGTGTTTTATTCAAAATAGCTCCTCCTGTTGTCCTCCCGGGCCAAAAATGCACCATGAAGTATACATTTTCACCCAATTCTGTGTTGTCCCTTGTTAGCAAATCCATTCCAAACAATTACCACCATTGTTATGCTTTCTATTGGAATTAATGGTCAATAGAGCTCACTTACATCAAATTATACCTTTTTGTGTGATTTCAATGATATACCAATGGAAACATGGAACTGATGCCAAACATGGAAATGATACCATCAAAATCAGTTTTGTAATGACCAGTAAAATCTTAAAATTGGAAGCCTTACCTACAAAAAACCCGGATAAAGTAATACAATGCATGCTATAATGGGGATTTCTTTCTTTAAATTTGACACTGCACAAAGCTAATCCCCCCCCCCCCCCATTTTTTTTAAAAAGCAATATCACACGAGAGGGAGTGCTGTTGTTGGCTTTTTGTTGTTGGATTATCTTCGGCACTCGGCCTACGGCCTCCTGCCTACGACCGAATCACGGCCATGACGATATTAGCCAACAACAGCACTCCCTCTCGTGTGATATTGCTTTTATACAACAGTTCTATTAAACAAAGCTGATTTAAAAAATGACAAAAAGCTGAGAAAATATATGATTTCTCTATTTATTCCTCCGCCAACAAAAATAGTCCCCTCAGCTTTCCGCTACCAGTTGCCGAAAATGTAGCCTAATTAACTGCAGGCTGCCTACTTTCTATCAGAGGAGGTTTTTCCAGTGAGGCATAGGAGGATGGTCCTCCTCTATTAGATTGGGGATTTTATATAATAATTTTTTTTTTTATCATTTTTTATATTTTTATTTTTCATTTTTCATTTTTCATATTTTTTATAATAAAATATCAATCAAATGTGTTTTTTCTGATGTGCAGATGCTCATTTTTTCATCCATTATATTCTTAAAATGCTTCAATAACAGTGACCTGTATGGCACTGATGGAAAGGACAGCGCCATGCAGACAGGAGTCTAGCCCCAGCCTGCAGGGGGTAGGTAAAAAAACATTACCCCTGACTGTGGGCGTTCATTTATTTGGTAATTTATCTAATGCACAAATATGATTGGTTGAAAAACACTTGCAATTCACAGAGAACGATGTGAGAGTGATGTGTTTTTCAACCAATCAGATTTCGCTGGAGCATGGCCCGCCCTTACCAATCACCAATCAATTAATTTATTCAACCAAATTGGTTGTTGATTGGGTAGATTGCTAAGATTGACATTGTATCGTCCACTGGTCTCTCATCAAGTAGGAAGTGAAATCCACTTTGCTGTGATGACCCATGTGATGACCTGACAGGAATGATTTACGACATTTACTGACGACAGTAGCAGCATATTATATTTCCCCTTTATTTTTATTTACTTTTTATCAATCAGTAAGTGTTCACAAGCCAGACAGTCGTTGCATTGGATTACGAGCCAAAACGAGTTTCGAGTTGCAGGAGCCTTGCTACGGCGTGATACTGGGATATTTGCAATGTCAGAAAACTGGAATATTTGCAACGTCTCGGCTGCAGCGGTTCCACTACAGATGGCATGGATATGCAAGTAAGTCAATTGATTTCAAGTTATCCGGGCCTTCTATTAAATTCGGCGTGGAAATGGTTCACCGAGCAGTGCTATTTTTGACGTATTGATGTTACATGCTGTAATTTTTTATAATAAAACCCGCAACCTTAAATTCCCACATTTTTTAACTGAATTTGGCCTGTAAATCAATGGCTGACAGCGAGCTCATTTTTAAAGTGTGAGTGGTGATCTTTATACCATATGAAAGTAGAAGAAATAAGGAATCGATTGGGACAAAGCATGTCAACCTAGCATGTCGGGAAGGGGGGGTAAATTACGCTCCAAAGTTGATGAATTGGAATGTAACTAAACGAGTATGTTGATAGTGCAGGGGAAGGCACACTCTCGTTCCAGATGCAATAAAGTGTAATTTAACGCTATTTGACAAGTTTCGGCCATAGACTTTGTCAAGTATCATACAAACAGTGCAAGACAGCCATTATTAGTTGCTTTCCACAAGATGGAGCGCTTGTGGAAAGCAACTAAACTCACTGTCCATCTGGAGCACCTTAGGTCTCTTCTTAAATCTTTTAACGCAGAGGTTAAGCTTTCTAGATCCTGTTACTTTGCTTCATTAATTGAATCTAAGTCAAATCCAAGAACCTTGTTCAATGTCGTGAGCAGTGTCATAAACCCGCCCCAGGCTCAGATTCTAGATGCCTCCACTGAAAAATGCGAAGCATTTCTTTCCTTTTTTACCCAGAAGGTTTTAAACATCAGAAATGACATCTCCCCTCCAGTCTCACCAATTATTGTTGAGAAGCCTTGTTTAGTCTCTCTCCAATCTTTTAACCCAATCACGCCATCGTCTCTTTCTGATTTTATTATGAAAATGAAACCCTCAACCTGCCCTTTAGATATTCTTCCAGCAAAATTTCTAAAGGAAGTTTTTAATACAGTATCTCCCTCCATTCTCCAAATTTTAAACTGTTCTCTGTCCACCGGCGTTGTTCCTGAGTCTTTTAAAACTGCTTTGGTTCAACCACTTTTAAAAAAAGCCATCTCTCGATTCTTCTGTTCTTAACAATTTTAGGCCTATTTCTAAGCTCCCATTTTTAGCAAAAGTTTTAGAAAAGGCAGTAGCAGATCAATTTCTGGCTTTTATCCATGACAACGATTTGTTTGAGAAATTTCAGTCTGGTTTTAGAAAAAACCATAGCACCGAAACGGCGCTTCTCAGGGTCATGAATGACCTTTTACTATCAGCGGACTCTGGCCATAAATCAATCCTGGTTCTCTTGGACCTAAGCGCAGCATTTGACACGGTAGACCATGACATCCTCTTGGATCGCCTTGAAAACTGGGTGGGGATTAGTGGCACTGCTCTGAACTGGTGCAGATCTTATCTGAAAGACAGACATTTTAGTGTTGGTATCGCAGATTTTAGATCAACTGTAACCCGTGTTCAATGCGGGGTCCCTCAAGGCTCGGTACTGGGTCCAATTTTCTTCGGCGTCTATATGCTCCCTCTTGGTCTCATTATTCGCAGACATAACATCAGCTTCCATTTTTATGCTGATGATACCCAGATATATTTCAATTTTGACCCTGGAAACCCTTCTTTTAACACAAATCTTCTTAACTGTCTGCATGACATCCACATGTGGATGGCACAAAACTTCTTGCAGCTAAACGCAGAAAAGACAGAGGTTTTAATCATAGGGCAAGACGGCACAAACAGCGACATTTTTAACAGTCTTGGTCCTCTCTCAAAGTCAATTACCCCCCTATGTAGAAACCTCGGTGTCATTTTCGATCAAAACCTCAACCTAGACAAACACGTAAACTCAATGGTTAAATCCTGCTTCTATCACCTCAGAAATATATCAAAAATCAGTTAATTTCTCTCTCGCAATAACCTGGAAACTGTCATTCACGCCTTCATCACCAGCCGACTGGACTACTGTAACTCCCTGCTCTCTGGCATCAGCAAAAAATCCCTCTCCCGCCTTCAGCTCATTCAAAACTCTGCAGCTAGAATTTTAACCCGGACCAGGAAACATGACCACATTTCACCAGTCCTGGCTTCCCTACACTGGCTACCTGTGGCTTTTAGAATTGATTTTAAGATCTTATTGATTGCTTTTAAAGCCCAGAGGGGCCTTGCCCCTAGCTATCTATCTGAGCTTTTAATGCCCTATGCCCCCTCTCGCTCCCTGAGATCAGCTGATGCGCCTGTTCTTATTGTTCCGAGGACTAGGCTAATTCAAAAAGGGGACAGAGCTTTTGCAGCCAGGGCTCCAAGGCTCTGGAACGACCTACCTGAGGAGATCAGGGCTGCAAACTCTGTCGCATCTTTTAAAACACTATTAAAAACCCACCTTTTTAAATCTGCCTTCCAGGGATTTTAGGGATTTTTAGCGTCTTTTAGCTACTGTTCTTACTGTGTTTTATTTGGGCTTTTAAGATTTCCATTGCTATGTCGTTTTTAGGGCTTGTTTTTCTTTCTGGGCTTTTAATTTTTAATTTTAATTGTAATCTTTGTTTTATTCATCGTGCATTTTAAAACGGTGTCTGCTTTTATTGTAAAGCACTTTGTAACTGTGTTTTGAAAAGTGCTATATAAATAAAGTTGATTATTATTATTATTATTATAAAGACAGGTGGGCTGATTGAATGGACAACACCTGTCTTGTGAAAGCACACCTGAGTGTGATTACAATGACATCATAGGATCAGTCATGCAGTAATAGGCTACATTTTCGGTACTGGCGCAGATTAATCAAAACATTGATGTCACAGGTAGGCTGTATACCATAATATATCATGAATCTATGTGAATAAATAGATTTATATAAATAGTAATCACAGCCTAATGCATAGAGATAAATCCTGAAACCTTCTCGCAACAGTTCTAGCCTAAGCCAGTGGTTTTCAAAATGGGGTCCCCAGCAAAAAGGGGGGATAATCTATTTTCACTATAATCCCATGCCATCCATAAGTAACACAATCTAGTGTAGAAGTGAGTAACTAGGCTAATTATAACCATTACAGCACAAATAATTGACAAAAATCTCGAAATAAATATACAGTATTTACTCTGAGAAATGAAATAATGAGAAAAGGAACAATTATTGATGGTTAAAACTGAATAATGACATCACAACAGTCTAATCCTAATGCTAATTTAAAATGAGATATTCCTCTAAATCTGTCTTCAAACTGCAAAAGAGAAAAAAAAAACGCCCAAATGTTTTTCGCCGGCGACCGAAGCCGCCACTGATACACATTGATTTGCACGTTTCCATGTATTGTACAGCCAGTGAAATATGAGTCTGGTGATGGCATGTTAGTTAGTTATGTTAGGAAATAAATCCATCTTTGTGCTCTCGGTAACTGTGTTACGCTTTGTGAATGACGTTCAATGTAACGTGGCTGGTGTTTGTTTTGTTGATTAGAGCAGCTGTGAAGCGTTTTGTTGATTAGAGCAGCTGTGAAGCGCACTGGTAGGATCCCTCTTGTCCAATCAAATTGCTCGACCGGAACTAACTGTTGTATGAATATATATACTTTGCATGACGTGATTTTGAGGACAGCACGAGGGTTAAGGAGAAAAAGAGCATTTTCTCAGCGACCAATAGTGCCATTCCACACGGTGGAGGAAGTAATGTTGGAAGAACTTAATCAATGCAGTGCCACCAGGCTATAATCCCTCCACAATAAGCAGACAGACAGTCCCTTTTCTCTATTCTCTCAACTTGGTTCCAGGTGAGCCCTCGCTACCACCATGGGATTTTAATTGCTTTAAGCCAATAAGAAAACACAGGGCAGGGAGTGGATGGCTTATGTGCTTACCAAGGCGAAACAGGCGCAAAACAGCAGCACAACAAAACCCTCCCGTTTAGACAGATTTCCTCACAGCTAAATCCCACGGAGCGTCTGCTTGTTTTTCTCCGCTGTCAGATGGGGGGATAGCGAGGTCACAGCGTGAGGAATGAGACGAGCGATAAGTTGAGTGAGGAGTGAGCAGGTCTTATTCGGACGCAGTGGCTCCCAGGACTCTCATTCCTCAGCCCAAATCAATGCAATCATTCCTGAATGTTTTAGAGCCTTGAGACTGCGTAACCGAGTTAATAATACCAAAGATAAAATATATGAACAACAACGGGGGCAATAAAATAAGGCGATATGAAATAAAGGGACTGCCTATGTTCTCGGTGCATCCCGGCTGCTGAGCACTTATTAATGAGTTGGTAGCCCGTAGTTCTCCGTTGTCGGACTGGTGATGAATCTGTCCATCTGGGGGGAGCTGGGAAGAGGATCGATCATCCTTGGTTCCCAGGGCCTCTCGCGCTTTGCTGTCCCGGTGAGGCCATCTGGCCTAAAAGAGAGCCGATCACTCATAGGCGAGCGGGAACCTTGTTCCCATGCGGCCGACCAATCAACCGTCAGCATCCGAGTGCGGATCAGAATCTCTTTTTGCACGGACTACAACAACTGTGCAGGAATTTGTCTTGGTGGCACTGGTGCAGAAACATATGGGCAACTTGGACAGAACACAGAATATTGTGGCATAGGGCGTCCAGGTAGTGCAGCAGATTCCCTGCCTACCAACATGAGGGTCCCAGGTTTGAGCCCCCGTGTTACCTCCGGCTTGGTCAGGCGACAATACAGGCACAATGGGCTACATGCATAACTCCACTACTTCCTGAAATTAGTACAGCTTCTTTATTTCCTGTCATCACTATTGGATGAACTGATTAATGTCAGGTGTGCTGCAGTCACAACAATGATCAGGCACACCTGATTAATCAGTTCATCCAATAGTGTAGGACAGGAAATAAAGAAGCTGTACTAATTTCAGGAAGTAAAAAAGTTGTGCATGTAGCCTATTGGCCGTATTCCTGTCTCTGGTCGGGAACTGGGAGGAATAGCATGATCCTCCCACATACTACGTCCTGCTGGAGAAACCCCTCACTGTCAGGTGAAAAGATGTATCGGAGGAAGCTTGTGGTAATTGTTCATTCCATTTAAACTGGGGGCTGTAGATTTCACGGTTGAGTGATGTCACACCCGAGTTGTCGGCGTTCCATTTAAACAGTCTGGAAACCAGCCAGGGTTAGCTCTAGGCTGGCTAGCCATTGTTAGCAATAACAGTTGATAACGCATTTTTGGCAGTATTTTGCACATACCAACACTGCAGCAACATGTCCACACAGATATAAGTTAGACAGTGCTCTGTGTACAGCTGATTTAATGAGACACAAAAAAGACAGAAGTGCTAATAAACAGCTGATGATGCGTGGAACAGCCATCTTGAATTTTTGAGGTGAGGCTCCGCCGAGTTCGGCAGAGAAAATCCGACCACGGGTGATGTCACCGTCGAAGCTCATGACCTTTGAACCGTCACATGCCGAGCTCCCAGTTTAAATGGAACGGCCCACCCTTTTTATTATAAAAGGGAACATGTGGGCAATCTCTGTTCTCTCTCGGTTTAAATTGTTGTCCCACTGATGATGTCATCAGTGATGATCTCATCAGTCTGAGGCTATATAACTGATGGCAGTATAATAACCGTACATTCCATTGCACTCGGAATTTCGGAAAAAATGACCTCCGACAGGGAAAAGTGCAATGGAACAGTCATTCAAGACGGAATTCCGAGTCGGAAACTCAGGCAGCATCGACCAAGCCTGAGTTTGCCGAGATAAACAATCTGACGTCACAATCAACATGGCGGCGCACAAATGGACACACACGGTGATAAGTAAGCAGTTACTTTTTCACAAATGTTTCACTTTATGTAGTGTTTGTGTTATGAATACATAACACATATATACTAGCCGTTTGTATTTTTCCACGCAATTGCACTCAAACGCATTTAGAGCGGAACACGGAAATACTGCGTCAGAACTTCCGACAGCCGACTTTCAATGGAAGGCACCATAAGTAGGTAGAATTGGGGAGGAACCAGACGGAGACAATGGCTTCCGCCCCTGGGCTGTGCGGGTGACCTGACGGAGCCAGACTTTTTAATTAGTATTTGCCCTAATTACCTAATGATGTGATGTTATCAGTGATGTCATCCTTCCTGGCTGAGGCTATAAGTTCAGTGATGATGTCATCAGTGATGACATCATCATGTGATCAGTGATAACATAGAGCAGACGAGGCCGTGTCATGCAGTGGTCATCAGTGATGTCATACGAGCAAGTGAGCCCGCACAGCGGGCGAGCTGCAGGGTGGGCGAGGTAGCAAGTGAGCCTGCACAGCAGTCGAGCTGTAGGGCGGGCGAGGCGCGTGGCCGAGCTATGTATGCAAGCTGCAGGGCCAGCTCGGCGTAGCGCACAAGATGCCTAGTTAGTCTACAATTCCCTCCCCAGAGGAGGTGGAACAACGACTGGGATTGCCTAGCAGGGGGAACTGGCCAAGTACAATCGGGGAGAAAACGGGGAAATCTGGGAGAAATATAATATATAATATATATTATTTTATTTACACACACACACACACACACACACACACACACACACACACACAGTGGCATACATCAGCACCTCACCTACAGTGCCATACAAATGACAGACCATAGACCATCATATGTCCTGTTCAGGACATGATTTTACCAGGCCCGGTTCTACGGGGGTGCAAAAGCATGCATTGCACCCTTATTTTAATTGTCTGCATGCTCAGTTGAAAAGTTTTTTTTTTTTTTTTTTTTAATAAATGCTGCAGCTGCACACACTGTTTAAACTTGAATTATAATTGTTGTTTTTCTTTGTTCTTTGATGTGAATTTATGGCTTTTTGGCACCTATATGTAACCTTTTAAGGTTGAGATAATTGTATTATCATTATATGGTCCAAATATTTCAGTAAAGCACTTGAAACATCATTCTACTTGAAATGATGGTAAAATGCATTATTTTTAGTAAAATAACATGTCAAATTTTTCGGCGGCCGGCCTCACGAGTGGGCCCGGCCTTCAGCCGGGCATCTGCACCCCTTCCTATCTAGGATGCATCCCTAGTCATCTTGTTCTGGAACCGGCCCTGGATTTTACCCATCCGTCCCCCTCCTTTATGGCAGTGAGGGTAGCCCTGATCACCCTTTAGCTACTCACTGTCAGGGTGCTTCCTGAGGTCGCACTCCGGGGCCGTTTGCATCCCGTACGGACATCGGCCCCGCCCCCCACATGACTCGCATATCGCACAGACAGGGGCTGGTGATTCCCTCATGTTCTGGGCAAACCTTTTGATGTGACAGACACAGCCGGGTTTGTGCAAACGTTCATTCCATGGCCAATCTGTTGAGCTGGATTAAATCTCAATCTGCTACAAATGACTCAGCACTCACTTCTGCATCACAGACCAGTGACTCAGCACTCACTTCTGCATCACAGACCAGTGACTCAGCACTCACTTCTGCATCACAGACCAGTGACTCAGCACTCACTTCTGCATCACAGACCAGTGATGACGAGTGTATATGATGAGCAGAAAGAGGCCTTCTGCTTATTTCTGAGAAAGGCAGTTTAACCTGGAGATCTCTTTGCTGCAGGAGGCACTGACTGCTGTCATGTCAATTCTCCTCGGTACCATTATTATTATTACTGGTTGGAAAAAGAAGGGAAACAATATACTGCCTGAAAGCTTAGATGAGGTTGCACATCTGTCATAAGCGCTCACTTTCCATTGTTTTGCTCCGGCTGCATTCTTCACATTCCAGTGGCTGTGACTGCTGTTGACTTCAGAGAGGGAGAGAGGAGGAGGGGACCAGACACTCCTCCTCAGTCAACTTCTTACACAGCTCACTGTAGTAGCCTCAGTCAACTTCTTACACAGCTCACTGTGAGGTGTCCTTCTAGTGAGAAGGATTTCACATTGCACGAGACATGATTTCAAAGCTTGATCACTATGATCATTATGACTAAAATGTAGAGATGCACCGCCGATATGAAAATTGTGTCCGATACCGATAACCGATATTAACATTGCTGTTATGGCCGATAACCGATATTTAACGATGTCGATATGATTCTGTATAAAAACAAGTTTCTATGATAATCACATTTTGTACATATGGAAAAACACATGTAAACCCAGTGAATTTTAAAAAGTAGGCTAATGCATTTATTTATTTCCAAAACATTTGGAAAAGCCCATAAATCATAGATTCACCACATTTTTTCCTCTCAATGTGAAAATTTTGGCTGATACCGATAACCAATATTAACATTGCAACATCGGACTGATGCCGATATGTTAAAAAATGTCTAACATCGATACCGATATGATTGCCAATATATCGTGCATCCCTACTAAAATGATAAAGAATTTTTATTAATACAGTGGCAAAGATGTCTGTCCACCCTCCTTCCTCCCATCACCCGTCTGCCCACTGCTGTGAATCAGAATGTGCTCTCTTTGATTTGCATAATTCTTAAATAGAATATACATGTTAAATAAATGTTAGCAAGTGTGGTTGACTGTGTGTGCGGAAGTCTACACTAGCCTGTTAAGCTCACTCCAATCTACACTCCCTGGATAATTCTCTCATTAAACATGGCAAGTCAAAAAGTCCAGGAAAATTAGCAAATTTGAGTAAATAATTTTCGCTACACTATAGCGTATGGGAAGCTACAGCGCATTTTGGAAAGCTTCACAAATGGTTTGTCAACTTGTTGGGAATGTAGATGAAAACATAGAGTTGTATTGTCTTGGTGACTTGAACATTGACTGGATATCTGATAACTGTCCTTTGAAGAAAAAACTTAAGACCATCACTGACACCTGTGGATTGTCACAGTTGGTTTCCCAACCTACAAGAATTTCGGTGAATTATATTGGTATTAACACTTCTAAATGTATTGATCATTTTTACACCAACGCTCCAAATCTGTCTCGATCCCAGTTGGCTTCAGCGACCATAATTTTGTTGCTGTTTCTAGGAGTACCAAACTACCTAGGGCCTGTCCCAAGGTTATAATTTCGAGATCATACAGGAAATTCAATGAAGATAATTTTCATAACGACCTCAAGAATACTAAATGGGATAATGTATGTGCGATTGATAATGCAGGAATCTCTCTAAATTTATTCATGGATTATTTTATGAAAATTGTTAATTATCATGCACCTTTAAAGAAATTTACAGTTAAGGCCAAAAGTGTACCTTGGATAGACATCCCAATGAAGAACTTGATGTCTCAAAGGGACGAGGCCAAAAAGGTTGCTGCTTTATCTGGTTCTCCTGCTGACAGAAAGCTCTATTGTACATTAAGAAATCAGGTAACTAAAATGAACAAAGTGAATAAGAGAGCTCACTATAAGCAGAGAATCTCTGAATGTGGCAATGACAGCAAAGAATTATGGTGTGTACTGAATGAAATTATGGGTAAGAAGACTCTGCACTTCCTTTGTTGAATCGGATGGAATCTACTTGACTAAGCCACTTCAAATCGCCAATTATTTTAATTAATATTTTGTCAACAAGGTCTCCAAACTAAGAGAAAACATGGACAGCACTGTCAAGTCTAACTCTGACGCACTTATAAAGAAACACATTATGAAAGATAAGACTTGTACTTTTGATTTTCACCAGGTCAATGTAGAGAAAGTGGAGATGTTGTTGAGCTCTTTGCCTGTTGGTGGGGCTGCTGGAACGGACCAGCTTGACAGCAAATTGTTAAGAATTTCAGCCACACATGTCTCTTATCCTATTTGTCATATTTTTAATAGATGTCTCATCAGTGGTGTATGTCCAGATTTGTGGAAGGAAGGTAAGATAATTCCTCTTCCCAAAGATACAAAAGCAAACTTCTGTGGTCCGAACAGCAGCTCCATTAGCATATTATTACCTGTATTAAGCAAATTGTTAGAGAAGATTGTTTATGAGCAGATACAAGATTACTTCTCTGCTAACAACTTGTCTACTATGTTTCAACACGCGTATAAGCCTGGTCATTCTACCTGTACAGCCATTACTCAAATGTGCGATAGTTGGCTCACCTCTATCGACAGCTGTAAGCTTGTAGGTTCTGTTTTACTTGACTTCAGCGCCGCTTTTGACGTGATCGACCATGACATTTTAACGTCCAAACTTTTATGTTATGGATTCAAATCTTCTGCAATCCATTGGGTCGAGAGCTACCTGTCGGCAAGGTCGCAGTGAGTGTATTTTAATGGGGTGCTATCTAGCAGTAGAGCCCTGAACTGCGGGGTACCGCAGGGAAGTTGTCTTGGCTCCCTCCTCTTCTCTATTTTTACAAATGATGTGCCATATGCAATCAAAAATGCAAATTTAACAATGTATGCAGACGACTCCACTCTTTATTATGCGGCACCCTCATGCACTGAACTTAACCAGGTTCTGTCTAGCGAGCTAAACATTATATTCAACTGGATAAAGGGAAATAAACTTATACTCAACATATCAAAAACTATGTGCATAATGTTTGGCTCTAATCATAGATTATCACAGAATCCTAAAATCAATTTACTGATAGATGGTCAAATTATAAAGCAAGTAAAAACAGTAAAACTTCTAGGACTTTGGCTCGATTGCACATTGTCATGGTCGGATCACATCAATAAGGTGGTCGCGAAAATGGGAAGAGCTGTTGCCATCACTAGGAAATGTGTATCATTTGTTACATCATCGGCACTTCGCCAAATTGTCTCCTCATTAGTTTTGTGTCATCTGGACTACTGCTCTGTGGTATGGTCATCTGCAGCTAAAGGTCTTCTTGATAAGTTACAAGTTGCACAAAACAAGGCAGCTAGGCTGGTCCTTGGGTGTTGCCCTAGGTCTAGCATAGCTGACATGCATACACGTCTCATATGGCTCCCTGTTGAGCAGAGACTATCATCCATCCTACTTTTACATTTTCACAAAGTTATTCATACCCAAATTCCTGGTTTTCTTTTCAACAGCATTTTTTATAGCTCAAGTACTCACACACACTCCACCAGAGGGGCTAGTAGGGGACAACTGATTTTGCCTAGACCCAACACCAACTATATGAAGAAGACTGTTATATACAGATCTATAAAGGCCTGGAATTGTCTACCAGGAAATATTTCCTCCATTCATGGGAGGGTTGGTTTTAAAAGGAAGTTAAGATCCCAGCTGCACTCACAAACACCAGCAAACACACATTGATGCTCAGCTCAGGACTACACTTTGACGCTTCTTGGAATTTTATGTTTTGAATAGTAGTGTCTTTTTAGATAAGTTGATGTCTGCGCAATAGGCCAGATATATAATTAGCTGACCAAACTATTGTTGTTTTTCTATCCTATTTTGTATCGGTTTTTACTATGTTTTTCTGTGATTTTCCTGTATTGCAATGCATTTAATATTTCTTATCATTTTTAACACGTTCACTGCCAATGGCGAGTTGACTCGTCAAACAAAATCCAACGGTTGACTGCCAATGACGAGTTGAGACGTCAAACTGTTTTTTCAGTGGTTTCCACTAGCTGGCGCCCTTGGGCAATAGGTGAATGTGGATCCGACCTCTCCCGCTGCCCCGGAAGTACTCTAACAAAGATTTGTATATAAGGAAGGCGGGATCCTTTCTTCCGGGTGGGTTGAAGTAGGTTGGTTAGATACAGAGACAGACAGCATTACATAGCGATTTATAGATAGAGAATTTCAGCAATTTAGCGTCAGATTTAGAGCGAGTTGGTTAGCGTAGTTGATTTAGTTTGTAGTTGTTAGTACAGTAGTAGTGTTTAGTATAGTCTTTATAGTAGATCTTTAGTGTAGATAGTTAGTTAGCGCGTAGTTACTGTAGTTAGCTTAGAGAGCTGCAAACCCGAGGGTACCCTCGCGGGCCCCTCGGGCCTGCCTAAACGGGCCCGGGCCGGGCTCGTTTTTTATTTTTATTTTATTAATAGGTCCGGGCCGGGCCGGGGTCGGGCCGTTTTTCAATAATTAAATAAAATAACGTTGTATTACTCGCTTGATTTTACACAGCAGAGCAGTCAGACAAAGAGGAGGAGCGCACACTGCACAGCCACACACACACAGAGTCACACACACCCTCACCGTGACGTTAGTCTGCCAGTCCACAATCCACCGTTCAGTCAGCATGCTGTCACTGTCAGCGTAAAAAAACAACAACAAAACAAGCCGCGTGTGTCCGTGTCGTGAGAGAGAGAAATAAGATCGATGGACATAAAACAAAGTTTGCGAGGGGAGAGTTAAACAGTCCCCACTGCAGTAGGGAAAGCTCATTTCAACCTGTTCAAAACGAACCCATCTACCATACATTGTGAGGACACTAATGTGACGTTATTCAATGCAGCTATAAACGGTAAGTCTGCTGTTTTAATTTCGATATGCTTGAGTGACATAATGTTTCAGTTTGTGGGCATTGTTGCTGTTGGCAATTAAACGATCTAACGTTCTCTTTCTCGACAATATGTCTGGATTTTGACAGGCCACGGTAGCGTGTGTGAGAGGGGGAGAGAGAGACAGAGAGAAAGCTGCAGTGTTTGTCTTTAGGCAACACAGTCTAGCAACGTTTTGGACCAAAACGAGTTCAGCAGCGCGGCAGCATGCACAGAGAGGGAGAGAGAGATGTGTCGTCATATCGTGATATTGATGTCGGGCCTCGCAACGGGCTCGGGCCAATTAATTTCATGACTCATCCGGGCCGGGTCGGGCACGGGCCTGCATGTCACGGGCCGGGGAGGGCTCGGGCCGAGATTTCAGGCCCGCGCAGCTCTCTAAGTTAGCTTAGCTAAACTAGCATTAGCGTTAGCTCAGTTCGTGTTAGCATTAGCGTCAGCGTCAGTTCATTTTAGTATTTAGCGTTAGTTCAGTTTGATCGAGTTGGTAGCCGGTAGATTAGCCTTATTTCAGTTCAGTTTAGTAGCAGTAGTTGTTTTATTTCAGTTTAGTTGGGAGTGGGTGGCGTGTTTGTGCCATGCCGGGCAAACGCAAGCGGTCTTCGGCGGCCAAACGCAAGCGATCGGCGGATCAGAGGTCATTGCTCGATTTCTTTTCCGTACGAAATGAGCTTGTGCCGGAGACCGATTCCGAGGTCTCGGATGATGAACGGGGTGAGCCCCTGCATGTCGCGGCTGCGGCTGCTGGGCTGACTGAGTCCGAGTCGAGTGACCTCACGTCTTCCCCAGACGCGGAGGACTCTGAAGATGAGTGGGCCCCATCCAGGAGCGAAGCTCCACAGAGCAGTGGTAAGACGATGTTTGAGATGACTTGTGTAACTTGTGTAAATGTAATTACTATGACTGTACAAAAGCCAGCAGTCAGTCAATTCATTTTACTTTATTTCAGACTCTGAAGATGAGCCTGTAGCAGCCAGCTGTAGCGGTACAGCACCTGGTGCCACAGCCTCTGGTGCCAGGAAAATGGGTAAGAGCACACTTCAGAATCAGGTTTATTTTCACATCACAGGTTCCAGCCAGAATTCCAGAAATTCTAGAACTCCAGAATTCAGTACCACACATATAAAAAACACTATTTTATGGTAATTATGTATTTCTATAATTTGCAGATGGAGCTGGAAGTGGGAAACGTCCTCGGCCTGCAGGTCCTGAGTGGTGTGACGTTGACTGGGAGCCAACCCACATCCCCTTCACAGCAGAACCGGGTCCTCATAGTGGTGGTGCTGCTCAACCAGTGGAGTTCTTCCAGCTCTTCCTAAATGATGAGCTGCTCCAGGACATTGTAGTCCAAACTAACTTGTATGCACACCAGTGCATCAGTCAGGTCAGTGAGGCTCTGCCACATTCAAGGCTTGGGAGGTGGAAGGACACTACAGTGGCAGAACTCAAGAGCTTCTTGGGACTATATTTCCTCACTGGGATCATCAAGAAGCCTGAACTGGCCATGTACTGGTCCACAAATGAACTGACTGCTACCCCCCACTTCAACAAAACCATGTCTCGCAACCGCTTTCAACTGCTAACACGATTCCTCCATTTCAGTAACAATTTTGATGTTGATGGTGCAGACAAGTTGTTCAAGGTCCGGCCAGTTTTGAACGACCTGTTAGAAAAGTTCAGAGCCATGTTCACACCAAGTCAAAACATCAGTATTGATGAGGGGATGCTCCTGTGGCGTGGGCGGTTGGCCTTCAAAGTGTACAACCCACAGAAACCCATAAAGTATGGGATAAAGTCCTACATACTCTGTGACTCCCAGTCAGGTTACTGCTACAGTATGAAGCCGTACTGTGGTGAGCGGTCCACCCTAGGCGAGACAGTGGAGTTCCTCCTCGGGGACTTGGCAGGGCAGGGTTACCACCTATACATGGACAACTACTATAACTCTGTTTCAATGTGTGCACAGCTGCTGGAGTGTCAGACCCATGTCTGTGGCACTCTGAGGAGGAACAGGGGCGAGCCACCTGCTACCATGGTTACCAACCACACCGTGAAGCTGGGGGAAACGGTCATGCGCCACAATGGTGGCACCATGGTTCTGGCCTGGCGAGACAAACGAATCGTCAAAATGGTTTCCCCTCTGCACGACGACACGATGGAGACAGTGCAGGTTAGGCAGAAAGGCAGCAGAGAGAGGGTCCCACACGCAAAACCCAAGTGCGTTGTAGACTACAACAAGTACATGAATGGGGTAGACAGATTGGACCAGAACATCGCATACTATCCCTTTGCCAGGAAGACATCCAGGTGGCCATTCAAGTTTGTCATGTACATGTTTCAAATGTCTTTTTATAACGCCTTTGTTCTGTACAAAGCTAAACACCCACAGAGAAAGTGTAAAACTTTGATGGATTTCATCCTGAGTGTTGTCGGTGCATGGACCAGACCTGTGGTGGAGGAGGAGGTGGGGGCTGGGGTGGGGGAGGAGGTGGGGGCTGGGGTGGGGGAGGAGGTGGGGGAGGAGGTGGGGGGTGGCGGGGAGGAGGTGGGGGCTGGGGTGGGGGGTGGGGGGGGAGGGCAGTGACCAACCTGCAACCAGGCCGGGCCGGGCACCATACCTGGACCCTCAAAGCAGGCTGGATGTCGATCTAGCGGGCCATGTACTGGCCATGTATCCAGCCTCACGCAAAAAAGCTGGCCCAACGAGGAGGTGTAGAGTTTGTGCAAGGATTGGTGTTAGAAGCAAGACACGCTACCGTTGTGTCGAATGTAATGTCCCATTACACAGGGCTGGCTGCTATGAGCTGTACCACTCAGAGAAGAACCCTGCTCGGTGGCACAAGTAGGCATGGGTCGTAAAAAAAAAAAAAAAACTGCCTGTTTTTGATGCTCTTTGTTTGATTGTTTGCTAGCTAGCAGGAATACATAAAAAGCACCTGCCGATTTTCATGTAACTTTGTGGATGGGTGTAACATGGGCCAAGGAAGTACCCATTACATTTTGGAGCAGTTCTGGATTCGGTGTACGAGCCCAAACCGGTTTGATCACGAACCGAAAAAACCTATTAAAAAAAAAAAAACATGTAAAAAAAAAAAAGCTGAGTGACCTGTGGTCTGCTCTTGTTTTGTATTTATTTTGACATTTATTTATTTTATTATTGTATTATTCCTCCATTATTGAAAACAACTATTGTTCAGATGTCTGATGTCTCACTGATGCCAAAAATAAATGGTTAAAGTGACTGTTCTGCCTGTTTGATTGAATTTCACAAAACTGCGTTTTTCTCAGCTTTCCTTCTCAGACGCTGAAACCATGCTGTATTCAACGGCTAATATCTACATAACTACTAACTCTACAAACTAACTCTTTTAGACAGAGAAAGCACACATTCTATTAGTTCTTTTTAGATGATTGGTGTTCACGAAGTCCTAGCAGAAAATAATCCTCGGCTCTTGTAAAATGAGCCAGAATCCTCAAAAACCCCTCTGGCAGAAGCTAACTACAGTATTGAAAAACGGCTGGCAGTGAATGTGTTAATATGGTATTTTACTACTGCACTTTACTGTCTACAGTTTACAATTGTTTGTAACGTAATGTGTATTGTGTTTGGACCCCAGGAAGACTAGCGGTCGTTTCGGCGGCGGCTAATGGGGATCCTTTTAAATAAATAAATGTAAATACAACAACAAACAGCATCTTGTCTTGCAGCCAACCAGTAAGCGTTCCCAGATATCTATCCAGGTACATCAAGCATTGTGACCACCAGTTCGCTACACTGTTTGGCAGTCAACATCAGTTTGTTGGCTGTATAAACTGCTTAGTACTAATCTTGAATATATATATATTTTTTTAATCATGCATTTAAGTGGCCGTTTCATAGTCAGCAATGATAATTTACAGGATCGTGTGTGGGTCAGATGACTTTGCCCAGACCTAAAACCAACTACATGAAGAAAACTCATATACAGTACAGGTCTATAACGTCTTGCAATTGTCTACCAAGTGGTGTTTCCATCAAAGGGAGGGCTTGTTTTAAACGGAAGCTCACAACCCATCTACACTCATACAGTACATACACGCTATCACACATACATTGATCTTGGTCACATCACTTTGAATTTGCTCTCAATGTGTGTTTTCTAAAGTACAGAGAGTTGTACTGAACCTACTGTACTGAACATTAGGGCTATAGGTCAGCTAGAGGACAAGCTGACCATGCTATTGTCTGCCTTGATTTGTATTGCTTGTATTGCGTCTTCTGTGATTTTCTTTTGTGCTTATTGCATTTTATTGTCCAGGAAGACTAGCGGTCGTTTTGGCGGCAGCTAATGGGGATCCTTTTTAATAAACAAATAAACGGGATCATGATGGTAAATTCCACTCTTTCTTCAACAGTGTTTAGGCATGAGAGTCCCCCGACTTTATCCTGGCTACTGTGATCAATTGTCGCACCACAGTATGATAAGCAGAAATGCCTTCATGCTTTCAGGGCAGCCTGCATAGCGCTGAACTCAGGGCAGCCTGCTCCGGTGCATAGTGCTGCTGAACTCAGGGCAGCCTGCTCTGGTGCATAGTGCTGCTGAACTCAGGGCAGCCTGCTCTGGTGCATAGTGCTGCTGAACTCAGGGCAGCCTGCTCCGGTGCATAGTGCTGCTGAACTCAGGGCAGCCTGCTCTGGTGCATAGTGCTGCTGAACTCAGGGCAGCCTGCTCCGGTGCATAGTGCTGCTGAACTCAGGGCAGCCTGCTCTGGTGCATAGTGCTGCTGAACTCAGGGCAGCCTGCTCTGGTGCATAGTGCTGCTGAACTCAGGGCAGCCTGCTCCGGTGCATAGTGCTGCTGAACTCAGGGCAGCCTGCTCCGGTGCATAGTGCTGCTGAACTCAGGGCAGCCTGCTCTGGTGCATAGTGCTGCTGAACTCAGGGCAGCCTGCTCCGGTGCATAGTGCTGCTGAACTCAGGGCAGCCTGCTCCGGTGCATAGTGCTGAACTCAGGGCAGCCTGCTCCGGTGCATAGTGCTGAACTCAGGGCAGCCTGCTCCGGTGCATAGTGCTGAACTCAGGGCAGCCTGCTCCGGTGCATAGTGCTGAACTCAGGGCAGCCTGCTCCGGTGCATAGTGCTGAACTCAGGGCAGCCTGCTCCGGTGCATAGTGCTGAACTCAGGGCAGCCTGCTCCGGTGCATAGTGCTGAACTCAGGGCAGCCTGCTCCGGTGCATAGCGCTGAACTCAGGGCAGCCTGCTCCGGTGCATAGTGCTGAACTCAGGGCAGCCTGCTCCGGTGCATAGTGCTGCTGCACTCAGGGCAGCCTGCTCTGGTGCATAGCGCTGAACTCAGGGCAGGGCTGGCCGTGCTGAATGTCTTGGACAGGGCTGTTTAGGGAACAGAGCATATCTGTTTGACCTCATTAGTAGTGAGGGCTAAGGCTACACCATCCATGTGCCAAGTCACTCTCCCTGCTACTATACACACGTCAGTGGTAGGGTGCTTGTTTACTACTCTACAACAACGAGAGGAATGGAGAGAGAGAGGAGCTTGTAATGCAGAAAACATGCTACAGCATCTGCTGCTGACGTGCAGCTCCCCGAAAATGTGACATGACGCAGATGACGTGAACAGCACAAGTATAATATAATGTAGATGGGGAGATAACAGGAGAGAGTGAAAGCTATTGCAAAGCATTATTCTCTCCTCGGACTAACTTCTAGTCATTGAAATCCTATATAGTGAAATGACACAATTTACTATTGCTGGGGACTCCCCTGTGACCCCCTCGTCAAGCTGACGTTCCAGTATATAGGTCTAGACTGACGTTGGAGCATGTTCCCAGCTTAAGCCTCTATTTGCACTTGGATTAACTCATTACTCTGTTGGCGTGTTCATACCCCACAGTTGTAAGATGAGAGGATTTGGATGTTAGGGCTAGACTAGAGAGTGACCAAGTATCACGACAAATAACACACTCACATGCATGCATGCTCACTTTCTCTCTCTCTCTCTCTCACACACACACACACACACACACACACACACACACACACACACACACACACACACAGCATCTCTGACATACTAATAATTGTAGACGTTGTAGACTAATCACCATGCCATGGCTCAGGCGAGGTGTGCTGTGTGTTAGCAGGAAATACACATCCAATAGCTGCCATGTGCATGCAGACAAGCACGCATACACACCTCATCTCCCTCACACACCAGTGTGTAACTGGGCACAGTAAATCACCTAAGACTGTAATGTGTGATGACACAGGGCTGAGGCTCGTATTCTTCCTCCAGCTCTCGAGAGACATTCAGTGGAGAGGAGAGAGAGTTCTGTTTCAGAGCATTTAGAGATGTATCTTTGCCTCTGTGCACAGACAGCCATTGTATAACTTAACTAAAGAGGGCACATTCAGTGTGTACAGTACCAGTCAGGTAGATGCAGGTATACTGTAGGTGTCGTAAGTGGAGAAGCCCAAATTGGTTCTGACAATCTAGAGAAGGTGGATAGCCTGGTAGTGGTATGGCCAACAACGCAGTGGTGATTTACTGTCTATTAACATTATCAATCTGAACGGCACATCTTTGAAAATTACACATTGAGTCATTAACAACACTGATTCATCCAGGGGTGAATGTTAATGTTGCTAAAGAGCCTGGAACCACATCAGAGGCCCTGTGTGCGGCATTGTGTCTATTTTAATAAGTGCAATAAGCAGAATAGAGAGCTGTTCAACAGTCAAGCGATCCTGGGCTGGAAGCCACTGCAACAGGACGGCTTTCTCAATAGTATCACTCTCTGCTGGCATGCTGGCGTATGGCAGTCAACTGGGTAATGAGCCACTGATTGGATCTATTTGGGGAACTGCTGTCTGATAGCGTTCTCCAAATTACTTTCACATTTTACATCCTCCTTTGCGGGGCCCAGGTCTGGGCTTGGGGCCACCTCTCAATAAACAAGGATCAAATTAAACCTCGGGACCCAGTTAAGTCAAACTGCTGTGTTTACTCCCGTCCTGCTTGGAGAAATAAGAAGCTTTAGGTGCCAGTGGACACTGTCTTTGGCATGCAGATACAGAACTCCTTTGCTTGCGTATCCTATCCGTACAGTGAGGGGGGGGGGATGGCTTTCCATATTGTGTGAGTTGGGACAACCAAGGTTTTCCCTGCAACGCTCCCTCACAGATACTGTACAGCAACAGCGCCATATAACTCCGGGATCTGGGTGTTGCGGGGACAGGATGACAACATGCACATACCGTGCTGGCACAGGAAGTGAAAGAGGAAAAGTGAGAGAAGACGAGAACGCAAGAGAGTGAAAGAGAGAGAGTAGACAGAAGAGAGAGAAATGAGTGGAGAGAAAGAAAGGGAGCCCCAATGTGGCCGTCATTTCCCACACCTCATTAGAATTAAGCAATATCACACAAGAGGGAGTGCGGTTGTTGTCTAATATCGGCACTGCTGTGATTCGGTCATAGGCATGAGGCCGCAGGCCTTCACACCCGCTCAGGTGTGAAGGGAAATTCCAGGAAATGGCCGATATTGATTTACAGGTAATTTTCCTGTACGCATGTGTGAAAATGGCTTCAGTCTGCCACAGGGACCTGGAGACAAGTCAGCTTCCGGATCACAGACTAATACTGTACCTTTTTTTAAATCAAAAGTCCCACTAACACTTTTTTTTTCTTACCCAGGAAAGCAGCAGGGGGTAGCAGCAGCAGCAGCATTGCCTTTTAAACTTTTAGACGCACTCTCAACCTGTTCAGTTTCTCTACGGCTTCGGTCTTCCGCCTCCCTTCTCCCTTCTTCTCACACGGCTGCCCAGGCCCAGCATCAGGTCAGCCAAAATAAAATGGAAACCTCTGGGTAAAACTTTCAAAATAATGTAATTTAAACAAGTAAATAGCCTTACTGATGCACGTTGGAGGAGAAAAAGGTCTTTCAAAAACGAAGCAGCAAATGTGGCATCAAACTACTCGTGATGTTAAGATTACATATGGAGTGAAACTGTGGCTGTAAAGCATTACTCAATTTGTCAATAGAACAGTACACAAACAAGAAAAAACAAACAGGCTCAGGCACAGGAAAAGAAAGAAAAACAAACATACATACAAACATAATCAACATTCAATATCACAACGTGGTGCTACCAGCAACATAAGGCGCATATGTGCTTAAAAGAAAAAAGAAAAACATGGGATCCTGTGCGAGGGGTCCATGAGAAACCAGCCAAGCGAGTCACCCATCACCCCTAACCTCATCGAGGTAGGCTAGAAACGGGTCCCAGATCGTCAATTTTCCAAGTGAGTTGGTTCTCAGGAACCTGAGCCTCTCCATCCGTATGACACAGATCATGTCCATCAACCACAATTGAAAAGGAGGTGAAGAGGGGGACTTCCATTCCTTCAAAATTAGTTTTTTTGGCAACAATTGTCCCCAGTGTCAGAGACTGTAGGGAAGTTCAGAGAGGACTCCGAGCAGCCAAAGATGGCGAGTTCTGCCTCCGGCTGAAGGGTTATTTTGTAGGCCTTAGAGTACCAGTCAAATATTTTGGCCCAGAATCCTGTCAGTGAAGGGCAGAACCAGAAAGCATGAGACAGAGTGCCCTCTGACACCTGACACCTGTCACACAGTGGTGAGACGGAAGGGTCGATCCTGTGCAACTTATGCTTAGAATAGTGCAGATGGTGAACAACTTTAAACTGGATCAGCTGGTGTCTGCTATTAACTGAGCAGAGTTGTACCACAGACAGACTCCTTTCCCATATAATGTCAGATAAATCAATACCAAGTTCCCCCTGCCACGCTTCTCTAATCCTCTCAGTAGAGGCTGTGTTGCAGTTATCAAACAGACATATAAATCTAGAGATGAGATGCTTGGAGTGAGGAGGGCTCAGTAAAACATTGAAAAAAGCATGCTCGTTTGGGAGCGCTTCAAAGGCATTAATCTTGGATCGAACATAATCTCTGATTTGCAGGTATCTGAGCCAATGCGTGCCAGGCAACTCAAACCTCCTCTTTTGTTGATCAAAGGATGCAAAATGACCATCAATATACAGATCTCTGATGGAGACCAGCCCCATGCCTGTAGTGAGACCATGCCTCACTACAGGCATGGAAGGTTCTGTCTGACCGTGAAGGTAAAAAAAGAGTGATCAAGACAAATTGGTGCGTGGACAGAAACATCTGGTAGACTCAAAACACTCCTAACTTGGTTTAGAATTCTGACAGTTTTTCACAACAAAACTTAAATTTTGTAGAGTTACGGGCCTCTCTACGCGCCTGTCTAGCCTAGAAAACAACATGGCTGGCACAGACGAGTTAGCAATAGAGTCTCCATTTTCAGCCACAGGGGGGCCCCGAGAGCTAAGCCGCCAGGAGTCGCCGGCTGCCAAAATATTAAAGCCCTAACATTAGCAGCCCAGTAGCAGTGCCTAAACACCGGTAAGGCCAGCCCTCCTTCAGACTTGGGTTTCTGTAAATGCATTTTCGAAGGTCTATGGTTCTTGTAGTTCCAGATGTAGGACAGAATTATGGAGTCCAGTTCTTTGGAAAAAGCTGATGTAAGGAAGATGGGAAGATTTTGACACAGACAGAGGAACCTGGGAAGTGAAACCATCTTAACTGAGTTTATACGGCCAATCATTGATAAAGGGAGGATTTTCCAGTTTTCTATACATTGTTTAAGTCTTGAAAAAAAATCACCAAAATTCAACTTAAATATTAGTTTAGGATCCCTGGGTATGGTTAGGCCAAGATAGGTGAGATGATCCTTAGCCAGTTTGAATGGGAGATTTTCTAGGAAACCGGGAGTGAAGACATCAGAGAGAGGCATAAATTCACTCTTTGTCCAAATTGTGTATCCGGACAGCTTACCGAAGGAAGCAGGTGCGGACTGCATGATTGGGCGCTTCGGGCAGATGCCCGGTGGCCTGGCCTGGCATGGCCTGCAAAAAAAAAAAAAAAAAAAGAATTGTGTGCAGGCCAGGCAGGCCACTCACTGAACAGCAGGCCAGTATGTATGTGTTCCTAGTTGCGCAGATTGCAGGCAGGCAGGCTGGCAGCCGGGCAGGGAGGAATGAGTTAACTTTTCAGTCAGAAGCTGCTGAGACCCCAGCGCAGGTGGGCGGGGCTTGCTGTTCAATGGTGCCAAAATGGAGAAGAAAAGAGGTGCAGAGAGGTGGAAAGCAAGGAGCCTATGTTGTGTCTTTGCCTAAACTACAATATCTGGTAGACAATTGTCTATTGCCTCTAGAATATTCGAGAGAAATTAAATTAACACTAATTTGTATTTATTTATTTATTTATATTAGGCTCTGGGATGTGGGACTGTCAGCAGGGCTTAAAATTCAGCCCGGGATTGCACGCATATTTTTGCCAATTCTCGCAGATTTGTAATTTATAATGCAGGAGAAGTCCCGCAATTGTTTGCGTGCTGATGTCTATAATGTTAAGCCGACGGAGCGGAACAAACATTGTTGAATACGGACGACTGGTCGGACACATTAGAGGGCGGACTCTTAGCTCGCCTGAACGTTACCTCAGGCAAGCAGGAAACTGCTTGTTGTGACTAAATATCCGTGCATTCAAAGCACTTCATACTCCCAGAGCTGGCGTAATCCTCCATAAAAACCCTCATGTTTTACCCGAAATGAAACGTCCAGGTTTTGTGTCGGTCAGTGGCTCCAAAAACAGCCGGCTAACGTTACGGTGGCTAACCAGGGCTAACGTTAAATTGAGGGTAGGGTAAGTCCCTTTATAAACCATAATGTTAATAACTGTCTCGTTTCACCTTTGAAAAATGCTTCCACCTGATTAAAGAAAACATGTAATATTTTATGTAATACATAAAACCATGAGTCAACATCACATCACGTATTTTCTTGAATCAGGTGGAAACAGACAGATAATGCAAGCTTTACCAGTAACATGACAGTAAGAAAGGCAGAGTGAGATGCAGATGATTTAATATTCCATAGGTCTGACCTTACCAAGTGTTTTGTTAAAGTGTATCACTCAATACAAAAAAAAAGGCTTTGATAGAACCAAAAGCCTATGGGCCCTATCTTCCCAAACGCGCTAATTAGCGCTTGGCTTGCGCTGCTTTTTCCCCTCAGCAGCACGTCTCGTAAACCAGTCAGGTATCCCCCTGCCCCCCCCCCCCCCCCTAAGGGGAGCTGCCTCGGGCCTGAACTGTAATCCAAGCTTGCACTGCCCATCACCAGATATTGCACTTTCTTTGTCCTGTTGTTCCACTGTATTTGTCTTGTTTTGCACTTGTCCCTCTTATGTGAAAAAAAGATTAATGCACTTTAATGCCAAAACAAGTTCCTATATGTTACATAACATAATGGTAAATAAATGATATCTGATTCTGATTCTGATACACTACATACATACACAAGTCATCCTCTGAGGTAAAAACAAATGTCATATTTGCCGTTTGACCCAAGCAGCACAAGGATCTGAAAGAAAATAGGCGTACTGAGAATGAGAAGAAAAGGCTCCTCAAACAAACTGGGCACAATTATTTTCCTGGGTAGATCATGGCAACAGCTTGTAATTCAGTGCATGATGAACTATAGTGTCCTCTGTGGTCAGTGTGTAAAGTCATCAGCTGTGTGAATCTACAGAGTGTGTGTGTGTGTGTGTGTGTGTGTGTGTGTGTGTGTGTGTGTGTGTGTGTGTGTGTGTGTGTGTGTGTGTGTGTGTGTGTGTGTGTGAATGAATGGTGAGACAGCATTCATACTAGACAAGCAAAATGACAGTTGTAAACAGTGGCATTTCACTGTTGTTCTATTGAAAAGTTGAAGAGGGACACATTCCATAGTTATTACCAAAGAGTGGGCTTTAAGAGAGAGACAGAGATAGAGGGAGGGGGGGAGAGACAGACCTACAGAGAGAGAGAAAGGAAGACAGACAGACGAGAGAGAAAGAGAGAGACAGACAGACAGACAGACAGACAGAGAAAGAGAGAGACAGAGGGGCAGAGAGACAGAGATAGAGAGAGAGAGACAGAGGCAGAGACAGAGCGAGAGAGAGAGGCATATTGAGTATAAACGCAGTAGGGAAAAACAGGGTTAATGGTGGGAGAGGGATATTAATGAAGGCGGAGTGCAGACAGCAGGACTGGAGGGAGGCGAGTTTGTGTTTTAATTGCTGGAGGAAGCGAAGCAACACCCGTTGTCCCACTTCTGACAGGTCGGCGTGTTGGGACGGAGGGAGAGGGGGCACACAGTCCCTTGACCTCAGTCTAATTACTGCATACCTCGTGGTGAATAACAGCTTCATATAACATTACTGCATACCTCGTGGTGAATAACAGCTTCATATAACATTACTGCATACCTCGTGGTGAATAACAGCTTCATATAACATTACTGCATACCTCGTGGTGAATAACAGCTTCATATAACATTACTGCATACCTCGTGGTGAATAACAGCTTCATATAACATTACTGCATACCTCGTGGTGAATAACAGCTTCATATAACATTACTGCATACCTCGTGGTGAATAACAGCTTCATATAACATTACTGCATACCTCGTGGTGAATAACAGCTTCATATAACATTACTGCATACCTCGTGGTGAATAACAGCTTCATATAACATTACTGCATACCTCGTGGTGAATAACAGCTTCATACCTCGTGGTGAATAACATTACTCCATACCTCATGGTGAATAACATTACTGCATACCTCGTGGTGAATAACAGCTTCATACCTCATGGTGAATAACATTACTGCATACCTCGTGGTGAATAACAGCTTCATACCTCGTGGTGAATAACAGCTTCATACCTCATGGTGAATAACATTACTGCATATCTCGTGGTTAAAAGCTTCATACCTACTAGTGGTGATAACAGCTTCATACCTCATGGTAAATAACATTACTCCATACCTCATGCTTCACACCTCATGGTGAATAACATTACTGCATATCTCGTGGTTAAAAGCTTCATACCTACTAGTGGTGATAACAGCTTCATACCTCATGGTAAATAACATTACTCCATACCTCATGCTTCACACCTCATGGTGAATAACATTACTGCATATCTCGTGGTTAACAGCTTCATACCTACTAGTGGTGATAACAGCTTCATACCTCGTGGTGAATAACATTACTCCATACCTTGTGGTGAATAACAGCTTCTGCAGAGACTCTGCTTGGAAGAGGCGACAGCCTGGTCCCTACCACTCAGAAGCCTCGCAGCATGGCTGTATGGCCATGGGGCAAAGAGAAGGTGTGTGTGGTTTTACTTCAGTCGAAATTCAGGACACACACCCGACTTAAGACGAAGTGATTGGGGACGGTGGGTGCAATTGGGGACAAACGCTGTTGGTAAAAAGCAGATTTTTGGGTCAGTGGTTAGGGTTAGGTTAAAGGTAGAGTTAGCTGTAGGTTAGGGTTAGGTTTAGGCAAGTAGTGCAGTGTTTCCCCTACCATTCTACAGGCCTGTATGGCCTCTACGACGCCCCCACCGGGCCCCAAAAAATCATGCAATTTTTTTTATAATAATAAATAAAACAAAAAACAAACAAAAAAGATATATATATAAATCCTTCCCTGTTCTCCCCAAAATGTCAATAAACCTTTATGGCATATTATTACAATACAACAATACTGGTGTTGACAGTAATATAAGATGCCAAATCATTCAAAACAATAAGCATTTTGCTTTTAGGAGCATCATGCCAGCGTGCGGCGCTGTTCCAAAATGTGTCAACGTGTGTCGTTGCCTGGAAAATGCAGATCCCATAATACAACAGTTCGCATCGCATCCCATAATAGTATGATGATACTTGGGATGCCATTGCGAACATAGATGCGAACAGGTTAGCTAAAAGTTTAGCGTCGCCAGCGAGGGCCCCCACCGTTGCGGTCGGGGTACCTTTCGAAATCCCTCCAGGCCTGAAACATTTTCTAGGGTTCATTCATTCATTTGTAGTGGTTATGGTTAGGTAAGTTTCCAGTCACAAAAGTGACCTAAGTAACACTTTGCTGATACCATACGCCAACCATACGCCAAAGCCATGCTAAAGTCACGCTGAAGCTGAGTGTCACGCTAAACTGGTCACACCAGAAACACTCTCTTTCCCTCAGCGCCTGGCTTGGAGCTGCTCCTCCGCCCCCCCCCTCACAAATTGCATTGACTTCATGCCTGGCACGTCGGCTGCTGCGGGCTGCACGCTTGGAAAATACAACAGAAGCTGAATCGGTTCAGCGTAGCTTTGGCGTGGCGTCAGTGTATGGGCTTAGAACAGTCTCATATGTATTGAACTCTCGCAGGGTTTTTCACGAATGCACATGCTTTGTTTCGCAGTTGTATTTCGGACTCACTAATGCACACGATCCGTTTTACAAAATGCACATTCTCTGGTTCGCAGTTGTATTTCGGACTCACTAATGCACACAATCTGTTTCGCAAATGCACACGCTCTGGTTCACAAATATAATTTTTATGCAAACTTGTAATATAAATTCGGAAATGCACACGCTCTGCTTCACAAATAGTATTTTGAGAACACTTGTAATATAAATTCACAGATCATGCGAATTGCTCAATGTGCATTTACAAACTGCTTCTCATTTGTGAACCTCTGTCTACATTTGTGAGAGAAATCTCTGTGGTGACTTTTGAGACTCTCCTGACGTGCAAGTCAACGAATGTCACCATTGGCTGATAAAGCTGTATGATTCTGATTGACAGATTCATCAGCCAATCAGGTGTGTTTGCTTTCAGCCAATCATATGGCTCCTTACATTTTCTCCACACTCGACAACAGCTACAGAGCTAGATTACACTATGAAGAACACATCAAACTCCAGTAGGTGGCGGTAATGCACATACATATGTTTGCCAACCGCCATAAAACTCTGGTGTCAACTCACTTTCAAACGGCATCCTGGACAATTTATCGGTCTTATCAGCCTCGAGACGGACGGGAAGGATTATGGACGAATTACTGGATGTTACTGTGGCATGTTTGGTCGTGTTTTGGCTTGCGATGGCTGCGGGGAGCGGGGAGTAGAGACGTTACCTTGAGCCAGACTGTATAGCTACAAGTCTATGCATTGGGCTAGTAGAACATTTGTCCTGCCTGCCCTGGACTGTTGGTTTTTATCAAGCTCTGCTTGAACACTTTCAACACCCGATCGCTAGATTTACGGTGGATTTACAGCCCTTCCCATTCGCTCACTCCCAGTCCCAAGCCTCAAACCTGGGCATTTCTGAACACTTTATCTGTTACTGCAGTCAAACAATGTTCCATAAGCACGATGGTAGTAACGTTAGGCATATTTACAACTGTTCCATTATCCACACAAGATGGTTATGTTATGTTAGCGGAGCTTCTGGGTGGTAAATGCTCTATATTAGCTAGCCGCATTAGCAAGTACGCTAACGTTATCTAGTTAATTATAGATCACAGCCCACACAAGCCAACGCTAATGTATTTACAGCTATTTCATTAATCCACTCTGGACGAATTAGCAGGTGTCATTGTGGCATGTTTGGTCGTGTTTGGGGCCTGGCTGGGTGGGCTGATGTGAGCTAACGAACGCTAGACCAACCGAACAGGGACAACTGCAGGCAAACAATATGTTCCATAAGCACACCGTTAGGCATATTTACAAGTTACATTATCCAGACAAGACGAAACGTTGGCGGAGCTTCTGGGTGATAATGATTTTAAAATTTATAGGCCACATGAATAAAACTTAATAGGCCCTTATTGTGTATTTTCTAACTTGTTATATTGCTACTTTTCACTTTAGCTATATATTCTTAGCAATGTCAGACTTTTTCTGGGTTAAACATGTCTTTTGACACCTGATGCCCACCACACTGATCACCAAACATGATCATGGCCACACCCACAGGTGGGCCCCAGATCCTTCATGAGGAACACCTGAAACTCTCTTGATTATTGCTGCTTGACCTGACGAAGAGCCTGCAATGGCTCGAAACATCATCGCCCCAGATAATGTTGTCCCTGTGATCCTTCAGAGCATTGGCACTCTCTCATCTTCAGTCCGGTCGAATCTGCGTAATTTAGGTGTAATTTTTGATCAATCTATGTCATTTGACCATCATATAAAACAACTCTCAAAATCATGTTTCTTCCACTTACATAGTATAAGTAAACTCCGATCTTTAGTCTCCACGACAGAACTGGAGATGCTTATTCATGCATTTATTTCATCACGTATAGGCTATTGTAATGCCCTGTTCCCCTCACTTAGTAAATCTGCCCTCGGCCGCTTGCAAGCAATTCAGAATGCTTCAGCAAGACTCCTCACAAGATCTAATAAATACTCTCACATTACACCCCTTCTGAAATCACTCCACTGGCTCCCTGTTCCATTTAGGTATCAGTTCAAAATTCTCACACTCACCTACAGAGCACTCCATGGTCAGGCTCCAGCTTACCTGGCTGATCTACTCATTCCCCACTCTTCTGTTCGCTCCCTCAGGTCAATTAATCTTCACCTTCTGTCTGTCCCACGCACCCGCCTCGTGACCCGTGGTGACAGAGCTTTTGCCGCTGTTGCCCCTAAATTGTGGAACTCTCTGCCACCTGCTATTAGGTCTGCCCACTCTGTTGACTCTTTCAAGGCCCAGATTAAAACTTACCTGTTCAAACAGGCCTTCACCTGACTCCCTGTGTAGTGCACACCCTGTCGTGCACTTATGGGTACTTTCGCCCCATGCACTAAGCACTTATTACTGTATTTTGATTATTGTGTTCTTGCCATATCTTGTTTGCATTATTTCTAGCTGTGTATTGCTTTCCATTTGTGTGGCTTAGTGCCTTTTTACTCTATTTTTTATGTCTATCTATGCACATGTAAAGCACTTTGTGACTTTTGTCTGTGAAAAGCGCTGTATAAATAAAATTTACTTACTTACTCGAAACGTTGTCTTTTAAAATGCAAAATTAAACAAAACATTGGGAGCTAATCAGTGTCGCGAGTCTCTTTTAATCTTGATGAATTAACCACTTTGGACTCAGCACCTACAAGAAGAGATGTGCGTGTGTTTACTCTAATTTTTCTGATAATGATAAACCCATTAGCTAGCTGTAGCCGCAAGCCAAACCTTATCTAGGCAGCAGCTAGCTAAAACA
Source organism: Poromitra crassiceps (assembly GCF_964638095.1). Lineage (NCBI taxonomy): Eukaryota > Metazoa > Chordata > Actinopteri > Beryciformes > Melamphaidae > Poromitra > Poromitra crassiceps. Next base: position 55,650,101 of record NC_139624.1, read on the forward strand.
AGCTAACGTAAGGTCCCTCAGAGTCCATCAACCAAAAACACAGCCCGACTCTAATAGACCCTTCTCACGGGGGCCATTTTGTGTCGAGAAGCCAGGGTAAACACAGGTGCAAGCAAAACACTAATGAGGGTTTCCAAATTCCAATCATGGAAGTTGGAAACCCTCATTAGTGTTTTGCTTGCACCTGTGTTTACCCTTAGCCTGACTCCACCAGACGGGGGCGGCATTGTTCCACAAATTCACAATCCACCTCAGTCTGGCCCTGGCCTCAGAGAGGCATTCAAACCGGCCGCCACACAGGCGCACCAATCAGCGTGAGCTAGGGGCGGGCTTTAGGCGAGACCGGGTGTGACGCCACCGAGAGGCGCCTCTGCGTTTGTAGTTCTTTCACTATTCAACATGGCGGCGGCTACCGAGGCTAGCTCCAGTGTGCTAGTCAAACATTCTATTCAAAACAATAAGCTAACATAAACGTTAAACACTTGATCTTACAGTGAGTACGAAACCGTAACTGTATTGCTGTAATGTTATCAACTATGAACGTTAGTAAACAAGACATTGTTGTAGAATTTGGGGAGATAGCCTTCAGACCGCTAGGCTGGGATAACTTATTAGCTGTAAGGCTGTAATGGCTAACGGCTAGCCATTCACGCAAGTCACACAAACACAAAGCCCTTCTCACTCTCACCACAGCCCAGTAAACATGCAATCTGTTAAACCATCATTTTTGTTCCAAATCGAAATAAATCATAACGTTAATCAAAATGACACTGAATTATTAGCTAATCAACACAGAACTGCAAAGATCAGTGTGATGTATTGTCCCTTTACTGCTAGCTGAAGTGTATTCTGCTATGATTGGAATGTTGGCTGCTGTTTAATAAACCACGTTAACTCACGTTGGTGTCCGAGTGACATATTATGTTATACAGGCGAGATTAAAGATCTCAGGATACAATACAACAATCAGTTTATCTGATATTTTCCCCCGCTTGCATAAATTATACTGTGAAGTGTGAATATAGCTCTAGCATATAGTAGTCCTATATGTCTGATATTTTGGAGCTGTTATTCGAGAAATTGGTTTATCGATAGAACATACCGGTAGCTTAAGATTTTGCACTTGTACTTTAGATAGGGGGTAAACAAACGTCATGGAAGCCAATACTAGGAATACGGTATATCAACAAGGAACCATTCTTAAAGTTAGAGATTATATCCAAATAAATGCTGCATGGTGTAACCAGGGTGTTTTTCCTCTTCTCTGTTGACGTCCTCTGGGCTCCAGGCAGCTCCCTTTCGCAGATTCATCTGACAACATCTTTATGCATTTACATTGTCTTATCATTTGACCCAATCGTGCCTCAAGACCAGCAGATTATGTAACAACAACACCACACACACGGCCGTCATTTCTCCGTTTAGTTTATTATTACAAAAGTAAGCAAATAACATTCTCCAGTCATGCGTAAATATCTACCATTCCACTGACACATATGCTAAAATTCACCAGTTAAATAGTAGCGTTAAATCATTATATTGTATCAAAGCATTTGGTTGTTGCCATGATCATAAAGGCTAGAGAGCGTTGCGTCTCCATGACGTTAGCCGTCCAGGGTGCGTGCCACTCGGTGTCATATCGTGTCATCAGTTCCCTGAAGAAACGAACAACGATATGTGTTATGAATGAATCGCTGTTAACGTTAACATTAATCATCAATCATCAGACGTAGCACCCCAACCTCCAAATGTTGCTATCGTTAGCGTAACATCAGTTAATCCAATCAGTTACATTTAACGTGCAAAATGGCCTACCTGCACTTCATCCTCAGTCAGACATCTGCAGTAATTCTTCTTTCTTTTGGCAAATTGAATAGTCAATGGTTGCACCCAATATTCACCTTACAAAAACAGCAAAAAATCTGCGACCTCCATGCTAACTATTAGCAATTGTAGTCCTAGCTGATCAGGCGCTGCTACGTCATGAAGGGAAGTCGATCTGATTGGTTGGCGCTGGCAAGCCCAGACGGTGACAGACAGACGGTCCATCCAATCACCTGCCTAGTAGCTTGAAAAAAGTGACCGCCCTCTTCAGCAATGTAGCTTGGCCGAATCCAGATGGATGTTGTTTGTGAAACAGATATTTGAAGCAAACTCATCGATCTGGCAGCGTCAGGTTAGTTTACCCTGGCTTCTCGACACAAAATGGCCCCCGTGAGAAGGGTCTATTTCCCCCCGACATCGGTCACATTGATAACGTTAGTTACTAACCACTTCGCCGCAGCCAAAACATGACCAAACATGCCACAATGACACCCGCTAATTCGTCAGAGTGGATTAATGAAATAGCTGCAAATACATTAGCGTTGGCTTGTGATCTATAATTAACTAGATAACGTTAGCTTACTTGCTAACGCGGCTAGCTAATATAGAGCATATACCACCCAGAAGCTCCGCTAACATAACATAACCGTCTTGTGTGGATAATGGAACAGTTGTAAATATGCCTAACGTTACTACCATCGTGCTTATGGAACATTGTTTGACTGCAGTAACAGATAAGTGTTCAGAAATGCCCAGGTTTGAGGCTTGGGACTGGGAGTGAGTGAATGGGAAGGGCTGTGCTGTGGTCTTAGCCTGGAACGGGAGCCCGGTGTAGCTGCTCCATTTAGCTGGTGTAGCAGGTATGGAACCACCGTAAATCTAGCGATCTGGTGGGGAAAGTGTTCAAGCAGAGCTTGATAAAAACCAACAGTCCAGGGCAGGCAGGACAAATGTTCTACTAGCCCAATGCATAGACTTGTAGCTATCAGTCTAGCTCAAGGTAACGTTAACGCTAGCTACTCCCCGCTCCCCGCAGCCATCGCAAGCCAAAACACGATCAAACATGCCACAGTAACATCCAGTAATTCGTCCATAATCCTTCCCGGCCGTCTCGAGGCTGATAAGACCGATAAATTGTCCAGGATGCCGTTTGAAAGTGAGTTGTCCGTTAAACACTAACAACCCATCTCAGAATGGGCTTGGATGTAGCCATTAGCTCTGTAGCTGTTGTTGTAGTCTAGCGCAAATGTAAGGAGCCATAAGATTGGCTGAAAGCAAACAGACCTGATTGGCTGATGAATCTGTCAATCAGAATAACATTTGATTGACAGCTTTATCAGCCAATGGTGACATTCGTTGATCTGCACGTCAGGGGAGTCTCAAAATTCACCATAGACAGAGGTTCACAAATGAGAAGCAGTTTGTAAATGCACATTGAGCAATTCGCATGATCTGTGAATTTTGTTTGTGTTGATTGTGTGCATTAGTGAGTCCGAAATACAACTGCGAACCAGAGAATGTGCATCTGTAAAACAGATTGTGTGCATTAGTGAGTCCGAAATACAACTGCGAAACAAAGCATGTGCATTTGTGAAAAACCCTGCGAGAGTTCAATACATATGAGACTGTTCTAAGCCCATATCAGTGTGGCTTGCGGCTGGTGTGAATGGACTCGCCTGTTAACAAGGACGCTGAAATGAAACTGCGTGGCTTCAGCGTGGGATTGGCATATGGTGTGAAGGTGCACTAAGGCTGTGTGTGCGCGCTCATTTGTGTGTGCGTGCGCACCTGCTAGACGCTCCTCTCACTCTGTATCGCTCGCTCATCTTGCCCAGCCCAAAAAGAAGAACTGTGAGTTTTAAAATGCAATATGAATCTGAACTTTTGCGCAAATCTGCTCTCAGTAGCCCTGAGCGGAGAGAGATTTCAATCAGAGGTGAGGTCTAAGTCTGGTTTTCTAGTTCAAACACCAAGCTTGGAGCCTCTGATTCAACCGTGCTGGGAGGGTAAAGCCAGAGAGGGCATATTTTGGACAGCAGATGTTATGCTCCTGAACCTAAAGCATAAAATCAATGTTTGAAGAATGCAAGTAAAGGGGAGAAAACAATAGCAGAGAGCCACCCACAGGTTATTTAGAACAGTGGTTTCCAACCTTTTCTGACTCATAGCCCACTTGAAAATCTCAAAGATGTTTGCGGCCTACATCTGACCGTAAACAGTATGGAGGCCAAATTCATTCTGAGAGCTTTTTATTTTAACGAAAAAAGGATCTGTCCATTAGCACCATACAGAAACCAGAAACTAAAAGTGAGGGACTGTCTGCAATAGGCTAATTAACAAATAAGTGATTACAAATTAAATATTAGTATCATTCAACAATGGAGAAATGCATTCTCATACATCATAATAATATAAAACAAAAAATCCACGAAGATCGTAATGTTTTGCAAATGATTTTGCAGCCCCCTTGCAATACCTTCGGGGTCCACCAGTAGGCCCCGGCCCACGGGTTGGGAATGACTGATTTAGAACATTGCAAGGTCTGCAGGCAGCACAGTATGGCCAAAGCCCCAAAGTAGCTTCTTCAGCCAGTGCAGACACCCACCTTAGGGGACATTCACACCAAAACAACCACTTTTGCAATTTGCAATACATGTCCCGCAAGGTTTCTGAGATGAAGGGAAAGTCTGAGCTGGCGTTACGCTAAACCAAACGTGGGGAGGAGGCAGCGGATTTGTTTGGCGTTAACGTTAGCTGTTGTGGTGGCTATGGCTAACGTTAGCTAGCTGGTTGTGGCTACCTTCAGCAGGCAGCGCTCCACAAGCTTGTTGTGACCAAAATCCCCACATTTAAAGCACTTCATACTCCCAGAGCTGGTGTAAACCATAGAGAACCTCATGCATTACTCAAAATGAAACGTCCGGGGTTTGTGTCTCCAAAAGCAACTAACGCTAACGTTACATGCAAGGTAACGTGAAGCTAACGTAGCTAGCTGCGGGGCAGTCATGATCTATAAGGAAAACGAATGCGCACATTTACATAAAAGCCAACATCACATAGTGTCTTTTCTTTAATCTAGAGGCATCATTTTTCAGTCAAAAGTGGAACGACACAGATATGATGGCGTATAGTGAGGCTTTCCATGCCTCACTATAGAACTGGCCCCAATGCCAGGGGGTCTGTCCTGGCTCACGGAGACCGACTTTGATGCATTAGATCCACGTGGAGGTGACTTCTATGCTTGGGGCTCTCTTCTGGCTCATGGAAGCCGACTTTGGTGCTTAAAATCCGGGTACAGATGACCTCGAGACCTGGGGATCTCTCCTCGGCGGGGGTGCAAAACTCGGCATGACACCGGTAACGTCATGCCAATACATGATACATATATATGGCCTATACACGATCACTTTGTTCAACACAACCATAGTGTCTCTGACCTCCGCTTCTGGGCCATAGACATTGTCAAACCCCACCCGAGGGGTGGCGACCTGGACAGGACGCTTCTCCAGCGTGAAGCGCACTGGATCCATAGGTTGAATACCTCCGCTCCTAATGGACTCAATGAGGAGCTGGACCTTTCATGCTTTATTTAGTTAGATCTCGAAGTCTGCATTACTGGAATGTCTACTGTCACATTTATTAATTATTAATGATATGTACTGTATTACTCTATGCGATTCTTGCATCATATCCTTGCGTCTATTTTGCTGATATGCTGTGTATTAATATCAACATATTAGGCTACCTGTATTTTCCTACAGCATCACTGATGTGACTTGTAGCCTATTTTTGTAATTTTGTAATATGTAATCATTTATGGACCTCTGCTAGTTCTGTCTATCCTAGTAGAGCATACTTTTCCTCTGACGTCAGGGCTCTGCCCCCTCTACGTCACTCCACGTTACCTGTGCCACGTAGGCTATGTTCTCTATATATGCAGGTGCGGCGGCCGACGCCCTTCTATACAGCCTGAGGAAAACCAACGGTTGAAACGCGTTGCGTTTTGTGTTGTTGCCCGTATCAACTATGTGAAGATGTACACTGTCTGTTAAGGAGCGTTCACACCGAGATATTTATTTTTCGCTCTGTCGCTCAAGTCAACCCTTTGGAATCGCTCTGTCGCTCTGTTTAAATCGCTCATCAACAGGCACACGAAATGACGGACATGTGGGGGATATAACGTTACGCAATGTCATGCTGTTTGTCCACTACGAGCCACCGTCATTGTTTACAAGCTAAGCCTATCAGCGTGCTCCTAATGCGAGCTGCATACCGGTAGTACAGACTTCACTTCATGTCAGCTGTCAGGCTGTCAATGTGGTTTGTTGCCACACAATAAACCAGCGGTTTGTTCCAAGCCAGAGTGATCCTTGACTCGCTCTCACACAGCAGCCAATCAGCATTGAACAGCGAGCGACTGATGCCAGCGTATTTTCGCTCGAGTTGGAATATTTCATCTTGAGCGACGAGCGTATTTTCTCCCTGTCGCTCTGTCTCTGCCGCTCGGACGCCCAGCGATTATTCTCCCAGGCGAATATACGCTCAATCGCTCGTTTGCATTGACTTTGTATGTAAACTCGACGCCAGCGACCAACTTTAATAGGTCGGTGTGAACGCCCCTTTAACTGTGAAGTACGCAGGTACAAATTACTTCTTATTAAATTTATTTATCTTTAAACTCCAAGCAGCTCATTTTTCGCTTTGTTATTATAGTTGCCTGCTGAGTTGCTTTGGTCCACACCTTTTTGTACGTTCCCAAATTTTTATTTAAGACAGACCGAGAGAGAAGTCGGTGCATTTTTCCATTGAGGCCAATGTACGTGACGTCACTTCCGGACCGTGACGTGCCCCCCCCCCCTCCCCCCGGCCTTTCGAGATAATTAAATTTTCAGGACTGGCTACTTCCCCAGTCTATTGGCCACTGACTCCGAAGCAATTGAAAACATTTTATTTTTGTATTTCCCTGTGTGTGTGCCTGACGAGGGGGGAGAGATTGACAGCACGAGAGAAAAAGACGCTACAAATTCCAAAGTGCACTCGTGCGTGTTATAAAAATATTTAGGCGCACTGGCAGATTTTAAGGTGGGAAAATGTGTGTAAATATGTGCACTCTGGAGCCCAGGGCCAAGGGCTATGTGTAGGGCTGTCCCAAACGATTATTTTCTTATCGATTCGACTAACGATTATTTTTTCGATTAGTCGATTAATCTAACGATTATTTTTTATTTAACTTCTTTATTATATAACAATAAATTTACCCAAAACAAATAAATAACCAAAAACTTCTCAATTTCTGTATTTTATTTAACCATCTGATTCTCTTTAACAGTCCAACATAAAATCTCTCAAATAAAATTAAAGCAAGAGCTTGTCCTCAAATAAAATGAATATAGTGCAATTCAAAATAAAATAGTAGAATAAATAAAATTCAAGTCACTTTCAGGAGGAATACCAAAAACCTTGTGCAATGTCAACTGAGTTTAGCAGCAGTCCAACATAAAATCATCATCTTACAGTACAATGGTGTGCAATTTTCAGTAACAGTGCTCTTAATTTTGGAGAAAGACAAAATGCTCCATGTAAGATGGTCACACACATGGACTGTACACACATCATCCAGACACAAGACTGTCTGTAGCATCCACACCATAGACTGTACATAATCCACACCCAACATGGGTCCATGTGAAAGCATGGGAATGCCCACTGGAATCGACTGGAAAGAGTGTGCTGACGTCAAATGACGCTCCGCTGATGGGTAATGTGGCTAATATGTTAGCGGCTAACTGTTGTCGTTACTTTACATGGCAGTAAAACGCCACGAATGACCAAATTGATTTAACTTTTAACCATTTCGATTTCCACTTACCATACGGACCCCCAGCATTTGTTAGTTTATAACGTGACTATATTTATAATGTTTATAACGTGCTCCAGCTTCCGGTTTCGCAAACCGGTCGGAGTACGTTATAACGTTATAAATTGTCACGACGTTAACAACTAACCAATGCTGGGGGTCCGTATGGAAAGTGGAAATCGAAATGGTTAAAAGTTAAATCAATTTGGTCATTCAGTGGCATTTTACTGCCATGTAAAGTAACGACAAGTAACAGTTAGCCGCTAACATGAGCTACACTATTTTTGTTTTGTGACGATTGGGGCGCGTCGAAGCACGTAGCGTGCGTCGACGTATTTACGTAGTCGACGTCATCGATTACGTCGACTCGCCGGGACAGCCCTAGCTATGTGTCCACTAAATTCCATCCAAATCTGTAGGTTACTCTTCGAGATATCTTTTCAAACATTGGATTAATCATTATTTTTAAAGCACATTGTCTAAAGGCCCAATTATACTCTATGTTAAGACGGAGATGGACATAGCTTTCTGTCCGTGCGTTCATTTCGTGCGTATTTCTGTCCGTCCTCTGAAAGCTTACGGATGTAAATGCATGAAACGGAGCAGAACCACACACACACTCACACATTTGACTCTCTAGTGCCCCACTAGTGGAGTTATTGCTTAACACATTCACTGCCAACAGTTTTTTTTTTACTGTAGGTAGCTTCTGCCAAGGGTTTTTTTGAGGATTCTGGCTCATCTTTCAAGAGCCGAGGATTATTTTCTGCTAGGACTTTGTGAACACAAAATATCTCAAAATAACTAATATAATGTGTGCTTTCTCTGTCTAAAAGAGTTAGTTTGTAGAGTTAGTAGTTATGTAGGCATTAGCAGTTGAATACAGCATGGTTTCAGAGATTTTCAGAGAGTTTTGAGATAAATGGATTTTTAGAACCACCTCACGTGCCTGTGATTATGGGTGCCCTTGGGCAAGTGTGTATACTGTATTGTGTTTGTGTGTGTGTGTGTGTGTGTGTGTGTGTGTGTGTGTGTGTGTGTGTGTGTGTGTGCGTGCGTGCGTGCGTGCGTGCGTGCGTACACTTATTCCACAGTAAGCATAAGCTAAGAGAGAGAGAGAGAAAGAAAGAGAGAGAGAGAGAGAGAGAGAGAGAGAGACTAAACTACCGTAATAGTTTAGTCCAATATAACAGCACCCCCCCCCACCCCCCTCTCCTGCAAACTCCTCCCCTCCGTGTGTGTTTCTCCGTGGCTCTGCAGCGGGTGTGTCACAAGCGAGTTTCTGCTGCCTGTCTGCTGCCTGACGGCCCCTCGTCGGGCGAGCCTGGATGGGGCTCGTTCGTTTCTTGGGGTTTCGGTTGAGAGCTGGGATGAAGCTTTGTGCGATTCGCTTTATGCTGCGTGTTTCAAAGTGTGTTGCACCCAGTCTATTTTTGGAACCCCCCCACCGTTGTGCGCCACCGTTGTGCGCCAGCGCGAAAGCGTTTTCGCCAAACCATTCTACAGTATGAGAATGGTTTCCTCACGCTTTTCCCTGCAGTTTTGGCTCGGCTTTCTCTAGTCTGGAGAGCACTGTCGCCACTTAGTGGGTCGGTGGAATGGGTTGTACACGTTCGGTGGCTCCCATATTTTTATAGGAGATGTAAAAGGGTTTGATCCACGTCCCACCGTCAAATTTTTTTTTTTTTTTTTGACGAGATAACTCGTCGACGGCAGTCAACCGCTGGATTTTTTTTGACGAGATATCTCGTCGACGGCAGTGAATGTGTTAACATGATACCAACATGAAAGACGAATGAAAGTATGTGGGCACTGACGATTACACCATTCCAAACGGATGAATGAAATTAATGAAATTATGAATATCCAGTTAAAAGCTAGGTGCAATGGGGACCCCTGTGCGTTTACTTTGAATTCTATACAACTGAACACTCCGAAAAGGTTAGAAATGACTTGTCGGGGGGGTGTAGCATTAAAGCAAGAATAAGCTGACAGCCGAAGTTGACATGTCCTCCATCCGACGGAGCAAGGAAGAACAGGGGAAATGGCACTGCTATGGCTGTCAATAGCATTCAAGCCAGAAGGGTGTGAAAAGCAGATAAGACTGCCAAGCCCTCTCCTCCCGCTGTCCATCAATGCTCTCCTTCCCTCCCTCTCTCTCTGTCTATTGAGGATCAGGTGCCGCTCTATCTCTCATGGCTGTCTTTGAGGATCAGGTCTCTCTCTCTCTCTCTCTCTCTCGCATGGCTGTCTTTGAGGATCAGGTGTCTCTCTCTCTCTCATGGCTGTCTTTGAGAAGGTCGCTCTCCCACTGGGAAGGCACGAATAATGTCTACGAGCCGAGGTCCCTCACTGGACCCATTTAATGCTGTGCCTCTCTCAATTCCGGATGGGAAAAGGTTCTAAATGAGTGTGTGAAGTGGAGAGAGAGAGACAGAGAGGTAAGGGAGAGCGACAGATGGGCCTTTCCCACTGGCACTTTTGGCCATGCCAAGCGGCACCGATTTCCATTTCCATGTAAAGGGTAACTAACGCCTAAAACATTTTTTCAGCTTTTAACCAACGTATTAGGGGTGTCCAAAATCGATTATAAGATGCATCGCGATGAGGACGTGCACGATTCTGCATCGATTCACAAATGTCAAAAATCGATAACGCTGCCACCCACGACTCTCTACGACTTACGGTTACAGAGATACGTCCGCCCTGCTTGCAGGGCTACAAGAGAGAGACTGCAGGCAGAGTAGCGTTACTGTCAAGTCGTTCGTCGGCTAGCAGCTAGCTTTAGCACTTTCCTTATCAAGTGTTGAACCCCGGGTTTAATGGTGTCCAGCCTGTTATTTTGTGTCCTGTCACATCATCAAGGTTCTGCTTCTGGCACCATGCATGTTTATATGATGGATGCCGTCAGGTGATATGTTTTGACTCATTCTTTATTGCAACTTAACGTGAGTAAAGCTTAACGTCAGTGAAGCTTGTGCTTCTTCTTCTTATGCACTCTCCGCTTTTACTGTGGCTTTCCTGCATTCTTGGAACCCTGACTGCCACCTGGTGGCTACCTCTTGTAACAGAGTAACATTTAATAAAATATAATGGAAGTACATGCATTTGTTTATTTTAATTATGGATCATAATACAATGCAATTCCAAATGCACTTTTATTTTAAAAGTAGCCACACAGTGAGAAAAAATAAAGTGAGAAAAAATAAATCATGTATTGGGAAAAAAAAGTGATGCATCGATTTAAGATGCATCGAGATGCATCGATAATCGTTTTATAATCGAATCGTAGCCCTCTGAATCGTAATCGAATCGACTCGTGAGGCCAGTGAAGATTCAGAGCCCTACAACGTA
>NC_139624.1:55666135-55883635 GCF_964638095.1 Poromitra crassiceps
AGAAGGAATTAAAGGACAAGGCAAAGCGAATTCCAAAATGGTATGTAGTCCAGAGCTATTTTGAACAGCATTATTCAGACTCAGTGTTTGTATTTACAGACGGCTCCAAAGATCCAGAAACCGGGTGTGCAGTGGCAGCAGTATATATTCCAGAGGGTGAAATTTGTATTAAGAAAAGGGTGTCACTTGTTAAGTCTGAAAGGACATTCTACGTCATATATAAGAGAAAAATGGGAAAATGAAGGAGGAATGGCTATATCTGAGGAAGAATGGACAACAATGTGGGGATATCAATGGAAGTGTACTAGATCACAAATATGGAGGGAATTCACATGGAAATGCATCATTAGATATTTTATTACACCATCTCAGAAAGCTCACTATGATAATAACTCATCTTCTTGCTGGAGAAACTGTGGAAGTCAAATAGCACATCACTATCATGTCTTTTGGGACTGTCCCGTTATCAGGGGTTATTGGAAACAGATTCACGAAGCTATACAGGATGTTTTCGAATGTGTAATACCCCTAGATAGTAAAACAATGTATTTTGGTATATCGGAAGACTGGTTGAAAGAAGACAGATATTTGATTAATATATTGCTGGTAGCTGGTAAAAAAGCTGTATTTACAGCTGAGTACGGCTCGGCACACACACATCATCCACTCTCTCCATCAGCACCGGTACACCACAAGAGCGAGTTCTCAGCCCTCTGCTCTACACACTGTACACCCACGACTGCCTGGCTTCCCACAGCTCCACCTCCCTGATCAAATTCGCGGACGACACGGCCATCATAGGTCTAATAAAGAACAATGACGAGACTGCATACAGGCAGGAAGTCACACGCATCAAAGAGTGGTCAGCATCAAATAACCTGGACCTCAATGCAAATAAAACAAAGGAAATCATCATGGACTTTAGGAAAAAGAAACCCCACCCTGCAGCACCACTACTACTCAACAACGAGCCAGTAGAGACAGTACCAACCTTCAAATACCTCGGCATCAACATTTCCGAGGATGCAACCTGGTCACAACACACAGCAGCAATAACAAAGAAAGCACAAAAAAGACTGTACTTCCTCCGCACACTGAAAAAGTCACATAAGGACCTGCTAGTGTCTTTCTACAGATGTGCAATAGAGAGCGTGCTGACATATGCCATCACTGCCTGGTACGGCAGCTGCACAGCTCAGGACAATAAACCACTACATAACATCATCAAAACAGCAGGTAAGATCATCAGAACACAACTCCCCACCCTTGAGGACATTTACAACACCCGCCGCTTGAACAGAACTAAGAGCATCCTCAAAGACCCCACTCACCCCGGTTACCACCTGTTCACTCCCCTACCCTCCGGAAGGCGCTACAGGACACTAAAAACTCGCACTTCCAGATTCCATAACTCCTTCTTCCCAAGGGCCGTCACAATACTCAATAAATCACAATCACTTCCCAAATTATAAAGTATAAATTATTATGCTGCTGTCATATGTGTGTATATATGTATATATGTATATATGAGTATATATATAGATTTATATTGCATATAGTTATTCACTACTATTACTATTACCATTACTACCCTATTTATTATTAAGTCTATCTACTGTGGGGTCTGGTGAATCGTTGGTGAATTGTCTGGTTGTACTCTATGTCTGCACAAAGGGGAGTTTGCAACTGCAATTTTGCTGTATTATTTTATTATGCAATGACAAATAAACTACTATTCTACTATTCTATTCTATTCTATTCTAATATAATGTACAGGTTGGAGATGAAGGGCATAGCTACACGCTACCTTTGGGTTCCTGCTCATGTTGGTGTGGAGGGGAATGAGCAGATCAATCACAATCACTAAGAATCAAACAGGTAGACATAAACATTCCATTAAGTAAAGCTGAAGTCAAGACATTCATTAGAACATACGTGCAGTCAGTATGGCAGGAGTAGTGGGATGGTCAAGAAACTGGTAGACATCTATATAACATACAAAGGCAGGTTGGGGCTGGGAGGAGGGTGGGTTGGAAACGAAGGGAAGAAAGCATTATCAAAAGTACAAAAAAGGCACGCACATCCAGTGAGGGGTTAAAACCAGGTGCAGGACCGAAGTGCAAATAAGTAATAAAAATAGAGTCCGCACACTGGCAGCTGCTCCCAAATATTTATTTGACCACAAAAAAGTAACGTTTCAGGCAAAGCCCTTCCTCAGACATGAATGAAGTGTAGGGACACACCCCTTAAGTACCCTCGCAGGGGTCACCTGACACATCATGTGATACATATACGGTAATTAAACATACAGTGCACTTGTTCACATAATCAAATGCCAACTGACAATATCAAAACGTAATTGTCTCAAAGGACAATTAATAATGGAAGTTTTCAGAACAACTTGAATATCACATAAACTGGGGTTATCAGGTATAAACCGTCATAATGAAATGTAATATTTAAGAAGAAAGTGTGATGTGAACTATTACAAGGTGGTCTCTGCTACTTTGAAATTGTGGTAGTAGTAAAAAGGTATATGAAGATACCACAGCTGTGAAGAAAATGACACAGGACAGAGATACTAGACGGAGCAATATTCTTTAGAGAGTTTGACACTAGACATGAAAGACACATGAAAGAGCATTAGCTCTTCCTGTAACATAACGTTTTTTTCATTGTGATGACACGTGACTTTTGCAATGTGTTAATCGCGCATGTTCATATCGCGATGACGATGAAAATAAGATTAATCGTGCAGCCCTAGTAGGGCCCAGAGCAAATACTTGCACCGGGGCCCATGGCAATGACGTTACGCCACTGGGAGGCAGTGTGACCGCATGAAAATAAAACGTTTACCAGTTACATCGTGGTCCACAAGTTATTAAACATAACATTGGCGATGAGGATGATGGATTCTCTGCTCTCACCTCTCTCCCTGTTCCTCACCCTGCCTGGCGATCCCATGGGTTCGCTGGCATGAATCCTTTGAAACCTTCATACTAGGGCTAGCTGATGCTAACATTGAAAGGTAGAAAGCCCTGCTGATACACAATCTGGGCAACGAGGGACAGCGGATTTTTCGTACTCTCGGCCCGCTCCTAACATGCGGACTGTGTCACACTGCTGTCTGGACATTCTGCTGCTCAACAGAATGTAAAAGCGGATTGTTTTCAGTCAACATCGGTAACAAGCGGGTGAGTCTGTCTTACTGTTTCATTTCTCATAAAAAATAAACCTGTTTAACGCTAGTGATGATGCTGCCTGTAAACTGTAAACCTGGCCAAGAGGGGAACATAAAAACACACATCGTTTGCCTGGTTATTTAAAAACATTACAAAAGTGTAGGCTACTACTGTATAGAGCTCAACAGTCACGTGACTTTTCGTGGCGTCTTTTCCACGCTTCCATGTTAATAAGGTGATGTCACAAACTCCCTCTCTTCCTTCCACACATGCAGCTGCCTGCCCTTACAGTGGACTGCAGTAACTTAACTATAGTTAACTCATTGAGTGCCATTGACGTCTAAAGACGTCAATTCAAATAGTAACGTAGAGTGCCATTGACGTCTAAAGACGTCAATTGCGTTTTTTGACGGTGGGACGTGGATTAAAGCCTGATGCATCTCCTGTAAAAGTATGGGGGATTTTGAAGGTGTATAAGCTATTTTACGGACCCATTAGGTGGCGACAGTGCTCTCCAGATTAGAGAAAGGTGAGGAAAAACAGCAGAAGAAGCCGTGATGAAAGGGAAACCGATGCATGCTGGAGCCAGAGCCGTATAGATTGCTCTGGCTGGAGCTAACGTTAGCTGCGAACAGCAGCCAATCCGCTCCCACAACTGAGTCCCTCTGTCTCTGCTGCGATAGTTTCTCCACACGATTAGCCGCCAGAAAAGGAGCACCCGACACCGAAAAGCCAAACCATTCTCAGCGGGGACTGCTGAGAATGGTTTGGCTTTTCGGTGTTGCGCTGGGGCGCACAAAAACGGCGGAGCGCTCCGAAAATAGACACTGGGTGCAGCGCACGGGGGTGAGTTTCTCCCAGCTCCAGCATGCAGGCTGTGTGTTAGTGTGGGGGTGAGTTTCTCCCAGCTCTGGCATGCAGGCTGTGTGTTAGTGTGGGGATGAGTTTATCCCAGCTCCAGCATGCAGAGATTCGTCGCCTGACGCAGGTAGCAGAGATTCGAGCAGAGCCACCAGAGACACTCCCACGGAGGAGGAGTTTGCAGTTGAGGGGGGTGGGGCACGCAGGGCACCACACAACACCGACCCAGACAGCAGGCTCGATGGACAGATTGGCAAACACAAGCTGGAATACCTGATGCCCACCAGCAGTAAATCAAGACCAGCAAGAAGGTGTAGGGTCTGCGCACGCAGGGGCCAGCGCTGCTGGTTGCAGCTAAAAAATATTATTTTGCCATCAAAATTCCTTTGTTTTTGCTGATTTATTGAAGGAAATTACTGTTCAGATGTTTTAGGTGTCACATCATCAGAAAATATTAGCTTCAGAGTCAGTGATGTGCTTGAAATGCTTCATTTCACAAAAGGCTCATTATCTCAGGTTCTAGTTTGAAACATCTGTTTTTGGTTAAACCAACCTCTGTAATACTGCTGATAACTAAAGAACGGAAAATGATAACAATAAACTTTTTTTTTCTGATGATACAAGAGAGTCTCATCGTTCTTTGGCCGTGTTCGGTGTTTACATAGTAATATCACACAATATTCTGTGGGTCTTGAGAAATCACTGAAAACGCTCTGAAAGGGCTGGCACTGGGAGCGTCTGTTTTCCAGAAATGGCTGGCAGCCAATGAGTTAATGGGCGCATTAACAAGCGCATTCCCCACAATAGCGTCGGTGACAACATTTGCAGAGACAATAATACGGACATGTCGATAACCCTGTCTGAAGTGTGCGTGAAGTAGCCTACATAACGTTAGCGTTCGATGTCAGCTGTGAATGATTCTGCCTCATTAGACCATCTCACTTACATATTCTATTTAATTCTGTTATGTTGTTCGTTTAAAACGTTAGCATAACGTTAACTACTTGCAATGCAGACGGTCTTGATCACGTTAGCTCAATTGACAGTTGAAATACTTTGTAGACGCAGTTATCATTGTTGCATGGTTATTCCGACCGTAGTATAGATGGCAACAGGGAATGAAAGGCGAAATATCCACTTTTGCACATGATGAAGCTGGAAAAGTTTCCTTTGTGGCTTATGTATTCTTATTCACTTGACACATGCCGTTTTTACACAATTTCTTCTTTCTTTGGTAGACTCACGATGACCCATGTCAAGGTAGCAAAGATAAACACCACCACTTCCTGTTATAACTTTCAAAATAAAATATTTAAGCGTTTGAAGTGAATGTTTTGTTCAGTTGTTTTTTCTTTACTTGAAGCACACAATGAGAAGCTTAAAAGCACTACAAACAAAACATTTATACAGAATGTTTTGTGCAGTCATCTACTGTATTTCTGACTTGAAGCATGAGGCTGTGAAAAAGACACTTTTTCACATCCTCATACTGGAAAACAATTCTACATCAAGAATAGAATTTCATGTAGAACTAAATTTGTTGTCTACATTTTAAGATGTGTCTGTGGGCTCATTTACATTGGGAAAACTAAAAGAGAGTTGAAAAACAGGATATCTGAACACAAGTCCAGCATAAGGAACAGGGACGAGAAATCCCCAGTCGCTCGTCACTTTAACTCTGTAGGACACGATGTCAGCTCTCTTAAATTTCAGGGTATAGAAATGATTCAGCCTCTCAGAAGAGGTGGAGACAGAGACAAACTCTTACTCCAAAGGGAAGCTTATTACATCCACACACTACAAACTGAGAGCCCTAGAGGCCTTAATGAAGAATTGCTATTAGGTTGTTTCTTGTAATGTTATGTCTCAACTCCCTGAGAAATTTGTCCCATTGATTGGCGAAAAAACCTCTTTTTAACTTTCTATTTAACTTTCTATTTTGTATTTTGTATTGTTTATCATTCGTAATTCTATGTATTTAACAAGGGCTGTCACTACTATGATAGTTCTTGGAAATGATGTTGATTGCCTGTTTGAGCTGCGGCCTCACCTCCTTCTATGTGATTGGCTGCACTGCAGCTTCCACAGATGCACTCCATCTGCTGATGTTTTTTTAAGGTGATTTGTTTGACCACACCTACATTATATATACTACCCATTGTCATCTGTTCTGATGTACACTGATGATGGCCTAAGGCTGAAACGCGTCTGTTTAGCCCTTAATAAAAAAACTCAAGATTTACTCTAATTCGAGTGCTGTTGCCTACCTCTGTTACTGTGATCTCCCTGCAACCTGCACCGATTGAGCTGCTTAAGACCTGGAGCTGTGCGAGCTATTCTCTTGCGGCAATCCAGACAAGACATCCCAAAAGAAGGGGAGAGAGCATTGGTTTGAATGGTGATGTTACTGAAGCAGTGGACCACTGAAAAGAAGACGTGATGTATTATTCAAAAGGGCCATGAACAACCTTTGGAGATCAACCATGCATGTAAACTGGTCAGCAATCCAGAGAAAACGAAGGAAACCAAGGGACAATTTACGACTGTTTTAGTGAGACATGGCTGCTGTATTGTTTTCTAAGATCTGAGATTTTTTTAGTGTGATGGCTAGCACTTTGTCTAGGCCTACTTGTTGTAGTGGCTATTGTCAGTAATGGACAAAAGAGGAAAATATTCTTATGGGAAGAACTTGGGAAGGCAGGATTAAGCAATGCAACACAATGGGACAGCCTGGACTCACCACATTTTATGAAATTACCTCTGTGCACGAATAGAGGGAGAATTACGTTTTCCCACCACAAAAAAGGATTGGTACTGTACCTGCACTGTGATACAAAGGTTTGACACTGAAATAGTGCAAAGTGCAAAGTAAAGGTGGGCCACGTCACTGAGACTCAACTTTTGATTTTCAGCTCGAGTTTTTCTCGTGGAACGTCTCATCTCGTTGCGCACTCTGGGTGCAATAGTATCGGTATCGATATCGCCGTTCAAAGTCAACAAAACAGAGCACCAGAAAGCTCTATGTACATGTTGTGACATCGGGTACTCACCACATGATGAAATAATAATCCATAGAGACACTGCATGAAATAGGCCATGCCCATCATGGGGGAAATAGCTCCGTTCACTCCCATAGACCAGCGTCATTTTCCTTGAATTAAACATAGCTAAAAGCTGTTGTGTGGTGGGCTGCGCACACAACAAATGTAAAAAATCACCAATTAAAGTTTTGTTGTACTCCCGAGCAAAACAAGGAAGCCGTTGAGAAGAAAAATGTGGATCTAGCTGTCAATGAAGTAAGTTGGAGTGTTCATCTTCCGTAATAAGATCTTTGTGTGCAGCACGCGACATAGGAGAACGCCAGGATTGGGGGGAAGTTTCAGGAAGCATGAAAGTCAGCAGACAAACGTTGTGATCAGCTCACGTCTCGTTCGCAGTTCAAATGAATGAAGTAAACGCACACAACATCTCATTATTTGACACTAGCCAGTTCCTCCTAGATATCTGCAAAACTATCTGTATCTAACTAGAGTTCCTTTGTTCGCCCGGTTAGCCATGGTTTGTTTTGCTAGAAGTTGGCACGATAGTTGGTCCCGTCTAGTCCTTTGTGTTTTCCCCCGTGTTGGGCGTGGTTTCTGAATGATCTGCAGTGTCTCTATACCCAGCTAGCAATCTGCCGCCCCCGATATCGGCCCACTGGCGTATTTTGAGAGGCAAATCGGCAGCGTCATTGTGACGGCGGGCATCCAGCGCCCCGCGGGAGAAACAGCGCTACCTTCAGTCTGGCGGAATGCCACCGGAGGCTGAGCAGCCTCTGGCCGTCGGCAAGCCGCCAAGAATTTACCTATCTCAAGGAACACATCAGCGCTGGACGGATGCTGGTGTCTAGCTGTCGGGAGAAAGGCAAAGATTTCCCCCCCATCCATTAAAACTATGTTATACTGTAGATACAATTTGAATTGATGGGCTAAGTTGTAAAATCATTTTGTTTGAACGAGACTATTTCATGGATTTCTGTTTTTATTTCTAAGCTATATACACAAAGGGAAAACATTTTGCATTTTAGGAGTAGAATGTGAATCTGTATGAATTTTGCAATACAGATGTGGAGACAACAGATCACTTTTTCATAATTAACACTAATAACTCATAATTGGCCTAATTTTAATTTATGGATAATCTAGCATTGATGCATTTCTACTTGAACATGTCAAATTTGGAATGTTTATAGAAGATAGCGACATATTTTTGGCAAAATATTGTATACACAAATGTAAAGGCACAACAGGGCTGTGTCGGCCGGTTGTAGCCTAATTTAACCTCTGGAATAATTGTTTTGTCCCTGGAATATAAATAAATAAATATAGTGCAAATAATAATAGGTAGATGTCCAAGAAGAATAAATGTTCTCTCTCTCTCTCTCTCTCTCTCTCTCTCTCTCTCTCTCTCTCTCTCTCTCTCTCTCTCTCTCTCTCTCTCTCTCTCTCTCTCTCTCTCTCTCTCTCTCTCTCTCTCTCTCTCTCTCTCTCTCTCTCTCTCTCTCTCTCTGGTCAGGTTTACAGTCTATATATCCCCCCCATGTCTCATCTGTATCCATTTGTCTGATGTTGTTTTTTGTGTGTAATGTTAACAGTTTGAAATAAAGATTATTGGGAGGGGGGGGGGGGGTGAGAGTGAGGATGGGAAGTGAAGAATTTTGGCACTTTTGCGTTGCCGTAGTGTGACGTGTCTGCGTCCAGGCTACGTGTGTCCTGGCGCCATTTTATGAATGGGACTTCAGGAAGCAAACATGCGCCCGGAGTGAGAGCAACAATCTTTGAAAAAGTCGTTTTAAACCATGACTTGTCTTCACCTATCTACAAAACACAGGACTGACTGATTATAAAAGCGATATACGGACAATAACAGACCGGTTGGTGGCGATCATCCGCTGCCTTCTTGCAACTTCATCACAAGAAAAACAAGACGCGCACGACAACAAAGGACACACTGAAAACTTCGGGGCTCTTTGAAAAGCAGATCGGTAAGAATATTTAACGCTATATCTGTAAATCCTATTGTGCTCTGCTGCGATCTTACCATTAGCCATTTCACTGGTTAGGCAGATAACAACAAGTTAGATGGCTAATAGTTAAATGACGTTGTGTAGACAGCTGTTTGTGTTACACATACAAGTAGCAGAGGCTAGCGTTAGCCACTGTGTGTACTCTACCCAGTGAAGAAATGGGCCATCTACATCTTGTTAAAAACCTTCCACGTTTCTTGGAGTAAAACGTAAAAAGGCATCGGTTGCAAACGTCTATTTTGTGCTCAATGTGCTCATTCTGGATATATCAAAATGGATCAATCAAGCCTCATACACAATCCTTTTGACTAGGCAGAATTAATTACAGCAATATAGCCTACTTATTTTAGCCTAGAATTTAATTTGATGCTGTAACATTTACTTTTACATTCGGATTTATTCTGACATTTTTTTTCCTTATACCGGTACTTTATTTTTTCCAGAACAAACAAGGACAACACCTCCATTTGGACATTAGTGATTTAAAAGTATTACTCTCACCCCCCCCCCCTTTTTTTGTTTTAATACATATAAAATTGTATTTGCTTCAACAAACTGTAATGACTAGTCTTCATGTCCTCAATCTTTGTTGTCTGCCTCTCGTCCATCTCTCTCCGCTGCATAGCTGGGTTTCCGAGGAGCCTGCCTTGTCCATGGACACCAATGGGAAAATCATGCAGGCCAGCCTGAAGGCCACGGGCGATGCCGTCAAAGAGAAAAAGAGATCTACTTGTGACTCCCTCTGCCTGCAAGTGTTGTAGTTCTCGAGTCCAGGTGCGACATTACAGAAACTTCCTAAATTCCAAATCCTATCCTAAATGATTGGTAACCATGGTAATTAGAGTTAGGACTTGATTTAGGAAAACACCCATTACAGAACAACAGTTCCTAAGTCAATATTCTCATCCTAATTTAAAATGGGAAAAGCGTATTACAGAAGCGTCCCAACTCCCCAAAATCTTAAAAAAGCTCTCCTAACTTTAAGATGCCAGCTATGCTGTCCTAACTAATTTACGCTATTTTCAACTGGAACAACAGCCATCTTGCATCTCGTTATAATTTATAGCCTATTTATAGCCTACCTACCTACGTTATGGCTGCGCTGTTATTACATTTGCAAAACCAACAAAATGTCAACAGGCGCAATGTATTTGCCGAAAGGCTCATGCGGGACACGAATGACGTTTTGCGTTTTGATGACAGAACATGGACAGAACGCTCGTTAATCGATACAGACTGCCCTGGGACATGATACTGCAGCTAGCCGAGGAGCTGAGACCTGTGTTGGAGAGACCGACTAGGCGACACGGGGCTCTGCCGGTTGTAGTACAACTTACAAATGCACTTCGGTTTTTTGCGAAGGGAGATTTTCAAACTGAAGTGGCCGACATATCCAAAATATCTCATCCTGCTATGTCACGTAATTTAACTGAGGTAGCAACAGCCATCAGCAATTTGGCTCCTCGGTACATACAGTTTCCAAGGGGGGAGGAATGCCTGATGCGGCAGAGACGGTTTCTGCTATTTTAGCTCATTCCCTCTCTTTCACCTACCCGCGTGAGGGTGACTGAAAACTTTCCGAAAAGCACGTCTTTAACCTTTTTCTATGGCGGTCACTAAGACCTCCAACTCATCTGCCTTGAAGTTAAATGCCCTTCGTTTTTGGTCCATTGCCCCACAATCTCAAAAATGTTCGACAACAACAACACACATCGTTAGCCTACTAGCTAATAGCAGGCTACTAGCGCTCCTACTTCCCCCGCGAGTTGAGAAAGGAGGAGGTGTCTGTTGCTAGTGGTTGCTAGGGTAACAGACAGAAAAGTTGATAACCGATGCTGGATGAGTATTTAGGATTTCCTAACAAGACATAAGATAGGATTTAGCAAGATAAGATAGGATTCCTAAAGTTAGTTAGGATTTGCTACTGTAATACGAAATCAGAAAAAATACTATCTTAAACTAGTCCTATCCTAACTTAAGACATAAGATAGGGAGTTTCTGTAATGTGGGCCCAGGAGTCCAAGTCCAGGACTCGTGACTCGACTCGGACTTGAGGCACTTGTGACTCGGACTTGGCTATCCGCCTCTTCAATGAGACCCGAAAGCCTCCACAAGCCCATGCGCCCCATGGACTTATCCCACAGACACTTGAAGACACTTGACATCTTATGGACTTTTATATGGACATTATTATCCCACGGCCATGGACACAACCATTACACATCACTTAAAGGAACACTCCGCCCATTTTCAACCAGCTTTGTATCATTAGAACATCAGTAGTATAGAGAGCTCCAGGGATGACGTATTTTTGTAGGCTGAATGCGGAAGTCCCGAACTTCCTGGTTCTTCACTGTTTCTGTCTATGGGATTTTTTTATGGTTTTTTGGCGCGATGCTTCAAATAATGTCTGTGGGCAACGCAAGTTTAATCAAACGCGAACCAAGGTTCAGCGGGATAATCTTCACACATGTGGACCACTTTCATGAGTTTTGAAGCGTAACTGCGAGCCCTAGAGGTAAAAAGCTCGTGCTAAGCTAATCCAGAACTACACACTGTGTCGCATAGGCGTCCACGCATTGATTGCGAGAGAAAGAATTTCCGCGTTCACTCGTGATGACGTATAATATCCGCGTCGACATTGTAGTCTCATTTAGCCGTTTGCTAGCTAGCCACCCTTTTAACGGCACATAAAAGCTTCAAAACTCATAAAAGTGGTCTTCATGTGTGAAGATGATGTTACTAAACACTGGTTCGCGTTTGATTAAGCCAGCGTTGCCCAGAGAGATTATTAGAAGCATCGCGCCAAAAACCCATTCAAAACTCCCATAGGCGAAAACTGTGAAGAACCAGGGCTGTTAGCATCGATGATTTCCGGACTCGTTCCTGGAGCTCTCTATATCAGAAAACTGTAAACGGTTTTGAAGTCTGTCATTTAATTTGACAGTTATTGAGTGTTAAAGCAGCTACGAGCAACTTTTTCGATTGTTATTAAACAGTATAAATTTAATATCAATGCATCACATCTTACCTCTAATAGTCGACGAGACCAAAGCCGTGTGTATCTGAGATTGCTCCCTTAGGTGATTATTAAGTCTATAGTCTGTCTAAACTCGCGCCAACAGGGGGCTCTCTAGAGCGACCGGACTGGGTAACCCGGAAGTGAAACGCGGAAGTGAAACCAGGAAGTGAAACGCAGCTGCCTTTTTACGCCGTTTGCGCTGCCTAGCAACATAACATAAACAATGTGAACGCCACGCATACTCGCGGGAACATCTCTCGTTATATTCTAACAGGTTTTTTGGAAGTTATTTTGTGGTTATGGCCGAAGTGGCTGCTGCAAACCGTTTCATTTCAATTCCTGATCTGCCCTGGCTACAGACACACTAACACTGGCCGATTCACTCGGGGTTCAAGCGAGACTACTCTGCGTTGGTATCGTCGACTATTAGAGGTAAGATGTGATGCATTGATATTAAATTTATACTGTTTAATAACAATCGAAAAAGTTGCTCGTAGCTGCTTTAAAGTGTGGACCAGTGACATCACTGGTCCACACTAACTCAAATTAATAACTCATTAACTCAAATCAACTCTCAATAACTGTCAAACTATTCATCATTCATCTAGTTTGACAGTTATTGAGAGTTGATTTGAGTTAATGAGTTATTAATTTGAGTTAGTGTGGACCAGTGATGTCACTGGTCCACACTTTAACACTCAATAACTGTCAAATTAAATGACAGACTTCAAAACCGTTTACGGTTTTCTGATATACTACTGATGTTCTAATGATACGAAGCTGGTTGAAAATGGGCGGAGTGTTCCTTTAACTCATTGAGTGCCAATGACGTCGATCGACGTCAAAGTAAATAGTGACGTAGAGTGCCAATGACGTCGATCGACGTCAAATGCGTTTTTTGACGGTGGGACGTGGATCAAAGCCTCCTGTATCTCCTGTACAAATATTGTAGCTATTGAAGGTGTATAACCTATTTTACAGACCCATTAGGTGGCGACAGTGCTCTCCAGATTAGAGAAAGGTCAGGAAAACAGCAGGAAAAAGCCCCGTGATGAAAGAGAAACCGCTCATGCTGCAGCCAGAGCCATATAGATGGCTCTGGCTGGAGCTGACGTTGGCTGCGAACAGCAGTCAATCTGCGCCCACAACTGAGCCTCTCTGTCTCTGCTGTATAGTTTCTCCACACGATTAGCCACCAGAAAAGCAGCACCCGACGCCGAAGGGCCAAACCATTCTCAGCAGTCCGGTTTGGCTTTTCCGTGTCGCGCTGGGAGCCGGCGCACAAAAACGGAGCACTCCGAAAATAGACGCTGGGTGCGTGAGGCTGTGTGTTAGTGTGGGGAGGAGTTTGCAGCTGAGGGGGGGAGAGGGGGGTGGGGCACGCAGGGCACCACACAACTACACCACGTCACTACATCAGAAAATATTAGCTTCAGACTCAGTGAATGTGCTTGAAATGCTTCATTTCACAAAAGGCGGAATATCTCAGCTTCTAATTTGAAACGCCTGTTTTTGCTCAAAACAACCTATCTTCTCCGGCTCATAACTAAAGAACGGAAAATGGTATCAATAAACTTTTTTTTGCTGATGATACAATAGAGTCTCCTCGTTCTTTGTGCGTGTTCGGTGTTTACATAGTAATATCACACAATATTCTGTGGGCCTCGAGAAATCACTGAAAACGCTCTGAAACTCTGGCACTGGGAGCGTCCGTTCTCCAAAAGTGGCTGGCACTCAATGAGTTAAGGACTTACTGGGCATTTTATGGACTTATTACACGCCACGGACATTTACATGGACTCCACTATGTCACTTTCAAGGTCTGTTACTTTGCACTTTAATGCAAATTAATTTGAAAATTGCCTTTCTGTCTGCCCGATACTTTGTATTGCTGCGCTGCATACTGCACAAAGACAAATTCCTCATTTGTAACATGTTCATTATGGCTATTAAGTAAGCTTGAATCTTGAGAGTGAGACTATTGTTTATTTATATACTGGACTCCCCCTGCTAGTATTGACTTACAATAATTACAGTCCTTGATAATTACCCACCTATAATAACACACAATGTTATATAAAATTTACTTTTTGGAACACGATGGAAAAGTAGGAATATCTATGATGTGCTGCTGTGTGTGACTTTATGCTTGTTTTCTATTTGTATCTTTATGACTGTTTTATTTGACTATTGCACTATTTAAGGCAGATTTTGTGATTCAAAATGGCTTTATTTTTTTTACACATTATTTTTGGCTTGATGTTTTTTTTTTATATATAGCCTACATAATATGCAACATATACAGAGTTGTCAAGTTTTTTGCTATTTGCACTGCACAGTTGTCAAATCATCATCCTTTGATTCATTTCTTATGTCCATAAATAAAATAACAAAAAGTTCACGGATCTGTTCTCCTTTAAATTATTATTGTTGTATTAATAATCACATCTGTTATCATTTAAATCATTGTAATTATGTGAATTATTGAAGTAGTTCTCAACCTTTTTAACTAAGTACCTCAGAAATTACCAGTATGAGAGGAAGGGAGCCCTGCCAGTGGAGAAGCACTGCATGCATGCATTAGCATAACAATGTATAGTGGGGCTTAGGGGTGTCAAAAATAATCGATTATAAGATGCATCGCGATGTGGACCTGCACGATTCTGCATCGATTCACAAGTGTCAAAAATCGATTATAAAAATATATATATATATATATATATATATAATAAAATAAAATAAAATATAATGGAAGTACATGCAGTTGTTTATTTTAATTATGGATCATAATACAATGCAATTCTAAATGCACTTTTATTGTAAAAGTAGCCACACAGTGAGAAAAAAGAAAGTGAGAAAAAATAAATCATGTATTGGGGAAAAAAAGGGATGCATCGATTTAAGATGCATCGAGATGCATCGAGATGCATCGATAATCGTAATCGAATCGAATCGTAGCCCTCTGAATCGTAATCGAATCGAATCGTGAGGCCAGTGAAGATTCACAGCCCTAGTGGGGCTGGGAGGTGCAATACCAGCGGCATGCCATCAGCGTGCTGTGCAAGGGCCACTGGCTGTGTACTCTCTGGCGCTCTGGCGGCCCACTGAACCGATGGGCAAGAACGCGGCGGAGCCGCCGCGGCTGCCGCCGGTGGCCCGCCGAATTGGTGTCCGGCTTGCCGCCGGTGTCCCGCCCATTATCTGCTAGCTGGGTAGTTACGTGAAACGTCATTTTCGTAGCAAATCCGCACTGAAATACTTCTTTGTTTTCCTTAACACAGCATTTCCATGTACATAGCGCATGCGCGGTATGCCGCTCATGCCGTCTCCGGGATGCAGGCACAAAAATGCTTAGTGCCAGGAGAGGCCTTTGGAGTGCGGTGTGGAACCAATAGAGGCGACATTCTCCCTCTTAGAATACACTGGACCATCTTCAATGACTAAAAAGCTGTTATATTAAGCTGAAACAGTTACTGATTGGGGCTTTAACCAAATTATTTGGTTGCCTAAACTTAATCGTAAGCTAACCTTCTCATGTGACAGAAGAAAATGGTGTGTTCATGTTGTGGTATTGTAACATAATGCTTTTGTGGAGGAACGTAATAGACACATAATGTGTGTCCACAACTTAAACTGCATTTCACTTTATGCTCAGTTCACGAAAGTGAGTTAGTCTGATTAGAACAGAGCGGGTGTACATTATGTAGAGCAGTGGTAGCCAACACGGTGCCCGCGGGCACCTGGTCGCCGCGGGGTGGCGCTGTGGCGCGTTAAGAAAAATGTTTTTTTTTTTCATATTTTAAATTTTTATAGAACACAAACAAGACAAAACAGACAAACAGGCTCAGACAGAGGGGAAAGAAAGGAAAAACAAAACAAAAAACTATTGGTTTAACAATGCATACGTTTTAAAAATGTTTATTGTCTGTGTATAATTTATTGTCTGTGTATAATTCATTATTGATTAACTATTTCGATCCGCCTGGGCTGGGGTCAAAGTTTAGTTTACGTTACGTCACTACGTCATTCACTCTGCGACAGTGCGACTGCCAGCTGCCAATGATTATATCAGTCGGCTAAGCTAAATGATGGAAAGCAAGAACAATGGCAGAAAAGCGAAAGAAAAAACATTACCAATTTCACGAGGAGTGGGAGGAAGAGTTCTTCTTCACAAAAGTGAAAGAAAAGAGTGTATGTCTCGATTAAATGCATAATACTCATTATTTAAAGGTAAATCAAGCAAATTTCAACAGGTAGCCCCCCACATGACTCTCTACCCTTCAGGTAGCCCTCGACTAGGGCTGGGCGATATGACCAAAATCTCATATCCCGATATAAGTCATTTCATATCCCGATACCGATATATATCACGATATAGCATATTTTCTGTACATTTTATTTATAGTTTATATAAAATGACCACATGGCCATTTATTTATGTAGCAGTTAAACCCGTTAAAATGTTGTCAAACCTCACAAAGGATACAGAATACAGAATACAGAATACAGATCAGCATGGCTATTCTTTACAACACAGATAATAATAATTAGTTGCAGGGCAGTAGAATGAAACACAAACTGAACCACGCCACCAGTTCGATTTTCAAAGAGGACACTAGCATTTGATGTGTTTGATTTAAAGTCCCTGGAAACCAGAAATATATTTTTATTTTTATTTATAGACTTTAAGCACTAATTTGGAATCTAAAAGCGGCCACTAGGCGGCAGTATTTCTTTAGTCAACGTCAAAATACCTACATGTTCAGTAGAAGAAGAATAAAACAGTAGAAGAAGAACAACGTTAACCAACACAACTCACCCAGGGAAAGCTAAGAGCTAAAGCTAACGATAGACGTTTTGTTGTCAGCCCTCAAGGGATTTCCTTGGGATGATGAGAGGAGATGTTTTGCCAGGTTTAACGTTAGGAGGACACACGCAAATATGGATCAAACGCGGACTTAACACAGCACAAATGCCTGGGTAGACTAGGCGGACGGAGTGGAGGTAACATCTCCCTGCTCTTTAGCCTACTCACGGCTGATTTGTGCCACTTATAAAAGGGACGCAACGGGCTTGTTGACACAGAGTCTGGTGCGTGTGTGGACTGTGGACGTGAGTAAAAAAGAAAACAGAATGAAGAAAGCACAGCGTCATCCAAATGACGGACAATATTGCCGTAAAGAGTGTGATTTGCAACACAACGATATAAACAATAGAGGATCATATCAGACGAAATACATTTTCTATCGTCCAGACGAAATATATCGTCATATCGCCCAGCCCTACCCTCGACCTCAAAAAGGTTGGTGACCCCTGATGTAGAGTATCCTCTTGCTGGCCTGGCTGTCTGTCACATTACTAGCTGACTCCTTGTTGGGATCCATTGCATCAAAAAGTTGGTTTACTGCAAGGGGCTTTACAATGTGACTGTACTGTAGAACGCGTACCACAAAGGCTTACAGGCAATATCCACCAGAAGCGTTACGGGTTGCGTTGCGGATCCAGTAAAACTGCCGGATCGACACCGCCCAGGTTCATAGATGGACAATACATGTGGTACGGAAAAATTACACACCTGTTCTATTTATGACGGATCCGTCTGACAGATTACATAAGTGTGGGTCTGTTCACAGCCGTACTTGAGCCGTACGTACCGCATCTGTTCCGGAGCTGGTGGACATTAGCCCTCAGGGCTCGACATTAACGGCTGCCCGGTTGCCCCGGGCAACCAAAAAAAACATGGGGCAACCATTTCTTGGTCTTTGGTTGCCCCAGAGGCAACCACGATTTAACATGCAACAAAATATGTACAGCAGCAAACAGCAAAATATACACCAAATAAATGTTTTAATACTTGTTGTGAGTGACATATATGTGACATTTTATTGCTGTTACAATCGGAACGATGTTACTAATTACCAGTCGGAACCTACGTGATGCATGCTGCACGTGCAGTATGTTTAACGAGTACTGACTTGGACAGGTGGGGCTGCTCGCACACAATCACAGCGGCTGCAAGACACAAGAAGAACCGCGTCCGCCCGCAGCCCCGCACAGAAACAAAGGACGAGGAAATTGTCATTGAGGTGAAATACCCGTGCGTCTTTGAACGGGACGGAAAACGAATGCTATACTGCAAAGCATGTAGCCTACAACAAGCGCTTAGGTCTCATTTGCTTCCCGCATCGGCGAGTGTCCGCACGGAAAAGTGAGTCAAATCAGCAGACGCGCCCCTCCACAAGGCTCCTGTGCAGACGGTTTTCGCCTCGCCGTGCACACCCCGAATTGTGTAACTACCTGGACGCGGCTGAGCGGACAAAGTGGAGTTTTCAAGCCTCCAGCTCACTTCCGCGAGCAGAAACCCACACAGTGTATAAAAGCTCCACACGTTTCCTCGTCAAGATTCAGTGTCTCTCATTTCCGTGCGACAGCCCAAACTTCAAGCATAATTCCAGCATAACGCTATACTGCAAAGCATGTAGCCTACAACAAGCCTACAACATACACCTCGACCAGGACATCCTTCAAAAACGTTTTACCACCGCGTATATGTGCTGAGGAATGATTTGCATCCCTGGCCTGTCAGCCTGTCATACGGGGTGAGAGAGAGAGGGATTGCAGGGCCGCTTCTGGGCCTTTTGGGGCCCTATGCAACATCAGAGTGGGGGCCCCAAACCACTGTCATCATAGTATCCCTGAATGAACATGAGGAGGGTAGGCTACTTCATTATCAATAACGCTTTTAATTAATAAATTAAGCACAATATGAACAATAACTGTTAAAAAATATATGAAAATGAAAGTTCACAAATATTAGTTAAATCCTTTCAGTGCAAATGCATTATAAAAACAAAAAATAAGATTTGTTTAGAAAACGAAATGACACAAATTTATTATTATTATTATTATCATTAATACTACTACTACACCCGGTGCACACACTGAATAGGCCTATCTATATACTATAGACTATTATACTTACTTTTCTGTCACATCGTCATTATTAAGCCGGCTTATGACTGCATAGTATCTTAACACGTTGAGTGCCAAGGACGAGATATCTCGTCTTACATAATCCAACCGTTGAGTGCCAAAGACGAGATATCTCGTCTTACATAAACATTTTTTTTTTTTGACGGTGGGACATCAATCAACCCCTTTTACGTCTTCTATACCACTATTGGAGGAAGAGAATGTGTATAATCTATTTTACCGACCACTAAGTGGCGACAGTTCTCTCCAGACAGAGAGAAAGCCACAGCCACGGGTCCGCTGGAGAAAGCCATTCTAATTTTCAAGGAAATAGCTGGGCGAAAACTCTTTCGATTTCACACACACACACACACACACACACACACACACACACACACACGCGCGCGCGCGCGCGCGCACACACACACACTCGAGTACCTTTGCGCATAAATAAGACCAGAATCGCAAAAGCTTCTTCAAAGCTCTCAGCCGACACCTCAAGAAACGAACGAGCCAGTTTTACAGTCCAGACTGCCCGAGAGCGGCCGCGGAGCCTCCTCCCTCCGCAGCACAGACGGAGGGAGGAGTTTGGAGACACACACACACACACACACACACACACACACACACACACACACACACACAATACAGTATACAGACTTGCCCAAGGGCACCCATAATCACAGGCACGTGAGGTGGTTCTAAAAATCCATTTATCTCTAAACTCTCTGAAAATCTCTGAAACCATGCTGTACTCAACGGCTAATATCTACATAACTACTAACTCTGCAAACTAACTCTTTTAGACAGAGAAAGCACACATTCTATTAGTTATTTTTAGATGATTGGTGTTCACGAAGTCTTAACAGAAAAGAATCCTCGGCTCTTGTAAAATGAGCCAGAATCCTCAAAAAAAAACCTGGCACAACTTACCTACAGCATTGAAAAAACGGCTGGCACTCAATGTGTTAATTACTCAAAATATAAGACGACTAAAATTGGGCAACCATATTTTTATTCGGGCAACCAAAAGCTCTTGCCAGGTTGCCCCTCCGGCAACCACTTTTAAAAGTTAACGTCGAGCCCTGGCCCTTAATCCTTCGGGTTCGGGCGGACCCAGGTTCGAATCCGACCCGTGGTCCTTTGCCGCATGTCCTCCCCTCTCTCTCTCTCCCCACCTTTACTGTCTGCTTACTGTCCTATCTAATAAAGGCAAAATGCCAAAACAACAACAACAACACCACCACCAACAACAACAGTGTGACTGTACACACCACACCACTGTGAACATTAGGAAACTTTCCTAGCAGAATGCAAAGAGAATCCGTTAACTAGCATTTATTGCTCATCAATTAATAAACTACTTGACATTGTAAACATCCAATCCAACAAACACAAGCTGAGCAACCAGAGAATGTCAATCACTTCAGCAATCACTAGGGGATATTAAGCTGTGTTTCTTGGGGGGAAATCAAACATTAATTTGGTAGCTGCCTTTTAAATTTCTTCCAGCCACCAATGCAAGACATCATTAGTTGAGAGGATCAGACAGACGGAAGGCCAGAGAAGAGTGTCTATAACACTGCCATACATAGAAGCTGTCCATGCACTGGACTGGACAAGTTGACAAGCAGAAACTTCATCATCGGATGGGGTATGGGGTTAGCACCTTATGCAGTGTTTCCCACAGGATTTTGAGAATTTGTGGTGGGGGGCCGCAGACCCCCTAGGGGGGTGCGAGGGCATGCCCCCCCGCAAGATTTTTTTAAACATTTTAAAGTAAAATGCATGAATTTGGTGTACTTTGAGAAAGCTTAAGAGCCAAATTAAAAGGCTAGATCTATGAAGAACATGTCATCATTACTGTGCTGTGGGTTTACAATGACAAACTAAATTTATCCCTATAGGTCAGGGATACTCAACTTGCTTTGCCACTTTCGTGAAATGATAGAAGGCGAGGGGCCAGTTAATAAACAAACAATATACATTTTTCTGTAGCGGATTGTAGGTTTTTGGGGTGCTGGAGTTTAGGCTGACAGTGTTGTGCACACCGGATAGTTAGTTAGGTTAAGTTAGTTAGGTTAAGTACATACATAAGTGCTTGGGTAGTGAGCAGATGGCGGTATTTGACAATTTAGCAGCTAAATCATAGATTATTGAAAGATATTCCATATTCCAGACTGAAATGCTATAACAGAAGTATTGGCCAGAATGACATGAACATTTATTGGACACTTATTCAGCGGATATCTTGCATGTTGCGTTCAGGTGCACTGTAAAAAAAAAAAAAAAAAAAAAATTTGGTCAACATCTTATTGTGGCGGTCAAAATATTATTGTGGCGGCCCGCCACAAATTCCTTTATGTATGGGAAACACTACCTTATGGCTCATTTCCACCACATGGTAGGGCTGCATGATATTGGAAAAAACTGACATTGCGATATTCCCCGCCCATGCGATATATATTGCGATATGAAAAAATACAGATTTTCACCAGATTACCAGAATAGCTCTATTTGAAAGAAAATAATATTTCTAGAATGATTGGGATGATTCTTTGGAGGAGTCCATCTGATTTTGGAGGGGAAATTAGGTATTTTAATGTTTCTCAACCACTGGGCTGTGACCTACTGGTAGGCCTCAGAGCGTCATCTATCAGGGTGCATACACATTTTGACCAATGGATTTCCATGACTTACATACATGAAAAAGTGAGTGAGTTATGACATTCTACTTTAAAATGTCACTAGCCTATACTTCACTTAGTGTAATGCAGCCTTTAAAACCAGGGAAAGACAACATGCTGTATCACCATATTACCATCCAACATCTAAGACCATATAGTCTCAAATCACAATATGGATATAAATTTGATATATTGCCCACCCCTAATATTGAGTGCCAGAATCTACCTCCCAATGATGCTATTTGCAGAAAAACATTAGATTTAATTGATTATAATCACTGCTTTCAACTTCTTTCGTTCTTCTAACGTTTCAATAAGTCAACAATGAAACACTGCTGCCACTTCACACATGGTTACTTCACACACTTGGTCTGACCCCCCTCCAGAAACTACCAAGTGGTACGCTCCGCATTTGGGGAGTTCTGGTTTTTGAGCGCACGCAGGGCAGTACAGAGAGACGAGGATTCACATACAGCCGACCGGTGACAAACAATTCATTCGTGAAAAGTAATAAATATACATTTAATTGCCCAGCTATGTCTATTGTCTTTTTATTTTCACCGACATGTTTTGTGTAAATGAGTCGCTATGTATGATTAACTCTACCGTAACGTTACTGCTATCATGTGATGCAACATCAGAGACGGGGAGAGAGAGCTGCGGTGATACACGCACAACTTCTCAGTAATCACTTCAGCCTTCGTGTCATTATAAGTTGCTTTTTGGTGTTTCAAGAGTAAATATCTCCACTCCACGGACATGTTGAGTTACAGCAGCCAGCCTGCTGTATACTAGTGCGCTGCAAGCTGTGTCCGCCTCCGCAATCACATCGTTTACAGACAGGCTACTGTCAGCAACGCAACATAAGCAAAAACAATTCAATTGAGCTCTCTGTGCATGTTTGTTGTGTTGAAGCTAAGCACTAAATGAGTGAGTACAGTAGCGGGGCGTCTCTCTCCTATGAGAGAACCTAATTTCACTCAGTAGGCTACCCCTAAAGTGAGAGTTTATCAAGCAACATGACGAGTTAATTTGCTTTTGACATCGCACGTCCTGCGATGTGACTATCGCGCATGCGCACATTGCGATGACGATGTGTAAACGATATATCGTGCAGCCCTACCACATGGTACTGCATAGTACGGCTCATCTCAACTCGGCTTTACTCGGCTCGACCTGAAGTCTGCTTCCACCGCAAGTAGTACTCAAATCTGCCCTCCGCCCACAACTGGTCGTCAGCGCCACCGCATATCTGCCGTCCTCCGGTTGTAACGTTAAAATCAAATCCCTACACGGAACTTTCAACAAACTGTAGATGGAAAATGAATGGCGGATGAAATCCATTGGTTGTATGGTGATTGCAGGAGAGGGCGTGACTTTGGTGCTGTAGTCAGTAGTCACAGCGACTATACCATCGAAGTCGGCCATACATCTAAGTCTATATGAACTACATGAGCAAATGAGACCATCGGCTAGGAGATTGGATATTTCATTGTTGTTAAATGTACATGCCTGCGCTGTACACCGCACTGCATAGCGGAGGACTGGTAGAAGCCGGCTGACCATCCCGTCACCAGGAAAACCCGCGGCTCCACCTCCGGCCTAGCGGAGCTCTCTCTCAAGTCACTGGTACCGGGTCCACAGCCCTGGAACCTCGACAGAGGTGGTACTAGAAATAGCACGATTCAACCCGGGTTGTCCCGTTTTTTGACCGGTGGAAAGCTACAAAAAAGTGAGTCGAGCCGGGTGGAGCCGCACCAATACCAGCAGTGGAAATGGGCCATTACATGACTTATGGGGAGCAATTTACATGGCTTGGGCTATTTTGGTGGCTATCGTAAGTAGGGATGCACCGATCGATCGGCACGTGACCGGAAATGGCCGATTTTCACGTGATCGGCCTCGATCGGTGATCTGTTCCGGTCACTCTAAATAGCCAATTCTGTGAGCCGATTTTCACATGACGTGCGCGCACCCCAAAGCACCGAGACAGGCACCCAGCCACCACACCACACACGCCAGCATACCTTCCTCGTTGTGGATTTTTTTCACCGTCAGTGAAGTAGACAAAGCTCGCAGTTTGTCACACATGCAAGTCGAAAATAAGCCGTGGAGACAGAGATGCGGCCGAGTCCCGCTCGGCTGGAGTCCAGTCAGAGCGGCTCGCTTCACCTCACTGGCCCCTCTCTCTCTGCTCTCTCTCCCCGGGAAGCGGTGCTCCAGCAACCCGCCACTGCGCACAGCCGGCTTGGCGAGGTGAACGCGAGCATTGTGTCCAGTATGATAACCATTCCCCGACCTGCTTTTCCATTCCACATCAGCGCTGCTGCCTCAGCCTGTCAAGTCATGTTGTAACGTGACGTGGATACAGGAGAGACTATTTGTTTCGTATTGCAAATAGAACGACATGAGAACGACGGACATAATAATAAAAATGCATCGGACTCACAAGTGTGCAACGTTTTCTGTGCGTGACGATATTTTTTCGGATGGCAGATAAAAATACGCATACCAAACTTCGGACTGTGTGTAAACTCCGCCTGATATTCAGACTGAAGATCGTTACTGTAACTCATAAACTAATTTCCCCTCTACTCAAGAGGACTGGTCTGGAGCCAGTCTATAAACTCCTTGTCCATGGATCATTTTGATGTTCTGTTGCACCTGTTTTCTTTTGGAAAAGTAAATGCATGATAGCTGTGGGATATAGGCTATTGGATTTAATTTAATTTTTGTATTCATTGTATTTGCACAAAAAAGCTCTGTCCAGTAGCCTAACCTGGAACACTTTTATTTTGAGATGTGTTTGAGTGAGAAGGTCCTACTTCATGCAAATTATAAGAATTGTTTATTTGTTTATTTGGATCCCCATTAGATGTAAGAATTGTTCTATGAATCTTAATTTTTAAACAAAGTTACAAAAACGTTTGTGTAAGCTGTCAATTGTTGTTTTTAGAAAAAAAAATCGGAATCGGCAAAAATCGGTATCGGCAAGTCAGACTATTCAAAAATCGGAAATCGGAATCGGCCAAGAAAATGGCAATCGGTGCATCCCTAATCGTAAGCTGCAGTGTGTGTGTGTGTGTGTGTGTGTGTGTGTGTGTGTGTGTGTGTGTGTGTGTGTGTGTGTGTGTGTCAGAATCAGTCTGCCCATTGTATCTTTTTTTTTATATCAACTAGCTAGGGTGGAGACCCTGGAGATGATGCACCATGGCTGCGGTTATGGAAATCGCCCGCTCCAAGGGCTCCCAAAATCGTGACTGACAGACATACAGACACCGCCCACCCACCTAGGTGCCATCAAGCAATCACAGTTGCTCGAGTGACATCACACATCACTGATGTAACTGTAAGAGGCAGCAATGTGCCGCCTGCCGGAAAGCCATTAGAAGATCACTGATGACATCACAATCGTGACTGACACCGCCACAGACACCGACCGCTTAGCCAATATCCCACTCAATAGTTTCTCTCAATTTCAGTGCATGACATGATACCACATTATCCATTTCCCAAATTAAGTCTTCTGACAGCCCAAGCTTTGTTTCATGTGTCTCTAGTGAAACCAAAGTGCATGCATAAGCTAGCCACTGTATTTCTCTAACCTGCATCGAGTAGTATGCAGCTGGGAATCGAACTCACAACCTCCGGCATTGCTGTAGCAAGGAGGCTAAAACCCATGGGGTCTAGCATCTGTCACTAGAGTGAGGTTTACTCCAGCATTTCCGTTGTCCCGTAATTGCAGGACATTGGCCTTTAAATTTCATCAAAAACCTGTAAATTAAAATCTGCAGGACACCGTGTCCTGTAAATTATCTCCCGACGCAATTATTTGTAACCCCGTATTAAATCCCCCGAGTCAAGAATATTGACCTGTCACTTTATAGTTTGGCAACACTGTCAAACAGCTCCACACGAGGTGTGACAAACTAACTTCCTAGTACTGCTCGTCTTTAGCTGCTTCTGATTGGTCAGTTTAGAGAGGTACATCACGTTTCTCTAAAATGCTATTGGCTAATGGGGCGGCTGGGCGGGACTGAGTGTTGGGATTTTGACAGTGCAGTGAGGTTTATGTGTCAGTGTGTGCGCTGCTGTGCACTGATATAGCGTGTGTGTTTTCCTCTTTACGTAGTGGGTAGCTACCCAAAGCAAGCCAAGTCTACTATTTTAGTACTCTTATTAGCCTGACTCATTTGTAATAAGTGTGTTTGTATGGCTAAAGTTTTGCATGCTATCCTATCGTCTGAGAACTATAGCCTGATGCTAATGTAGAGGCTAGTGTTTTCCACCTGCTTGTTAACGTAGCTACATGGATCTATTATATTATCGGGATGCTAGTGTTTTCCGCCTGGACGAGACGACCAGCTGGACCATCGCCACACCAGATAGCGCCCCGTGTGACTGGAAAAGCATGGTTGCACCTCTAGAAATGATAGGTTAATTGAGTCTTATTGGCTGTTTATACTTTCAAATAAAAAAATATTAATCTACATGAATAATTATGTAATGTCATATACATGTTATGTATGTCTTTATATAGCCTAAGCCTATATGAATTTATACCACTTGTCCTGTATTTGAAATCGTAAAGGACACGATGTCCTGCAGCTGTGAGTGCTAGCAGAAACGCTGGTTTACTCACTGCACAGCACTACCCACACCGTTACAGTTCCTTATCGAACACTAAAGGCGCTGACAGGGTTCTGCACAGCCTCGTCTTGGAGCCTTGCCGCTGACTAGCGGCGACAGCGAGACTGTGCATACTCGAACGTAACTCGACGCGTTGGCTACGGTACACGTCCAAAACACTAGGTGGCTTGTGGTACACTCATGTCCATTACGTTATCGTGTCGTTTACCAAGAACTTGCAATCATGTCGGTGGGGGGACATTTTATTGTCCATTTCAAAACTCATTCCGGTGAGCCTCAGCCTGCAGAAGGCTTTGCTAGATGAGGGACAAGCACTGTAAAATGAGGAAATGGCATTTCCTCATTCCTCACAAGTACGTCAGTGGATATGTGCGTGGCCCAAGGCAATGGCCAATCACAGCTCTCGTGCTGGTCACGTCACGTCCGCGTTGATGCCGCAGAGTCACATTTTCGAGGCCACCGAGCTGCCGATAGGACGGCCAGCTGTGGCGACCCCTCGGCGCTGGCGATTTCGCGTAAGCATAAAACCAGTTTTAATCCTAATGTACCTGACGTGACTTATGCTGTGTCCATAGATACAGTCGGTCTGTGTGGAAACGCCCACAAAATGTTACTACAGCTGCCGCACGAGTGGGGTAAAACCCCCATATATCTCAATGGGCTGACTCACCAAAGGATGGTGCTACACTCTACACTACAGGATTGGGGATTCTAGAGCAGGTACAGACGTCTGTTCAGATATGCGTTTACTGCGGTGGTTGAATCACCGATCCTGTCTGCTTGGGCTGGGCTAGCACAGCACTAGCAGCTAAATGCTAACTAACTATGCTGAATGGGGAGAACGGGATGAATTACCCCACCCTGACCACGCCCCCAGCCAGCTACCCCAGCGTCTATGACGAGACATTGACTGTATTATCTACGGTACTACTGACGTTTATAGTGATTTTATCATACTTGATGCC
The DNA here is from genome assembly GCF_964638095.1 of Poromitra crassiceps. Taxonomy (NCBI): domain Eukaryota; kingdom Metazoa; phylum Chordata; class Actinopteri; order Beryciformes; family Melamphaidae; genus Poromitra; species Poromitra crassiceps. Next base: position 55,693,540 of record NC_139624.1, read on the forward strand.
GTTTTGATTTCGTACGCCATCAAAATAATGTTCATATAAGGACTTGGGGAAGTGCTGATAATTGTAGCGTCCTTTCAAAATATATTATCATAGTTATGTTTCGTTAGGGTTGGGTGATAGATAAATCACCCACATGAAAATTTCATCTACTCAAAGCTGCACGAAATATAGTTTCTAATTTAGTAGAAACAGCAATTGTAGTGTAAAATAGCAACAACAAAAGCTCACAGGTTAACTAACTAGATGCCACACCCACATTTTAACATTGATACTTAATCACTAATATTCTAGGCAATTAGTGCCTGGAGTGCTCTCCAGTGAGTTTATAGAGCTCTTCTGGTACTTTATGGCATCTTTATAGCCGGTATCCCTACCTTATTAAAAGGACTAGTAGCTAATAGGCTACATGCACAACTTTTTTACTTCCTGAAATTAGTACAGCTTCTTTATTTCCTGTCCTACACTATTGGATGAACTGATTAATCAGGTGTGCCTGATCATTGTTGTGACTGCAGCACACCTGACATTAATCAGTTCATCCAATAGTGATGACAGGAAATAAAGAAGCTGTACTAATTTCAGGAAGTAGTGGAGTTGTGCATGTAGCCCATTGTGTGGTGGTAGTACTGAGTGACCATTACTACTTAATTGTATTTTTTAAATCACGTATGGTACGATAATACCGTAGTGCAATATATTATGTTGTGTAATTTGTTGAGCTATGACAGCTGAGCTACATGATATAGTATTTTGAAATTTTGCAGTAAAATGTTGAATTATATAGTTATTTTCACGATTTTCAGAAAACTCATAGCTACAAGCTATTATTTGTCAACAATGTTAGCCTAACATTGTTGACAAATAATAATTGAGCTAGCTTCTATGAGTTTGTTAGGCTACACTTCGGAACGTGTATTTTCTGACCGCCACACAGTAACACACCCCCTAATAGCCACCAGACACATAGCCTACACACATAGCAACAGGAACTTACCAACACGACCAAAACACATTTTTCTAACAACAGCTGTGCAGCAAAATAATCATCCACGCACACCGAGACACCAGAAGACATTACAACAGCACACACCGAGGAAAGTAGATTTTCCTTTTCTATTTCGCCGTTGCTTATTATTATTAGCATCGAGCTTAGAGGAGAATCCTTCAGTTTTGGGAGACAATAGCTTGTCAACACACACAAAAGGGTGTTTCAAAATTAACGGTTTCCCAAGGACTGCCCTAAAAGAATTACCCAATTTCGCCAAGTTGACGTGATAATTATATCCAAAAACCTCACCTTGTTTGACACACTTGACTCGGACGGGATCCTTGCAGTGTTTGACCACAGCATGTACGTCCCTGGTGGTGAGTCCAGCCACCGGGGTATCATTGACTTCCAACAGGAGTTCATCCTGGGAGAGTTTACCGCTGTAGCAGACCGCTCCGCCCGGGAGAACCTCACTGACCACCGAGAACTGTCCATTCTCTGCGCCGCCCTTCAACTCCAGCCCCAGGTCCCCCTCCTCATTCCTGCAAAGGACACTCTCGTGGACTTTGTTAGTCCAGTGGTTTTTCCTCTTCTTCAGGCTTTTGGACATGGCTGAAACCAGGAGGATTCACATGAGGGCGGCCATGGAAGAAGTTTGATCGCTCTTGTAAGTCCTCAGTATCCCTATCGTGTCCAGTTTCAATAGTGGACGCCAGTTGTATCCATGTCAGCGCACACACACACGCACACGTGCGCGCGCGCACACACACGCACGCACACACACACTCTCACGGTACGTGCACATCTACAATGGCACGGCGGCTTGCCTGCTGAAAAAGCCGCTTTGACGCTGCATCTTGATAGGCTGTCTTGCTGTATTCTCGATTCTGATTGGTCCATTTCAACATCGCGCTGGAACCGCCCCCAGCGTTTCAGCGTTTCACTGTCGCAGACTAGAGGCGGCTTCTCTCCGAGCGGCTTCACGCTCGCGGGGCGGGACTAGGGCGGGACCTTTCGTTGAAGCTACCCAATGACAGCTCTTCCTACACATTTCCTCCCCGCACCCTCCTGTGTACAACGTTTCTACAGGCTACAGCTCCGAGCTGGAAGCTGGTTTGCACGCCCACAAAACGCTGCGACACAGCGGAAAAGCGAATTTGCCATTGTAGATGTGCACGTACCGTCACTGGAACCGCCCACAGCGTTTCACTGTCGCAGACTAGGGGCGGCTTGTCTCCGAGCGGCTTCACGCTCGCGGGGCGGGACTAGGGCGGGACCTTTCGTTGAAGCTACCCAATGACAGCTCTTCCTACACATTTCCTCCCCCCATCCTCCTGTGTACAACGTTTCTACAGGCTACAGCTCCAAGCTGGAAGCTGGTTTGCACGCCCACAAAACGCTGCGACACAGCGGAAAAGCGAATTTGCCATTGTAGATGTGCACGTACCGTCAGTCGCATACATACACACACACAGCAGCTGGATCAGCCTGCCTTTGCGAGCTCAAATTGTGCTGCCTTTACGTGCTGTCGGAAATATCAGGAACGTTACAGCAGTTAACAAGTTCAGCGCACATGAACAAACATAGCCTCAACGCTAGAACAAACCCTATTAGCCTACGAAAGTCTTGACATTTATAGATACCATGATTTGCTTGATTTTAATTGGATTTTTTTCTGATACAAACTAGTTTTCAATGTGCTTCACAATCAAGACTGTTGTGTATTTGCATTAAGTAAGCACAAGACGGAGAGTAGCTTTTCAGAGGTCTCTTTACTGTGTGTTCTCCATATTACAGTCAAAGAACTTTTATGGAAAGAACTGACAGCTCCATATTGCCCCATTGCAACATCAGCGCCCAGCAGCCTCCGCCATTTTTTTATTTTTGGAAGCGTGACAGCGCCAAAAGAACCTCGCACAGGCTCGCAGTGGTCAGCTGCGGTAGCGCGGGCCCCTATAATCAGCCTCTCTAAACAGTAACTCAACGGGAGAACACTCTAAATTTCGTGGATTCACATCTTTTTTGGGCGTACTGCAAATCTTGATTGAAGTGGTGTAGTGCAGGGATGTAAAACAACAACCATATTGTGGAAACTAAGCAAAATTTTTCGTTTTCTTTGTTTAGTTTTTTCAAGATAAATAGCTAATGCGGCTGTCGTCCACTCCGTCAGAAGTGCGTTGCCGTGGTTTTAACCTCGGGTCCTTTGCATTTACTATTTATCTTGAAAAAACTAAAAGAAAAAAACGAAAAATTTTGCTTAGTTTCCACAATATGGTTGTTGTTTTACATCCCTGCACTACACCACTTCAATCAAGATTTACAGTACGCCCAGAAAAGATGTGAATCCACGAAATTTAGAGTGTTCTCCCGTTGAGTTACTGTTTAGAGAGGCTGATTATAGGGGCCCGCGCTACCGCAGCTGACCACTGCGAGGCGCATTCTGTTTCCAAAAATGGCCGGAGTGTCCTCTCTTTCCTTCCATGCTCTTTGTTACAGTCAAAGAACTTTTATGGAAAGAACTGAAAGCTCCATATTGCCCCATTGCAACATCAGCGCCCAGCAGCCTCCGCCATTTTTTATTTTTGGAAGCGTGACAGCGCCAAAAGAACCTCGCACAGGCTCGCAGTGGTCAGCTGCGGTAGCGCGGGCCCCTATAATCAGCCTCTCTAAACAGTAACTCAACGGGAGAACACTCAATTTCGTGGATTCACATCTTTTCTGGGCGTACTGCAAATCTTGACTGAAGTGGTGTAGTGCAGGGATGTAAAACAACAACCATATTGTGGAAACTAAGCAAAATGTTTCGTTTTCTTTGTTTAGTTTTTTCAAGATAAATAGCTAATGCGGCTGTCGTCCACTCCGTCAGAAGTGTGTTGCCGTGGTTTTAACCTCGGGTCCTTTGCATTTACTATTTATCTTGAAAAAACTAAAAGAAAAAAAAGAAAAATTTTGCTTAGTTTCCACAATATGGTTGTTGTTTTACATCCCTGCACTACACCACTTCAATCAAGATTTACAGTACGCCCAGAAAAGATGTGAATCCACGAAATTTAGAGTGTTCTCCCGTTGAGTTACTGTTTAGAGAGGCTGATTATAGGGGCCCGCGCTACCGCAGCTGACCACTGCGAGGCGCATTCTGTTTCCAAAAATGGCCGGAGTTTCGTCTCTTTCCTTCCATGCTCTTTGTTACAGTACAACACTTCCTGCTTCTTCTTCTACTTGTCTCTTTCTTAACAGTTCTACAGTGCCACCTATTGGCCTGGAATGTATTAGCTTTCAGAACATAACATTTCCCCCTTTCTTAAAAAGTGTTACTTCTACCCTAAAGCGAAGTGGGGTAACAGCAAAATGTTTTAAACCAGAATCTTCTCTGTAGTAATAACTCGGCTAATACTCCTCATACAGTATAACAATAAGAACATTTTCATTTTTTTCTTTTTACAGTATTTCCTCTTTTTTTCACACACTATGTCCATGTTATATTCTCAAGTGACATAGTCCTTGACCCAGACTGGCTGTGTCTTGTTTCTCTGGCTCCTCTCTCGTACGCTGTCACTTGGAGTAGGCTCCATCCGTCTCGGTTCTTCTACCGGAAGAGTGAAGGTGTCCGGCAGTGCAGACAGGCGTGAAGCGTCCCAAGTCTTCCCATCAGTGAGTGTGTAACTGTGAGGTCCTTTCTGTCGGATCACTTTAAGAGGCTCACTGAACTTGGACTTTCCTTTCTTGACATGCACAGGGTGTCTCACACGCACCAGGCTTCCTGGGTGCAGTGTAGGAGTCTTGGCATGTCTCTTAGCATCTGTGTATGTTTTCATGCGTAACTGTTTCTTTGCAACTCTGTCTCTCAGTTCATCATCCTGAGCAGCTGTGAGCTTTGGCTGGATAGAGACTGAGAGTTTGGTTCTCATCTTTCTTCCATACATGAGCTGGAAGGGTGACGTCCCTGTGGTCGCGTGTGGCGTAGCTCTATAGACTTGAAGGAACTTAGTGACATGAGCTTTCCATGGAGCTCTCTCTCTCTCTGCGGTAAGGATGCTTTCTTTTAACACCCTGTTGAGCCTTTCCACAGCTCCATTTCCTTCTGGGTGGTAGATTGTAGTCCTGATGTGTTGGATATCCCGTTCCTCCAGGAAAGAAGACATTTCTGATGAGGTTAGCTGTGGGCCATTGTCTGTTACCACAGCCATGGGGTTTCCTTTTTGACTGAACACTGTGCTCATGAAACGGATCAATGTAACAGTAGTGCATTGTGGAGCGAAACATATCTCTGGCCACTTTGAGTAGTAGTCCACCATGGTGATAGCGAACCTGCAGTCAGCAGGGCCAGTCTCGAATGGGCCCACAATGTCCAATCCCAGCTTTTGCCATGGTCCATCGGGCAAAGGGACTGGTGTCATTGGTGCAGGGGCGGTCCTTGTTGTCTTGTCATTCAGCTGACAGGGCACGCAAGTGGCAACAACAGACTGTACCAGCGCATCCATCTTAGGCCACCAATACAAGTCTCTGAGTCTCTGTTTGGTACGAACTATGCCTTGGTGGCCCTCATGTGCCAGGTGTACCATGTGTGAACGTAGCTGAACTGGCACCACTATTCTGTAGCTCCCTCTGAGGATGAGTGATTTGTGCATGGACAGTTCATTTCTTACTTTGTAGTAAGGCATCATGTCTGCAGGCAGGCCTTTGGATGATGCAGGCCATCCTTTGGTCATGTAGGTGTGCAGCTGATCTAACTCTGGGCAGGAAGAGCAGATCTCGGTGAAGTCAGACATGGGAACGGCAGTCAGCAGGACGGAGACAGCAGCAACAGTCTCTGGTTCTATGTCTGGGGAGCAGTCCTGTTCGTATGGCAGTGGCAAACGGGAAAGGCAGTCTGCCGTATGGTTCTGAGCACCGGGCCTGTAAACAATATCATAGTTGAAGCAGAGTAGCCTGGCAGACCAGCGTGCTACTCTCATACCGGCTCTATCCATGCCTCTTGAAGCCAGTAATGTTGTTAAAGCCTGGTGATCCGTTCTTAAGGTGAACCTGGTTCCCCATAAGTATGTCCTCCAGCGCTCTGTAGCCCAGACACAGGCCAGCGCTTCCTTTTCCACTACTGAGTATTTCCTCTCAGCAGAGTTCAGAGAGCGAGAAGCAAAAGCCACTGTTCTTTCAGAATTGTCTGGGTGTATCTGTGTTAGCACACCACCTATGCCATAGTCTGAGGCATCTGTAGAGACTATGGTGGGCAGTGAGGGGTCAAACATGGCCAGTGCTGGACTGGTAGTAATAAGTCCTTTAACCTTCTGGAAGCTATTCTCTGCATCATCAGTCCATGTGAACGTAGTGTCCCGTTGCACTGCTCTCATCGGCTCCACGATGGTTGCATAGTTCTGTATGAACTTGGAGTACCACCCTGTCAGGCCAAGGAAGGACCTGAGGGACGTGTCGTCGGTGGGTGCTGGGGCATCACGCACAGCTACAATGTGGTCATAATTTGGCAGCAGACCATCTTTGCTTATTGTGTGTCCCAGGTACGTCAGTTTCTCCTTGTAGAATTTGCATTTGTCTGCATTCAAGTGTAACCCAGCTTCGTGCAGCCTGTAGAGTACAGCTTTCAGGCGTTTTTCATGTTCAGCATGGCAGGAGGAGGAGATAATTATGTCGTCAATATATGCTTGAACTCCAGGTAGACCATGTAGCACCATGGACATCATCTTCTGGAATGCTGATGGTGCAGATGCCAGCCCATAGCAAACTCGCTTGTACCTGAATAGTCCCTCATGGGTTATAAATGCAGTCAGATCCCTGCTGTCCTCATGCAGAGGAACCTGATAGTAAGCGTTTGCAAGGTCTATGGATGAAAACATGGTTGCTCCTCTGAGCTCTGAAAAGAGCTCCTCCATGTGTGGAATGGGGTAACAATCAGTCACCACTGCTTTGTTGGGCTCCCTGAGATCTGAACACATTCTTATTCTCGCTGAGTTCTTCCGTTTAGTCACCACGATAGGCGACACCCAGGGAGATGCGTCGATCTTCTCGATGATGTCGGCGTCTAGCAGGCGCTTTAACTCTGCCGAGACAGCACCTCTGACAGAGAAAGGCAACCTCCTCAATTTCTGTCGCACCGGTTTCACATCATTGTCTATTTTGACTTTATGCACGTAGTTTTTAGCACAGCCCACGGCAGGTATAGGTGGAGCTGTGGTGGTAGGTGGAGCCATGGCAGGTGGAGGGGAAGCTGTAGTAGTAGGTGGAGGCGGAGCTTTTACCTCCCTGACTGTCTGTTCTGATTTGAGTATCACTTTGTTGCCCATGATGACCATTTCCAGTGCTGTGATTAAATCCAACCCCAGCAGTAGGGATCCTGAATCCACGATGTAAAAGGAGGCTGGGGCAGAATGTCCATCATAAAGCGCATGCGTATCCAGTATGCCTAGCACTGGAATTTTCTGCCTTGAGTATGTCACCAGGGGGATCTCTGCTTGTCTCAGGGGCACATGACTGAATGAGTCCTCATAAACCTGAGCTGGCAGTATTGAAACTGAAGATCCAGTATCCACTATCATCTCGCACTTCTGCATATTAGGGGATGTGCCTAATTCTACAGTGCACATTATTTTCTTTTCTACTGGAACAGTATTTTGCAGAATTAGCACAGTTAGCTCAGGAATAACAACCTCCCTCACATCATGCTTTTCCCCTGAGCGACACACTTTTGCAAAATGTCCAATCTTTCCACATGTTTTACATATTTTATTTGCAGCAGGGCATTTTGTGGAATTTGCTAGGTGTTTATCTGAGTCACATCTGTAACATTTTCGTGCATGTGCAGGCTTTATTTCAGTTTTTCTTGGGTTACCTGCTGTGCTGTTATAGTGTCTTTGCTCCCTCTTTGGCATAGTTTTCATCTCCCGCACTGGCACTTCCTTGTCTGAGAAAGCACTGGCATCACGTGCAGCTGATTCCACTTGGTTTGCAATCTGAATGGCCTTATCCAGCGTCAGTTTATCTTCTAGTAGCAAGCGTTCACGTATGCGTCCACTGTAAGTTTTCTCCACAATCTGATCTCGTAGCATATCTTGCTCTGCATTTCCAAATTCACATAATGCGAGCCTTTCCCGCAGCGCAGATACGTATTGCGCAATCGTTTCATCATGCCTCTGCGCTCGTTGACGAAACTTGTGCCTCTCAGCAATGACGTTTACTTTCGGCACAAAATGTCTTCGCAGGGCAGCCACAGCATGGTTGTAGGTGGTACCTGTGTCACTCAATGTGTAGAAAATCCTCTGTGCTTCGGTTCCGACGCTGTGAAGCAGTACAGCTCGCTGTCGGGTATCGGGCCACTTAGCTCCTTCCACGTCAATCACAATCAAGTAGTTTTGAAACATTCTTAGCCATGTTTCAAACGGCATCGCAGGTTCTCCCGGACATTGTAGGAAGGTGGGAGGCAAAGGAGTAGTAGCCACAGACATCCTCGTCGCCAATTTTGTTGTGTATTTGCATTAAGTAAGCACAAGACGGAGAGTAGCTTTTCAGAGGTCTCTTTACTGTGTGTTCTCCATATTACAGTACAACACTTCCTGCTTCTTCTTCTACTTGTCTCTTTCTTAACAGTTCTACAGTGCCACCTATTGGCCTGGAATGTATTAGCTTTCAGAACATAACAAAGACAAACACAAGATGGAGAAACAAGAACAAACAATGTTCTCAAAGTGCCCGGGGCCCAGCAAAAAGGGTAATAATTAAATTTGTATTTTCACTAGAAAGTAACGCATTGACAGAATGTATGACTATTTTGGTAATGGGTTTCATACACTTTCTGTAATAAAACATCTTACATCTAAAAGTGTGACGAGTGACGACCCTCCCACTCTCCTGGCCCTGTCTTGCAGGAGCCCGGTTGGTAGGCTGATTGAGTGCACCTGGGCCCGGTGCACTCAATGGGCATAAGAAGACCTTCAGACCATTCAGTCTCTCTCCCTCCTCACCAATGCACCCTTTGTTCTGTTTGTTTGTTTAATGTAGTTTGTGTTGACTTCTCTAGTAATTTTCCCTTAGTTTTAGAATTTTTTTTTTTTTTTTTTTTTTTTTTTTTTTTTCCCCCACATTGTATTTATTGTTTTTCATTTATCACATTTATACAAATTACTTGTTTTAACTTTTACTTTGGTGTATGACTCCCCTCATATGTTACAACCTGGCTCAAGGAAGTAACAAATGAGGGGAGTCACACACCAAAGTAAAAGTTCAAACAATTTATTAACTAAAACTAAGGGGAAATAACTGATCGGAAGCTCTTCTTAAGCCCAATGAGTGCACTGGGCCCAGGTGCACCCAATCAGCCAACGACCCTAACACCAGGGCCCAGGGCCAAGTTGTTCAAAAGTAATCCGATCGGATTTCGGATAACGGATTGGATCAAATCTTGAAAATTGGTTGTTCAAAAGGAAAAAATCTGAAATCGGATTGGATTACGTAATCCAATCTTGGTTTTTATCCGGATCAAGCCTTCAGTATGCGTTGTTCAAAATCTTTTAGTAGGATTGGGATAACTTTGATCCAAAAAATCAGGATTAAACTGATCCCAGCAAAAGGGTGGATTCAGGGTGTATTTCAGTCACAAAATGTAATGAAACTTTGAATTTGGTTAAATAATTCAATATTTGGATCATGCAGTATACAGTATATACATTTATTTATAAGATTTTCACTTAATTTGTTCATCCATTAGGCTACAGTGATTAAGTATATAAAGTAGACATAGGCTACGTATTCAGCCTTTCAGTACAGCAAAATTAAAAGATTTTGGCCTCATAAAATAATCCCCCAAACAGCTGTCAATATTGAACACAAATAATATATGTAATTCTAACTGTCACTTATCACTGTATATTAATCACACTGACACGATCATCAGTCATTAACCAATCAAAAATAGTGTCTAACTATTGCATGTCCAGTCAGTCCCCCATTCTGACCAAACACCGGAGGTTGGTCAGGTCAGGGACTCCAACGGGCTCAGGTGCATCACGAATGTCATCACAGAGAGGTACATTGCGCCTGGTCGTGATGTTGTGCAGGACAATACAGGCAAGTATTATGTTGCATAAATCAAATCAAATAAACTCTTGAAGTGACCCCACGCTGGCTATTCTACCTGTTGTTCTTTACATAGTAGCCTACATTGTGGTAGCCTATCCCATTTCGAGCACTGGTTATCCGGATTTGGTCATCCTGAAAAGTTTGTATCCGGATCAGAGTAATCCAATTCGCTGTTGCTTTGAAAAACCAGCACAAAAATAAGATGGATTACGTGATCCTGGGTAGCAAAAAATAGGATTTCCAAATCCGGATCAGTTTGATCCGGATTAAACCTTTTGGCTCCTGCAAAACAGGACCAGAAGAGTGGGAAGGTCATCACAAAAGCTAAAATCTTATCAGATGGAGGGCCCTGGGACAACACAACATCTTATCAAATGGGGGTCCATGGTCTAACTTGTGTCAGTTTAGGGGTCCTTGACAGGAAAAAGTTTGAGAACCACTGATATAGCCGTTAGGGTAGGGGAGAGATGCCTACAGAGTAGACCCAGGCAAGGAGGGTAGGGGAGAGATGCCTACAGAGAGTAGACCCAGGTGAGGGGTGCTGGGAAGCGGGTAAGGTTATATCAGCAAAACAAAGTGGAACAATCAGCCTAACAGATACCATAAAACATTTCTCAGACTAAGTATTCAAATGTGTCCAACAACTTTTGCCTATGAATTACATTACATTTTCTCCTCTTCATTCCGCCACTGCAGCACAAAAATAAGTTATTATTAATATTATTTTTGACCAAAAGTAATTAAATCCGCTGGCATTAGCAATTACAACTTGCAAACTCTGAAGGGTAGGGGTTTACGATGTGCACCTGAAGGTAGCATCAGGCTCCAGCCAACTCAACTGACCCGGATGTGAAGGCTGGAGGAGAAGAGAGACAAGGCTTTTCCCAAATCCAGCTTTCCATGGAAAAAAGAAGAAGAGAGAAAGTAGTGGTATTTCCACTGGCATGGCAGCGGGGCAGCAATAGCCCTTTTTCATACCACAGACATGTCTCTTCTTATTGACACTGCTTTAAAAGAGTAGGTTATACAGTTCAAATGCTTCAGTTTCTGAAAGAAGTGAGCAACAAACTACTTGCCCATCAGGGTACATCAACCTATAACTCTTACCCTAGTGTAACATGTAATATTAACTCTTACCCTAGTGTAACATGTAATATTAACTCTTACCCTAGTGCAACATTTAATATGAACTCTTACCCTAGTGTAATATATAATATTAACTCTTACCCTAGTGTAACCTGTAATATTAATTATTACCCCAACATGTAATATTAACTCTTACCCTAGTGTAACCTGTAATATTAATTATTACCCCAACATGTAATATTAACTCTTACCCTAGTGTAACCTGTAATATTAATTATTACCCCAACATGTAATATTAACTCTTACCCTAGTGTAACATGTAACATCACTGAGGATACGTCCCAGTTATGCATCCATGCGATGTTTTTTTTTCTTTATTAGTTAGCCTGGCCTAGCCAGTGACTCATAGGAATAGACTATGTGACAACCAGGAAAGACTAGTGACTACTGGAGAGTCAGTTGACAGCCGGAACAGGGACGGCACCCGGGTAGCAGTATGGGTTAGCTCCCCAGCCTGCGTCTTCCGTGAGGAAGAAGCCCAACAACCCACGAGAGGCCTCTTAGGAGGGCCATTCAAGCCGCAAGTGGAGACTGCAGTGCCACCAAGTACTGGTACTGCATGGTGTCCACTAAGATACCATCACCTCGGAATGAGATGTTTGGAGCGGGGGAGTCTGGTGCAGCGCACAGGTCGTAGACCTGGTGAGACGAGGGAGGAACCCGGCCGGGTGGCAACCCACAGAGCCCGGTCCCTCTACGTACCAGAGCCCTCCCCCTCCCCCGGTCCCAGCAGAGTAGTTCCGGAGCAGCGGATTGAGTGGCCCTGATCACGTGACCACCTTCAACCCTCCCTATAGGGCTGACCGTGGGTAGCTACAGGGACGTAAGTTGGGTCTTGGCCAGCCCCGGCTGGGTCACCTGGGCGAGGGTGTATGATGTTGCGAGACCCGAAACATCCTATGACCCCAGGGTACATCACTGAGGATACGTCCCAGTTATGCATCCATGCGATGTTTTTTTTCTTTAACCTGTAATATTAAGTATTACCCCAACATGTAATATTAACTCTTACCCTAGTGTAACATGTAATATTAACTCGTACCCTAGTGTAACATGTAATATTAACTCTTACCCTAGTGTAACCTGTAATATTAACTCTTACCCTAGTGTAACATGTAATATTAACTCTTACCCTAGTGTAACCTGTAATATTAATTATTACCCCAACATGTAATATTAACTCTTACCCTAGTGTAACCTGTAATATTAACTCTTACCCTAGTGTAACATGTAATATTAACTCTTACCCTAGTGTAACCTGTAATATTAACTCTTACCCTAGTGTAACATGTAATATTAACTCTTACCCTAGTGTAACCTGTAATATTAATTATTACCCCAACATGTAATATTAACTCTTACCCTAGTGTAACATGTAATATTAACTCGTACCCTAGTGTAACCTGTAATATTAACTCTTACCCTAGTGTAACGTAATATTAACTCTTACCCTAGTGTAACATTATTAACTCTTACCCTAGTGTATATGTAATATTAACTCTTACCCTATAGTGTAGCATGTAATACTAACTCTTACCCTAGTGTAACATTATTAACTCTTACCCTAGTCTAACATGTAATATTAACTACCCTATAGAGAGGCAAAGTGGAACGTCACTTCCTGCTTCAGCACTGTACCAGAGATGTTCATCTGCCATTTATTTTCCCATAGACATTTCGTAAAATGCTTATAAAATAGTTTTACTTCGTCTAACCAAACGGTTCAGCTAACATTATAATCGGGAGAGACCATAGAACACTTCTCTCGGACCAAAACTTAAAAAAACATCTAAAAAATATTTTCTTTAAACCCGCATTTTTCTTACGTTTTGGTCCCAGTTAAATGTTATGCGATCTCTCCTGTTTCTAAATATATCTGTACCATTTGGTTTGAACCAGTGAAACTATTTTTATACGCATTTTACGAAATGTGTATGGGAAAATAAATGGCGGATGAAAATCTCTGGTACAGTGCTGAAGCAGGAAGTAGGCGGTCACTTTGCCTCTCTATAGTGTAGCATGTAATATTAACTCTTACCCTAGCGTAACATGTAATATTAACTCTTACCCTATAGTGTAGCATGTAATACTAACTCTTACCCTAGTGCATGCGCGTAGCCACGGGTGCGCTAGGGTGTGCAAATGCCACCCAGACAGGCCACTGGCGCACCCAAAAAAATGGGGTAAAAAAAGTGTTTTCTTTTGTCTGCAAAACACATGTCAACGCTGTCATGCACTGTGTCCAACTGTCCGCTGCCCTATGTGCCCCGGAGCATCATGGGAAACTAGTTAAGCTGTCGTCCACGTAAAGTAAACAAATGCACGCACAGCAGCAGCAGCAGCGCCAAATCAGGAAGACATGAAACAAAGCTCGCTTTTAAGCTTTTTCGGCAAAGGCAAGAAACGACGAGGAAGAAGATGACTCGTCGTCACCCTCCCCCTCAACAATTGCGGATTGTAAGTGCACCCGTTCCCGCACCTGTATTGGTGGTGTACAGTGGAGAACAGACAGATGATGAAGAAGATGATGCAGCCGAAACAATGACGTTAACAGCGGGGAACGCAGCCAACAACACACCGGAGGTTTGTGGCCAGAGGACACTGACGCTACAGATCTCTCTGCAGTAGACGAACATGCCAACCAAATTTGCGTTCTTTCCCGACTAGAACACTCATTGGAAAAAGTAGGTGAGACTTTTTTGAGATACTAAACAAAGTGGTTTTACATGTTGCCAAAAAATACAATTTAATTGACTGCTTCTACCTGCTAATAATGAGTGCGAAAAGGAGCAAACAACACACAAATATTCCTCTAAATCTGGTTTGAAAAGACCCCAAAAAAATTTGGTCCGCCCACCGGCACACCAAATGGCCAAATGGTCCGCCCACCGGCACACCCTGGCTTTCTGTGGCACACCCAATGAGCCGAGTCTGGCTACGCTACTGCCCTAGTGTAACATTATTAACTCTTACCCTAGTCTAACATGTAATATTAACTACCCTATAGAGAGGCAAAGTGGAACGTCACTTCCTGCTTCAGCACTGTACCAGAGATGTTCATCTGCCATTTATTTTCCCATAGACATTTCGTAAAATGCTTATAAAATAGTTTTACTTCGTCTAACCAAACGGTTCAGCTAACATTATAATCGGGAGAGACCATAGAACATTTCTCTCGGACCAAAACTTAAAAAAACATCTAAAAAATATTTTCTTTAAACCCGCATTTTTCTTACGTTTTGGTCCCAGTTAAATGTTATGCGATCTCTCCTGTTTCTAAATATATCTGTACCATTTGGTTTGAACCAGTGAAACTATTTTTATACGCATTTTACGAAATGTGTATGGGAAAATAAATGGCGGATGAAAATCTCTGGTACAGTGCTGAAGCAGGAAGTAGGCGGTCACTTTGCCTCTCTATAGTGTAGCATGTAATATTAACTCTTACCCTAGTGTACGGTGTAACATGTAATATTAACTCTTACACTAGTGTAATATATAATATTAACTCTTACCGTATTATAACATGTACTATTAACTCTTGCCCTAGTGTAACCTGTAATATTAACTCTTACCCTAGTGTAACCTGTAATATTAACTCTTACCCTAGTGTAACCTGTAATATTAACTCTTACCCAAGTGTAACATGTAATATTGACTCTTACCCTACTGTAACCTGTAATATTAACTCTTGCCCTAGTGTAACCTGTAATATTAACTCTTACCCTAGTGTAACATGTAATATTGACTCTTACCCTAGTGTAACCTGTAATATTAACTCTTGCCCTAGTGTAACCTGTAATATTAACTCTTACCCTAGTGTAACCTGTAATATTAACTCTTACCCTAGTGTAACCTGTAATATTAACTCTTACCCAAGTGTAACATGTAATATTAACTCTTACCCTAGTGTAACATGTAATATTAACTCTTACCCTAGTGTAACATGTAATATTGACTCTTACCCTAGTGTAACATGTAATATTAACTTTTACCCTAGTGTAACCTGTAATATTAACTCTTACCCTAGTGTAACATGTAATATTAACTCTTACCCTAGTGTAACATGTAATATTGACTCTTACCCTAGTGTAACCTGTAATATTAACTCTTACCCTAGTGTAACATGTAATATTAACTCTTACCCTAGTGTAACATGTACTATTAACTCTTACCCTAGTGTAACATGTACTATTAACTCTTACCCTAGTGTAACATGTAATATTAACTCTTACTGTAAAATGGGTAACGGTAAACTTAGGCTAGGGCTGGTTCCGGTTTATTGCATCCCCCTCGGAGGTCGGTTAGAACTGGAATAATGAAGCGTTGATGGATGTAACTGGGTTTATTAACAGGCGGTAGGCAGAGTGTTGATGGTATGGCCGTATTTGGGGGTGTGTGTGTGTGGTCTGAAATAAACAACAGAAATAAACTGCATTATAAACTGAGTATCCAGAAATGAATAAACATATTTCCCACTTAAGGGTTAAAACTAAACCCACATGCACGGAGAGAAATTAGGCTACTGGTTACCATAGTAACACAATACTGTAGGTGGTGAATTATAGCCTATTATATATTATAACTATCACATGACATAAATCTTCAGTAGTAGGCCAATAAACATCACTACTAACAAAAATTACAATCATGACATCATACAAAACTATCGGAACTTCAATGGATGGAGCACATGGCCAACTGTCAATTATTCAATTAAGGTAAAATATCGACATGTGGAAAAACTACTAACTCAGGATATCTATAAAACAGAAAGAATGGCTCAAATCAAAAGCAACAAAGAACACAATGTGAAATCACTCACATTTCCTTTCATGGACGCACACAATGGTCAAATAAATCCAGATGAAAAGCAGCAACAGTCTCAATCGCGCACATCTGAAAGTCCGTGGCTTCCCCTCACATAAGTCACGCAGATGAGCTCTTTTTATAATTATACGGAAGCTGCAGTACCTGGTTGCACCAGTAGAGTTCGCCATGGCAGCTTTGCTATTGAAATGATAAAGTCCACAATAACTGAACTAAAATAACTAAACATTACAGGGCCTTTTGTACAGCCGCCCCCAAATGTATGAGATACATTTGCTCAACAAAAGAAAGGCACTGACTAATGTCTCACTGTGGGGGAGGACCAGAAGTTGCAGGACTGTCCTCGTCTTGATCAAGAGGAAGAGCTGGGAGTAAGACCAGTCTGGCAACTGGTCGGGTGTACACTCGTTCCTTGATCCTCACATCGGCGGATCTGATGTGACCATCCGGACTGGGGTGAGTCTTGACGACTCGCCCGATGGGCCAGAGAGCTCTGGGCAGCTGGGGATCGACGATCATCACCACGGAGTCCTCTGCAATGTCAGCTGGAGAAGTGTGCCACTTCTGGCGTGCCTGCAAGCTGGGCAGGTAGAGACGGATGAAGCTGGCCCAGAAACAGTCTGCCAGGACCTGGGAATGCCTCCAGCGACGACGACTCAGGAGCTCGGTCTCTGGGTATACCAGCTGAGGTAGAGATCCATCTGGTCGACCTATCAGAAGAGAGAAGGGGGTCACAGGATCGATGTCACTAATACTGGAGGATACATACCCTAACGGCTTAGCATTGAGCATCCCTTCCACTTCAAGGAGCGTAGTCAGTAGGACTTCTTCGGGAACACGCTGTGCCCTAATAATGGTGGACAGGGCAGTCTTAACAGACCGGATCTCTCTCTCCCATACTCCTCCAAAGTGTGGTGCTGCTGGAGGGTTGAAATGGAAAGCGATCCTTTGTTTAGCGAGCTGCTGCTGCAGGTCTGGAGACATCTCAGAGAAGGCCTCCCGCAGCTCTCTCTCTCCTCCACGGAAATTTGTCCCCTGGTCCGAGAACAATTCTGCCGGCGTCCCTCGACGGGCAATGAATCTCCTCAAGGCCATCAGGAAGGAGTCGGCATCGATGGAGCTAAGGAGGTCCAGATGTACAGCACGAGTAGTGAGGCACTTGAAGATAATGCCCCACCTCTTTTCAGTCCGACGTCCCACTTTGACTTCAAGCGGCCCGAAACAGTCTATGCCCGTCGAGTAGAATGCCGGCTTGAAGAGGCGAAGGCGTGCTGGGGGAAGATCAGCCATCTTTGGAACTGCAGGCTTGGCTTTCCAGCGTCGGCAGTCCGTGCAGGTGTATTGACTTCGCCTCACTGCTTCCCGGCCTCGCAGGATCCAGAACTTTCGCCTCATTTCTGCAAATACTCGTTCTGGGCCAGGATGGCACAACTGGCTATCAAAGTGCTGAATCAGGAGCTTGGTTGTTGGATGAGCTGGATCCAGGACGATCGGGTGCATGGTTGCCGGATCTAGGTCTTCAGATTGGCGAAGCCTTCCCCCTACACGGATGAGCTCTGCTGCCTCATCTAGCTCTGGTGCTAAGGTGAGTAGCCTACTGCTGGTGGCAACAGGTTTATTGGATTTCAACAGGCGCAGCTCCTCCGGAAAGCTGTCGTGCTGAGCTCTCCTGAGGATCAGAGTCTCGGCGTCCCGGTAGTTGTCGGCTGTCGGAGCTTCTCCAGGATCCGCCGCCCCATGTAGCTCCTGTGCTGTTGTCTTCAGAAGGTCGGCCCAGGAGTCGGGATCTTTACCTCCTGGGGTAGGTAGATTTGGCTTGGTGGAGATAGACCCACAGAAAGTACCCTTGCGCAGTTCTGCAGTGTCGGCCTCTGGATAGGTGGTAGGCCTTTTGGGCCACTCTTCTCCACTTAACAGAAGGAAGGGAGGACCTTGACTCCATCTGTTCGGCTCCACCAACTCTCTTAGTGTCTTGCCACGTGTGAGATCATCAGCGGGGTTGTTCGCTGAATCCACGTAACGCCACGCTTTCAGATCGGTAAGGTCTTGGATTTCTGCAACCCGAACACCAACGAAAACCTTGAATTGGCAAGATGGTGACTGCAGCCATGACAACACCGTGGTGGAATCCGTCCACAGAACGGTGCGGTCGACCTTCAAGGTGAGCTCCTTCTCCAGGAGCCTGGATAGCTGGGCCCCGCTAAAAGCTGCGCACAGCTCAAGCCTGGGCATGGAGAGTACACGTTTTGGTGCGACTCTGGAGCGGGCGAGGAGAAATGACAGATAGACTGTCCCATGGCTGTCCACCGTTCTCAAGTAAGCAACTGAGCCATACACTTGCTCCGAGGCGTCACAGAAGACGTGGATCTCTCTGTAGACATTGGACTGGTCCACATTGGCTGGAATGTACGGCCTGGGCAAAATCACTTGGGGGAGCACATGTAGCTCAGACTCCCAGTCTTTCCATTCCTGCAGGAGATCGTGGGGAAGTGCAGGGTCATCCCAGTCCCGATGCCTGTCCCAGAGGCGTCTCACAAGCATTTTGGCCCGGGTGGTATAGGGCAGAATGAATCCCAGCGGGTCATACTGGCTTGCCAAGACTCTGTAGACATTCCTCATGGTGACTACTCCGTAGTCTATGGGCCGGTGCTTGTACCCCAGGACGTCTGCTTCACATGACCAGCTGAGCCCCAGGGTTGACTCTGTAGAGTCATTCTTGTCTTGGGCCAACCAGAGTTCGAAACTTTCTGATTTGGCCTCCTTGGGTAGGTGGCTGACGACGGTCGGCACATTGCTGGCCCATTGCCGGAGGTCAAACCCACCAGATGACAGGAGTGCCCTGAGCTTGTCAACCAGAGCTCTTGCTTCCTCTGGAGTGGGCAGGCTCTGCAGACAGTTATCCACATAGAAGCACCTCATAACAGAGAACCTGACATCATCTTCTGGCTGGCTGTGATGGATAACATGGTTCTGCAGGGCAAATGTAGCACAGCAGGGACTACAGGTGGTGCCGAATGGGAGCACCTGCCACTCGTACACTGCTGGAGGTTCCACCCGGTTCATGTCACGCCAGACAAAGCGTAGGAGGGAGCGGTCTTCAGGGATGAGGCGAACCTGATGGAACATCCCTTTGATGTCTGAACTAATAGCCACTGCATACTCCCGAAACCTCAGCAGCACTCCAAGAAGCGAGGCCCCAAGGATTGGTCCTGGCAGCAGACACTCATTCAGGTTCTGTCCCCGATATTGGTAGGAACAGTTAAACACCACACGGTTCTTGCCGTTATGGCTTACCATGTGGTGTGGTATAAACCATGACTCTCCATCACTGGTAGACGTCTCCGGGCCGAGCTTGATGACAGAACCTGCTTGGACCAGCTTGTCAATCTCTGTGGCGTAGGCTTTGGCCTTTTCAGGATCTTTGGTGAGTCGCCTTTCGGTGCTCCTCAAACTTGGCATGACGGCTTCCTTAGTGGCATAGAGGCGGGGCATGTCTTTCTTGCGTAGCAAGGGAGTTGCATAACGGAGCACACCCTCTACCTCCACACGGGTTGTTTTAGCCTCAAGCAGAGCGATGGACTCCTGGTCTTGTCGGGAACGGGTTACAACCTTCTCAGACTGAAACGGAATGGTGTCGACCTGCCAGAGCTTCTCGACATGCTTGAAGAGCTCTGACATCTGAGGCATGACAGAAGCTACCAGACACTGCTGTGAGTGCAGGTGGTGTCCTACCGTCTTCATGGGTCCCTGCAGAGTCCAACCCAACCTGGTCCGTACTGCAGCAGGCCCACCGGGAGAACCCAACCTAACCGGCTCAATAGGGGTGACTAGGTGTGGATGGTCAGCCCCAATAAGCAGCAAGGGTCGAGCATTCTTAAAGGATGGGACAGGCAGACCAACCAGGTGTGAGTACTTCTGCCGGAGTGCCTCTGTTGGGTAGGTGTGGTCAGCTAGTCCAAGACAAGCTGCAGTGAAGGCCCCGGTGATGCGGTACATGGTCTTGGGTCCAGCTGGGGAGGAGACACTGAAAGACACTGAGCTTCCACTGATGCTCTGAGTGTCCTGTTTGATGGTGCGAAGAGGGAGGTTTTCGGGGGTCCCTGGTAAACCCAGCTCCCGCGCAGCTGCAGGAAGCAACATCGTCCTCTCTGACCCGTCATCCAATATGGCGTAGGTGTCTAGGGTCTTATTGTTGTAGTGAATGAGGACACGAAGGACCTTCAGCAGGACTCTACTACTCTCTGTTGGTCTGTCAAGGTAGAGCACTTCGGTAGTGGTGTTCACCACCCGCTTCTCCTTTGCGGCTGAAGTTCTAGATGGTTTGGCGTTAACATTGTGAAGAACTTGGAGATGCTTCCCCTGGCAAAGTCCACACGGCTTCCTTAGGTTACACTGTGCAGCCTGGTGTGGCCTAGCACAGCGCCAGCATCTCTTATTCGTCTTGATCCACTCTGTTAGACGTTCTGTTGACAGCTTTGTGACCTCTGTGCACTGACTGAGGAAGTGGTCTGAATTCTCACAGAATGGACAGTAGGGTGTGGACTTGCTCCTCCTCTTGTCATAGTCATCCTGCTTAGAAGTGGTGTCAGGTGGGGGCTGATCATTTGATCCATGGAGTATTGCTACCGGTCTCCTCACTCGAGAGTTCTCAGGTCTGGTATAGGACTTGGCCCCCTTGGACTGGAGTTGACCATCAAAGTCCTGGCACCAGCTCTCATAACGCAGCCATTCTGCTAAGTCTTCCAGGGAGTAGACGGTCCCAGGCTGCCGGAACATGTGGCGTCGGAAATCAGACCGTTGTTCAGGAGGCAGCTTGCTTAATAGGCGAACGACGTGTGAGCCACATTTTAGCTCCGCATCCCCTTCAGGTCCAAGCGTCCTGAGCAGACCGACTAAAGATTGCACCTGCAATGCAAACTTCTCGAAGGCCGCAACATCTCCTCGGCGCACATCAGGTGAATCTAAGACACTGGTGATCCTCTTAAGGGCGATTTGGTGGGGCTGACCAAACCTATCGTTAAGTGCTGCCATAGTATCACTGTATGGGGTGGGAGAGTTCAGATAAGCACCCGCAATCAACCTTGCTTCCTCCAGCTTCAGGTGATCGATAAGCACCTGATACTTAAACAACTCCGTCAAGTCAGTTGGCAGCAGGTTTGCCAGAGCGATCTTGAGTCTGGTGAACTCACTTGGGTCCCTATTATTGAAATGTGGGATGGTGGGTCTGGGTCCACGGTAGATCTGTTCAGTCACTGCTGGGTGCCCATATGAAGTTGACGTTACCTGTCGTGGGGTTGCTGAGGTGGGTCCAGGCTGAGTGTAATAGGGAGACCACTGGGACTGATGAACCGCCGGCTGCTGCTCGTTGCGAGGAGGTTGAGGTTGTGGCGGTGGCTGAACTGCTCTTGACTGTGGTGGAGGTGGAGGAAGTTGACTCATGATGCCCATAGCTGGTGCTGGGACTTCGGCCAAAGGCACTATGGGCTGTCGACTTGGGCGGGATAATGCTAGGTCAGGCAGTTCTGGCTGCTGCTGTAGTTGGAGCTGTCTCATCCTTTTGTTCAAGCTATCCGCTAGCATCAGCTGTTCTGGGGTTAACTCCGTTTCTCCATCATATGGTTGCCAAGGTGGGGGTTCAGGCCACTCCTCTCGCTCATTCCCAGCCACTAGTTGTTCTCTGTATCGTGAGGGGTTACACTGAACTGGTGGTGGTGGGTTGGGAATTGGGGAAGGGGCCCTGGTAGGATGGCGTGAGCTGGCTCGGGATGAACAGAGACTGCGGGCTGCCCTGACCAGCTCTCTCATTTCAAAACGAACATCAGTGAGCTCCAACAGATCCCTATGCACTGCCTGTCGTGTTTGAAGAAGCTTTGCATTCTCCATTTGGATTGCTCTGATCTCCTCACCATCCGTATGTGATGGCCTATGATGCAGGGGAGAGAAATACTGGCCATGCTGTCTTTCCACATGCATTCCTTCTCTCGACAGGTATGGGGCTAGCTGGGACATCTCCTGAAGAGCAGCATCCCTCTGGACCTGGGAACTGGTTGCATGTGGCGGGCTTAGGTATCTCATACCAGCATATTCCTTGGGTGTAGAACCCCACTCATTGTATGGGCCAGTGCCATGAGGTGCCACATCATGATTGCGATGTCTGTGGAGGCCACTGACCTCATAATCCTCAAACCAGGCCGGTGGATGCGTTGCACGCTTCGGTCTGGCTCCCCCTGTGGCCTGCTCATTATCAATGCGCTCCATTTCCTTGGGTAGATGCCAATCCGGCTCTCTCGAAGGACCAATGTAAAATGGGTAACGGTAAACTTAGGCTAGGGCTGGTTCCGGTTTATTGCATCCCCCTCGGAGGTCGGTTAGAACTGGAATAATGAAGCGTTGATGGATGTAACTGGGTTTATTAACAGGCGGTAGGCAGAGTGTTGATGGTATGGCCGTATTTGGGGGTGTGTGTGTGTGGTCTGAAATAAACAACAGAAATAAACTGCATTATAAACTGAGTATCCAGAAATGAATAAACATATTTCCCACTTAAGGGTTAAAACTAAACCCACATGCACGGAGAGAAATTAGGCTACTGGTTACCATAGTAACACAATACTGTAGGTGGTGAATTATAGCCTATTATATATTATAACTATCACATGACATAAATCTTCAGTAGTAGGCCAATAAACATCACTACTAACAAAAATTACAATCATGACATCATACAAAACTATCGGAACTTCAATGGATGGAGCACATGGCCAACTGTCAATTATTCAATTAAGGTAAAATATCGACATGTGGAAAAACTACTAACTCAGGATATCTATAAAACAGAAAGAATGGCTCAAATCAAAAGCAACAAAGAACACAATGTGAAATCACTCACATTTCCTTTCATGGACGCACACAATGGTCAAATAAATCCAGATGAAAAGCAGCAACAGTCTCAATCGCGCACATCTGAAAGTCCGTGGCTTCCCCTCACATAAGTCACGCAGATGAGCTCTTTTTATAATTATACGGAAGCTGCAGTACCTGGTTGCACCAGTAGAGTTCGCCATGGCAGCTTTGCTATTGAAATGATAAAGTCCACAATAACTGAACTAAAATAACTAAACATTACAGGGCCTTTTGTACACTTACCCTAGTGTAACCTGTAATATTAACTCTTACCCTAGTGTAACATGTAATATTAACTCTTACCCTAGTGTAACATGTAATATTAACTCTTACCCTAGTGTAACATGTAATATTAACTCTTACCCTAGTGTAACATGTAATATTAACTCTTACCCTATAGTGTAGCATGTAATAGGTAATAGGTCGGTGTGAACGCAGCTTTATGAGGCACAGCATGGATTGTGCTGTGAAAGAACTCTACCAATCAACATCATCATTGGTAAGTAGCAAATAGGGCTAGACTTAAAAAAATGTGAACTATCCCTTTAAGGGCTTGCCCAGGGGTGGAGACAGGAATCGAACCCACGCTCCCCCGCTTCCAAAGCACACGCGCTAACCGCAACATCTAGCTCTCTTGGCAGAGCTGGTTA
The DNA here is from genome assembly GCF_964638095.1 of Poromitra crassiceps. Classification (NCBI taxonomy): domain Eukaryota; kingdom Metazoa; phylum Chordata; class Actinopteri; order Beryciformes; family Melamphaidae; genus Poromitra; species Poromitra crassiceps. Next base: position 55,717,141 of record NC_139624.1, read on the forward strand.
ATGGGCCTTTATACTGGGGAGTGAGTTTAACCAACAACTCGCGACTCACGAGGACTCTTATTTAATCAGGTACACTTGTTTGAAGATATTTACTGTTGTTTTAAGAAAATTCTAATCACACTTGGAAACAGTTGCAATTATGTTGTTAATTCATCTACTGCATATGAGATTAATATTATGATCATGGATGCAAACTACTCACCTTTAGGTGACAGTCACCTTTTTGATCCCAAAATAGGGCACTTAACTGAATGATTTTGAGTGGTTTTGTATCTGCCCTGGTATTTGTCACCTTTTTCACTCTTCATGAGTTTGCATCCCTGTATGATAACAATGAAGATATAAGACTGAATTTGAGACTAAATTGCTCAACCTTTTTGCTGCGTCGAACCCCGGAATTAAAAATCCAAATTAAAAGTCTTCCTGGCTCGTCCCCTGGAGAAAAACAAAACAGTAAATGTGGTGATTTTATTGATGAAGCCATATTATCACATTTGCTCTCCCCGAGCAGTAACGACAATGAAGCGACAGACAATGCATCTCCTCCCTGGGATTTGGAGAAGTGCCTCTGCATTCCAGAGGTAGGAGCACCACACAGACGTGCAGCAGAGATTGAAAGAAAGAGAGGGAGGGAGAGAGAGAGATGGAGAAGGGGGTATTTTAACAAGAACAGGAATTCTGGAGGCAGTGTTTGGACAAGGCGAGGAATGCCCTGCGCGTGGCAGAATCGGTGCTGAGGAGGGGAAGGCAGCATCAACAAAAGGCCTGGAATAACAGAGGTGGATGGAGCCGAGGAAATCACATGGGAGTTTGTTGGCTGAGTCGCTGATGCTGCCCCTGGGATTGCTACACTACATGATGTAATGGTTATGACAGGCCTCATTGCGGGGTCATTAAAGCTGGTCAGGAATAAAGCAAAATTGCCTGGTGATGGCTTCCACTGCCAATGAGAGAGGAAGCTATTATCCACTTTGCCTGAGCCAATATAGACGGCCATTCTAGCTCCAGCAGAGTCATTGTTGGTTGTTTTGGCTGCCTGATTCACCCCGTCCAGCTTGATACAGTGCAGAATCTGCTGGTCCCAGGCCTGTTTCACCCCGTCCTTCTTGATACAGTACAGATGAATCTGCTCATCCCAGGCCTGTATCACCCCGTCCTGCTTGATACAGTGCAGAATCTGCTGGTCCCAGGCCTGTTTCACCCCATCCTGCTTGATACAGTGCAGAATCTGCTGGTCCCAGGCCTGTTTCACCCCGTCCTGCTTGATACAGTACAGATGAATCTGCTCATCCCAGGCCTGATTCACCCCGTCCAGCTTGATACAGTGCAGAATCTGCTGGTCCCAGGCCTGTTTCACCCCGTCCTGCTTGATACAGTACAGATGAATCTGCTCATCCCAGGCCTGTTTCACCCCGTCCTGCTTGATACAGTACAGATGAATCTGCTGGTCCCAGGCCTGTTTCACCCCGTCCCACTTGATACAGTACAGATGAATCTGCTGGTCCCAGGCCTGTATCACCCTGTCCTGCTTGATACAGTGCAGAATCTGCTCATCCCAGGCCTGTTTCACCCCGTCCCACTGGATACAGTGCAGAATCTGCTCATCCCAGGCCTGTTTCACCCCATCCTGTTTGATACAGTGCAGAATCTGCTGGTCCCAGGCCTGTTTCACCCCGTCCCACTTGATACAGTACAGATGGATCTGCTGGTCCCAGGCCTGTTTCACCCCATCCCACTTGATACAGTGCAGAATCTGCTGGTCCCAGGCCTGTTTCACCCCATCCCACTTGATACAGTACAGATGGATCTGCTGGTCCCAGGCCTGTTTCACCCCGTCCCACTTGATACAGTACAGATGGATCTGCTGGTCCCAGGCCTGTTTCACCCCGTCCCACTTGATACAGCACAGATGGATCTACTGGTCTCAGGCCTGTTTCACCCCGTCCCACTTGACACAGTACAGATGAATCTGCTCACCCCAGGCCTGTTTCACCCCGTCCCACTTGATACAGTGCAGAATCTCATCCCAGGCCTTTAGTGGGGTCAACTCGTATTAATCAGGTCAATTGTGTTGGAGGCACTTGACCTGTTTGCTTTGCTGCCATCTGCTCCTCCGAGGGGCAGGCCAGGAGCAGTGGTCGCTTTCTCGTACAGCGCCCGGGGACCAACTTCGGATGTTGTCGTCACTGGACGGATGACGATGACGATCTGATTTTCTGCATGTTTTAGTGGGGGGGTTATATACGGAGAAACCCCCTGGGGGAGCACGGGGAGAACATGCAAACTCCACACAGAGAGAAAGGCCCTTACGACGAGATAACCCACCTGGGCAGTAGGCACTGAAGGGGGGTTCTGGCTTTGCAAGAATTGGCAGAGGAAGGCAGCGATAGAGGGACTGTTGGAGAAAGACACAGAGTGAGAAACTGAGACAGAGTAGTAGATGATGCACTGACCTTGGTCATGTGGTCATTATGATTGATTGATTGATTGATTGATTGATTGATTGATTGACTGATTGACTGACTGACTGACTGACTGACTGACTGACTGACTGCAGAAAATAGCCATTTTAAGTCGATTACTCTAGTATTGAGTCTTAAAATCTAATTTGTCTTCAAACAACTGAACAAATCTGCCAAAGGAGTAAGATAATTTTATTTGTTTCCAATGCAAATCTGCTTGAGTGATCTGCCTTATTCTACCTTGTTTCTAGTCTCTCCCCAGACTCAAATATTACGTTGAATCGCTGCGCTCCGCATACTATATAAGTGAGTCTGTGCCAGTTAACAGCCACTGCTGGTTTTGAAGGCGGGTTGAAATTGAATGAGTGACAGGTCGTAGCACCGATGAGAGAGCAAATGGGCTGCGCCTCCCGTGTTGTATGATCGCAAAGTCGTTACTGATTGGAGAGGACTGAAGCCATCACTGGCATATGACTGGCCAAGTGAACGGTTCCCTCCCATAACCAGCCCTCTGTGGGAAAGTCTCCCAGACCCAGAGAGAGATCTGCAGCATGCAGTAACGTAGTATATCAGCATAAGAACTCTCATGGGTCTGGCGTCGAGACTACCTTGTTTCAAACTCAAGACGTATTTCCTCAAACAAGTGATACAGCCAAATGGTCACATCATTCTTTTAACATCTGAATTGGGCTTCTGTTTGCCCCTTTCAGTACTGTAGTCTGCATATGATTTCATCATCAGCGGGACCACAGTCCCTTCTCCAGCGGTAGACTCTAGCGCTGCTGAAACCGCCAAGCTATCGAAATAAGAGATGCACACATATTTACAAGTGTCACAGAAACATTTCAAAGCCACCTACCAAAGCAGAAGGGTTCATTGCTTCTCTGCGGCGGGGTTTGAAAGCTCGATGCTGCTAATAAATAACTTTAATATACCAATCCTTCAGTCTTGTGCTATTGTGCCCATAGACATATGATTGTGCCCAGCCATCATAGCGCGCCACAGTGCCCCTCTGGTCAGAAGCACATGGAAGATCACAGAGAGAAAGCACAGTGGCCATCTTGGCATTTGTGAAAAAATCACCGGCACAGAATTCGGATAAAAACTGACACTTATTAGCAGCATCGAGCTTTCAAACCCCTAAGCAATGAACCCTTCTGCTTTGGTAGGTGGCTTTGAAATGTTTCTGTGACATTTGTAAATACGTGTGCCTCTCTTATTTCAACAGCTTGGCGGTTTCAGCAGCGCTAGAGTCTACCGCTGGAGAAGGGACTGTGGTCTGGCAGATGATGAAATCATATGCGGACTACAGTAATGAAAGGGGCAAGGCTTCTGTGTGAAACTGAATACTCACCTTGGATTATGACACAAAGGACTGCAAATCGTATGTATTGGTTAATGCAAGTTTTTCCCCACCTAATACTACTACCAGTCGCAACAAAACACCCCAGAGTGATATTATTCATGTATGGGCTACCACTGTAATGGTTTTAATTAAATTGAATTGCCCACTATAACAGTGTACCATTAGAACACTGTTTTAACTTTCAACATGACCACTTTTTGTGTGTGTTCTCTCTACTCAGCTCTCTACTCTCTGTTGTGTTTCTTTCCCCTCCCTCTCCTCGCTCCATAGTGCAGTCACATTGTGTGGTGACTGTTGGATATATTTGGGGCTTTTATACAGAGGACGATTTAGTCAGCATCCCTGTGTAGTTTTGGCTCGACACTCAGGACACCGCCACTTCACAGGTGTCTCTCCACCACCCCCGCCTCCCTCCCTGCCAGCTCAGAGCGTCAAGTACCATTCCCACGCCGAGGGCTTTTAGCACTTTTTAAGCGTGGAAAGAGTCCCACTGCTCATGGAGCTTCTATTCCCTCTTTCACTAGGAGGAGGAGAGGGGGTGAGAGTTACAGTACATTGGTGCAATCACAGTCAGTCATCTGTCTTAGGCGGTCGGTCTTTACGGGGTCCCTCATCCATCAGTGAGGAGCAATGACACTATCGCCATGCAATCACCAGCCTGACAGTTTGATAGACTTTCACCAGCCGCCCCTCATATCCTGTCACTAAGCGTATCTGACAAACCGGCGAGATAGGTCATCAAACTAGACGATGCAGGCCTTCATTCCTTTATAGATTATGTCCATGCACAATGCCAATATTTTGTGAAACCGAATTTGTTTGCTGTTTAACCAGCTTTTGTAGTAATAATATACCCCTATAGTCTGTGTTCTCATAAAATTTTATCAGTGCTTATGCCTTTATTTGTCTGTGTAAATGAGTATTACAGAAGTTGCTTTTGTGTGTGTGTGTGTGTGTGTGTGTGTGTGTGTGTGTGTGTGTGTGTGTGTGTGTGTGTGTGTGTGTGTGTGTGTGTGTGTGTGTGTAGCCATTTTGCCTTTATTTGATAGGATAGTATGTGCTGGACAGCAGGGAGGGAGAGAGGGGAGGAGATGCGGCAAATGACCACAGGTCAGATTAGAACCCGGTCGGCTGCTTGAAGGACTAAAGGCTGAAATATGCTCACCCTGCCGTGAAGGGCGCTGGGGTGGAGCGAGGGCCGGGCGCGTCAAATGACGTAAATTTGTTGGGCGTGGTTATTCGCTAGCTCCGTCTGGCGCTCGCCTTGTGCATGATTTTTTTTCTAACAGCGCGAGCAGCGCACGGCTTCTCTCCAAACATGTCCGCTTTCAAGCCACTGAGCCCTGAACACTGAGCTGTGTTTTCGCCACATTTCTTGACCCATGTGGTAGGCTATAAACTTTGATTTGCAACTGTTCGTTTTTAGTAATTTCACCAAGTAAATGTGTTGTGTTGAGAGCATTATTGAGAGAGATTAAAAGCAGCACAGTGTAGGCTATCAGGGCTGAGAAGTAAAACGGCTTTCAGTAAAAACAAGTTTGGTGATTTGATTCCTTCATGTGCTGATGTGCGGTCGCTTGAGAGTGAAGCGCACTCAGTACTGCACATAATAGCGTTTCATTGCGACTTTTCACGGGCTGTTCTCACCATTGTACAATACATGCTGATCACTTTCTGAGTATAATGGCATCTGCCCCAGCGCGAGGTCTGCACGGAGACTCGCGGGGCCCCACCCCACGGAGCTTTGCTCGAGTATAAGAGCACCTTAAGCCTCAATGGTACACATTCTACCAGGTGAGCCACCTGGTAGAATGTTGCATTTTCCCTGCAGAAGTTGCATTTTCAGTGCCTATTTGGGTTTGTTTTGGGGATTTGTCTGGGTTAATACACTGGTTGGCCAGTTTGTGAGACACTAAAATTCATCCATCCATCCACCCATACATTCATTCAATGAATATTTAGTCTAGTAGGAACGGGGGGTCCCCGCGCACCCGAAAGATATATTTTTCTAACATAGATTTTTGTACTCCTCAAGGTGTCTAATAAACAAATTTTGTTGTTACCCCGTTGAAATAGTGTCCCATGGGTCCGTTTGGCGGCCATCTTTGCGGGCATATGCGATGTCTGATGAAAATGGATAAGGGTCATAACTTTTGAACTAGACGTCATACAGAGACAAATGACACCACTTTTCTGTATGATTTCTGCATGAGGAATTGATTGAGAGGGTTGTTTTAACAGGTTTAGTATAGTAAAACTCAAAAACATATGAAAAAAGTGTCTAATTTACTCTCAAAATCTTGCAAAAGAAATCTATCTACATATTAGTCCATGGGCCAGAAGGGTTGGGAATAATGCTCATATTGATTTTTGGCAAGGTATACATCTCTAGAGTTAGAAAATATGTGAGAGCATTGCACCAATGGTAGCTAAATGTGTGTTATCACTCGATTTATAACACCATGCAAAACATAATAGTTGCGGGACTTTTAGGGACATTTGAGGCTAAGTTCATGCAAATCAAGTCTAAAAGCACCAGAATTTGCCCAGGGCATGCTCTAACAATTGAGGCAGAGTGCCCGAGCTGGTGACCCCCGGGGTCACCATGGTGGCCAAATCCAATATGACCACTGTCCAAAAAAGATTTTGGCTATAACTTTTGAAAGAGATGAGCTAGAAATACAGACTTATCTTATATTTAATCTTATATTTTTTGACCATTAGAAAGGTGTTGGAATGCTTATCTTTACTAATGAAGATGTGTGTGGACCCCTAATCTGCATATTTCCAAGATGGCGGCTACCTGAATATGAGTTTTACCATAACTGTTGATGCTTTTAGTAAACTCGGTGTCCATTTTATGGTTTTTGAGTTTTAGAAACACATTGTAATACTCAGATTTATGATTGAATCTATCTATAGCACTCTACTTTGCATACTAAATAGGCTACCAATATGGCTGCTATCCCATTTCTTTTTTACATACACTTTTGTAGTTGTAAGAATGAGTTACCATCAAACTGGTGGAAACAAACAATCTACAGTATTTATCTTACATATTTTATTGAAACAATTAGTGAGTAACACTTAGGTATGTCCATGGGTTGGGGGGGTTAAGTTAGATTGAGTGTAAAGTGTTTTTTGTTTATATCCTTATCCTTGTCCACAGCCAGATTAATCAAATATTGTTGTCTTGACTGCATTGTTGGTACAGGCACTCTTGCATCCACATTGAGGTGCCACGGGCTCCAGCTTTACAGCATTCACAGCACCCACTACATGACTTTTTGCAGCTGCAGCAGAGAATGATGACTCAGGCTTTACTGGCATCTGAAAGATGGGTCCAGTAAGGTTCCCAAGTCTTGGTCATGGGAGTCCCAGTACCAGCCCCACTACTGAACTCTGGATATTTTGCTGGACAGAGGTTGCCTGATTCCAGTAGAAGCTGGTCTGCAGCAGTCCCCATTTGACATGCTGAATCAGTGCATCTTGGGTGGGAGGCAAGTTCTCAAGGGACTTGGTACCATTTGAGAAAAGCGGATGTCTGGCTTCATCTACTTTGCTGGAGACACAGCTCTTGCTGGACATGACAACAACCATAATGCTTCCAGTCTTTGGACATCGACATCTGAGTTGATCGGTTCAGGCTCCAAGGTGAAGGCATCCACGGTCTCAGTGAGATCCACATGTTGCTTCCCAAGCTGCCCATCCACTCCTTTTCCCATAGCCCTGGAAGTAGGGCTGCACAATATATCGTTTCCGCATCGTCATCGCAATGTGCACATGCGCAATAGTCACATCGCAGAGCGTGCAATGTCAAGTAAGGCAAATGAACTGATAACATACAGTAATGCATGCCCTTTCGGTGACGTTCTAAGCTCTTTTCCTACTAACTATAGTACTTTTACTCACTTAGGATCCTGCAACTCACCCTGTCTGTGGCTAAAAACACACTCACTTCCTACTACGTCAACCGCGCACGTTACCCACTAGGCCACCTTCTTAAATGAGCAAGGCTTGATAGACCTATTCAAGACTTTTGGTGAAAATTCCTGTCTTTTTTCATATCGCAATATATATCGCAGAATAAAAAAATATTGCAATGTCAGTTTTTTCCAATATCGTGCAGCCCTACCTGGAAGGCTGATGTAGTATCACATAATTTTAGTACATGGAAGAGATGTAATGCCAGTGATCTCTGGGGACCAAGAACATTGCAGATTTTGTGAACATAAATGTACTTTCCACATGTGAAGCCGATCCAGTGCTCTGTGAGGCCTAATGTGTAGAAGAAGCGTATTGCAAGTATTACAACATCACTGTCGGACGTATGGATCCTGAGTTTCTATGGCTACTGGCCCAGCATGTGCCAGGTGCTATAAATCATTCTACTGTAGTGTCTGCTTCAGGATGGTTACAAGGCTGAAGCGCAGATATGTCATATTCAGATCTGTTGGAAAGTATAACATCCTTCTTGGTAGAAAGGAGGAGTTCATCCCAAAACCCTGGTCGCCCTCACCTTGGGGTTGTCATGTACAGCAAAAGCTGTGGCTCCAGCCAAGTAGATGATGCTAGACATTGGCTTTTTTCAAATGCATCAAGATAACCTGCCTCCCACCCAAGATGCACTGATTCAGCATGTAAAATGGGGACTGCTGCAGGTCAGCTTCTACTGGAATCAGGCAACCTCTGTCCAGCAAAACATCCAGAGTTCAGTACGTGGGGCTGGTACTGGGACTCCATGACCAAGACTTTGGAACCTTACTGGACCCATCTTCCAGATGCCAGTAAAGCCTGAGCAATCATTCTCTGCTGCGTCTGCAAAAAGTCATGTAGTGGGTGCTGTGAATGCTGTAAAGCTGGAGCCCGTGGCACCTCAATGTGGATGCAAGAGTGCCTGTACCAACAATGAGGGTCGAGACAACAATATTTGAGTAATCTGGCTGTGGATATAAAGATATAAACAAAAACCACTTGTCATCTGAAGTCTTTTATGCAAAATCAGTCACCCTGGTAAATCAAAAGGACTGAGCACTTCTAACTCAATTCAACCTATGGACATAAGTAGGCTACTACTCACTTGTACATATAGGCACCAATATATGTTTTGTTCTGTTGTTTTTGTTTCTGATATTGTAATATTTTGTTCAAATTCTAAACACCTTTGATCAGTATTGATAGCATTTCACATTTATGGAGAGCATTGATGCACAGACTGGCTATTACCTGTATCAATGGGAATAGGTTCTACTCTATTTGTCTAATTGTTTCAATAAAATCTGTAAGATACATACTGTAGATTTTTTGTTTCCAACAGTTTGATGGTAACTTATTCTTACAAGTCTACACTCAATCTGGGTGAAAGAGTATGTAAAAAAAAATTGTTTAGCGGCCATATTGGTAGCCTATTTACTATGCAAAGTAGAGTGCTATAGATAGATTCAATCATAAATCTGAGTATTACAATGTGTTTCTAAAACTCAAAAACCATAAAATGGACACCGAGTTTACTAAAAGCATCAACAGTTATGGTAAAACTCATATTCAGGTAGTCACCATCTTGGAAATATGCAGATTAGGGGTCCACACACATCTTCATTAATAAAGATAAGCATTCCAACACCTTTCTAATGGTCAAAAAACATAAGATAGACACCAAGTCTGTATTTCTATCTCATCTCTTTCAAAAGTTATAGCCAAAATCTTTTTCGGACAGTGGTCATATTGGATCTGGCCACCATGGTGACCCCGGGGGTCACCGGCTCGGGCACTCTGGCTCAATTGTTAGAGCATACCCTGGGCTAATTCTGGGCAAAATCTGGTGCTTTTAGACTTGATTTGCATGAACTTAGCCTCAAATGTCCCTAAAAGTCCCGCAACTATTATGTTTTGCATGGTGTTATAAATCGAGTGATAACACACATTTAGCTACCATTGGTGCAATGCTCTCACATATTTTCTAACTCTAGAGATGTATACCTTGCCAAAAATCAATATGAGCATTATTCCCAACCCTTCTGGCCCATGGACTAATATGTAGATAGATTTCTTTTGCAAGATTTTGAGAGTAAATTAGACACTTTTTTCAAATGTTTTTGAGTTTTACTATACCAAACCTGTTAAAATCATTAAAACAACCCTCTCAATCAATTCCTCATGCAGAAATCATACAGAAAAGTGGTGTCATTTGTCTCTGTATGACGTCTAGTTCAAAAGTTATGACCCTTATCCATTTTCATCAGACATCGCAATATGCCCGCAAAGATGGCCGCCAAACGGACCCATGGGACACTATTTCAACGGGGTAACAACAAAATTTGTTTATTAGACACCTTGAGGAGTACAAAAATCTATGTTAGAAAAATATATCTTTCGGGTGCGCGGGGACCCCCGTTCCTACTAGACTAATTTTCCAAATGCAATTCCAATACACTCTATCTCACTATTTATGGTTGGAGGTGTTTGTTTTTTGGCTTAGATGAATGCACATGATCCATTCCCCAGCATCTCCATAAAGAGGCTGACCTCTGTGCATTCATGGCATGCATTCTCAGTCTTCATCTTATTCAGATGACATGGGAGCATCTCGTCTTTTACAAACACATCTCACTGTGGGTGTTTCAACATCACAGCCCTTATGTAATCTTCAATTAAATCTCTAAAGCGCTCTTTAATCCCTGTGTTAAGCGCCATGCAAACACCATGAGCAGCAGCGTCTACAAGTGAAAGTAGGCTACTCTGAGCCCCGGCGACTGCTACAGACAGAGGAGGCATCCAAAGTTCATGCAGAGTTCGGGTATGGCTTGCAGCCAGTGGCACGTACCGACAACGCCAGCTGCCACCTCTGCGAACGCAAGGGTGTTACGAGAGCAGAGTTGATCTTGAAGTTCAAAAAATACTGAGAGCAGCAAGAGCAGGGGCGGAAGAGGTTAGCCGGGCTTCCAAACGCCTTTTCCATTAATATTCTGGCCGTGTAACTCCTGCGCATGCTAGTGCTCGCTCGGCCTCCCTAGCCCTTGTTTGTCCAGAGTGAAGGAGTTTGTGTTTACGGACCTCAAGACGGATCTCTTGCTTCAAGCTATAGTGGATTGACTGAGCCTCAGTCTGCCAGCTGAATGATTAGACGACCCCAGGCCAGTTTTTCCAGAGACCTTTTCTGTATTCTGCTCACAGTGGCCCATGTGAAGACCCTCATTGATTAAGTCCCCCAGGAGCCTTGTTTCTCATGCAGCGAGGACTCAGTGTTGGGCAAGTTACTTTCAAAATGTAATATACTACATATTACTAGTTACTTTCATTTGAAAGTAATAAGTTACTTTACAATATTACTGTCTGTGTAGAGTAACTGGTTACTTATTACACTACTTTTGCATTACTTTCACCAAAATAACAGCAGTAGCAGAATGACATCCCCACCCCGGAACCATCGCAAAAAATAATTTCAACCGTCTTGAAGTCAGTGTAAACCGTCCAAAATTCTAAATGTTATCATTGTCCTTTGTTCTTGTCATCTATAGTGGTTATTTGCATAAAAACACACAATTTGAATAGGAAATGATTGGATCTTTATTTAAATACGTGCTTTGATAATTATTATTTTTTAACTCAATTTGTAACTTGTGTTACTTGACAAAGTAAGTGGTACAGTATTACTGAAATCCTATTAGTAATAAGTTATATTACTGAGTTACTGCTAAAAGTAATATATTACATGTAATAAGTTACTTTTTTAATGAGTTACCCCAACACTGGCAAGGATTAACTGTTACATCACTGTTGCACAAAAATGGTTAAAAAAGGTTGTCTGATTTACAAGGAACTGGTCACTTTGAAGGGTTTGGTGATCAAATGTGATGCATTTCAATATACACTTCATTATACATTATTTTACGCAAATAAAGCAGTGCAGATTTGTGTTTCAGAGAATATAACTCAATGTTGAAGGTAATGAGCTCTTTCAATTTGCTTGGACATTTTCAATTTTCAGCCTGCACACCTCCATTAATTCATGAACAGTCTACCGTCCGCAGTCACTCCACTTATCTATTGTTACTAGAGGCTTTAAGGTTTTTTTGTGACTGTCGTTATCAGTAACTGAATGGTTATTTTCCAGAATGCTATGTAGTCATTTTATTAAAAATGAGATTAAATCGCTAAAAAATAATTGCATTTTGTAAGTAAAAGACTTACACTGCAAAAATATATATGTGTGTGGTGGCCTGGGAGAACTCTTCACATGTCGCTGCTACACATTGTTGGTAATGAGCCAAAGAAGAAAATTAGTTTTGCAGGTATTTTGAGATTTATTTTGAGATTAGAAAATATGTTTAAACCCATTTTTCTCACGTTTTACTTTTAGCCATAACAGATTAAAATACTCATAATTTTTGATTTGAGAGAGCTATCTCAGTCATTTAAAAAGTTAGATAGGGGAGAGTTTCAAATTTATGGGAATGTCAAAAAATGAAAATGTCAAATTTTCACAGTGTGAAGGGTTTTTGCAGGCCACCACACACACCCACCTTAACAACTTTGTGTCCTAGATTATTGTTTCCTTTGAGTAAAAAAAACCTAGGAGTGAGATCGTTCCACTTGCGTCCAGTTTCAGCTGTTTTAGGAAAACATGGCCCTCCACTACATTCTCGTGCACCTAGACATTGCAGGAACCTACGCCAGGATGCTTTTTGTGGACTTTAGCTTGGCCTTCGATACAATAATCCCGGGCCTGTTGCACGAGAAGCTCTCCCAGCTGGGTGCTGCAGCACCCTCTGCTGTTTTGTATTGGAATTGCAATGTCAAGGTCAATAAAAACAATATATATATGGATGGATAGTCTGCTGCTGAAATGTGACATTTTATGTTTACAAGAAACCTTTTTACCAAAGCAGGATCTGGGGCTGCTGAATTCTTTTAATGATAATTTTCATGGGGCTGGAGAGTCCACGACAGATCTCACACTGGGGATAGTGAGAGGAAGGATAGCTGGAGGCGTGGCTATCCTCTGGCATAAGAAGCTGGACTCTGTCATTAATATTTTAAGGCTTAATGTTGATTGGTGTATTGCTATTCAGCTAAAAATCAACAATAAGATATTCACCATTCTTAATGTCTATACTCCTTTTGAGTGTTTACAATATGAGGATGAGTACCTGAATCGACTTGCTTTTATTAATTCTTTTATTGTGGACAACCTGTCGACCAGTGTTTGTGTGGTAGGTGACCTGAATGCTGACCTCTCAGACGGCAGCTCCCTGTTTGCCAATCACATGTTACAGTTTTGTGAAGACAATAATTTTATACTGTCCAGTCAATTGCTCCTACCTGTGGGTAGCTATACTTACCGTATATAAGTGAAGCCTGGCACACAACCTCCTGGCTTGACCATTGTATCAGCACTGCTGACGCTCATGCAGTGTTACGGTCAATAGAGATTGTGTACGAGGTGTCCACAGGTGATCATATTCCATTCATTATGTGTTTGGACATAGATAATCTCCCGGAGCTAGCTCATGAAGTTTATAGTGCAGGTAAGGCTAGAATTGACTGGGCTAAGCTATCCAGGGCTGATGTGTTATCTTACTGATGACCTTCTGAGTAATGTATATTTACCCTTAGGTGCTGTTATGTGTGCTGATGTCAATTGTAAAAATGAGTCACACCGTAAAGACCTCTGTGCCATGTATGACTGTATTGTGGGAGCTGTGTATGAGGCCGGTAGGCCTTACAATACCAAGCCTAAAGCACACAACATCAAGCCTGGCTGGAATAAGCATGTTGCTGCACTTCATACAGAGGCTAAGGAGGCCTATAGGGCCTGGGTCTTGGAGGGTAGGCCTAGGCAGGGTCCTGTCTTGGATCACAAAAAAAGCACAAATGCTAAGTTCAAATATGCAGTCCGCTATGTGGGTAAGAATGAACAAGCAATGAGAGCTGACTCTATGGCTGAGAAGTTGCTTGGTAACAATGTCACTGGATTTTGGAAGGAGGTGAGAGCTCTGAACAGGAGCAATACATTGTTGCCATGCACCATAGAGGGGGTCTCTGGTACAGACAACATAGCTGAGTTGTGGAGGCAACACTACTCTGACCTTTTTAATTGTGTGACAAGCGATCCCTTTAATGTGGGAAACATTGCCCATGACGAGGCAGTGTCTATTAAAACTGTTGAGGTCCATCAAGCTATTGCACAGTTGGCTGACAATAAAGCAAGTGGCTTAGATGACATCACTGCAGAGCACCTTAAGCTAGCAAGCCCTAGGGTCGCAGCTCTGCTTGCCATTTGCTTTACTGGTTTCATGAGCCATGGTGTGTTGCCTCAGTCTATGTTGTCTGTTACTCTTGTGCCGGTCATAAAAGACAAAGCAGGTAAGGTAGGAAGCATAGATAATTACAGGCCGATTGCTCTGGCTAGTGTGTTATCCAAAGTACTGGAAAGGATTTTATTAGATCATTTAAGCCTTTTTATTTCCACAACAGACAATCAGTTTGGCTTTAAAGCAAAGCATAGTACTGATTTGTGTATATATGCTTTGAAAGAAATTGTTGAGACCTATAGAAGGCAGAATTCTTCTGTACTAATTGGTTTTATTGATGCCTCTAAGGCGTTTGACCGGGTCAATCACCATAAACTGTTTTTAAAACTGAGTCAAAGAGGTGTGCCTGGCAGCATAACCCGTCTCCTGGCATACTGGTATGCCAACCAGAATATGCAGGTCAGATGGGGCAATAGAGTATCCACCCCCTTTGGTGTTTGTAATGGGGTGAGGCAGGGGGGGTTACTCTCCCCAGCTCTATTCAATCTATACATGGATGATTTATCTGACCAGCTAAATCACTGTAGGACTGGTTGTATGATTGGTAATACCTTAGTCAACCACCTTATGTATGCGGACGATTTGGCCATCGTCTCCCCTAGCAGTGCTGGGTTTCAACAACTATTGAATATCTGCTCCATCTATGGTGTCAAATTCGATGTAAAGTACAATGCCAAAAAAAGTGTGGTTATGATCTGTAGAACTAAAGGGGACAGGGATCTCACTTTTCCTGCTTTTTATTTGTCTGATAATGTTTTATCTGTCTGTGTTAAAACTAAATATCTGGGTCATTTTATGACAGACCAAATGTCTGATGATGACGACATGTACAGACAGCGCCGTATGTTATATGCCCAGGCTAACATGTTGGTTAGGAAATTCCACTTTTGTTCTGAGGAGGTAAAGATAAGTCTCTTTAGGGCCTACTGTACCCCTTTGTACACTGCCCCCCTGTGGGTTAAGTATAAAAAAGCTAGCCTCCACAAACTCCAGGTTGCATACAATGACTGTATGAGGATTTTGCTGAGAAAACCCAGGTGGACTAGTGCAAGTGAACTGTTCTGCCATGCAGGTGTCAGCACTTTTCAGGCACTTTTAAGAACTTTGATGTACAAATTTATTGGGCGTCTAAATGTCTCTCAGAACTCGAATATCATGCTACTAACCAACCCTGGTATTAGTTCTGTCAGATACCAATCACATATGTGTAAGTTTTGGTATAAGTGCCTTTTATAGATATACTGTGTATTTGTGTGTTCTTTGAATTGTTGTCTGTTGTTATATCTGGACCCTGTGTCTGCAAATAAAGTTGATGATGATGATGATATGATTAAAATGTGTTTTATATGTTTTATACTGCGATATTTAGGGTTTAGTTGAAGACTATGAGCAAAGCAAAGAGGGTGGAAATTTTATTTTTGATGTTTGGTTTATAATAATAAGATAATAAAATATAATAATAATAATAAGTTCAGTGTTTCTGCCTGTGTTGTTGTCTGTTGTAGTGTAAAACGACCTAAAGGGAGAGACGATGGTGACATGAGAGTGAGTGAGAAAAGGAGAAAATACTGAATAATGACATCACAACAGTATAATCCTAATGTTAATTTAAAATGCGACATTCCTCTAAATATGGCAAAAAAACATCCAAACGTCCAAAAAACTTTAAAAAAGAAATCCGGTCCCTTCCTTGCAGTACTCCCTACTTAAATAGACTTCCAGCGGCCCTGGCCCGACTCCATCTGCAGATGGTCCACAGACTTCCTGACTGACAGGAAGAGTCCCAGACCATCAGTACCGGAGCTGCCCAGCGCGGCGTCCTCTCTCCATACTTCTTCTCCCTGTACACCAGGGTCCCAGGGATACTCAACTTGCTTTGCCCGGGGGCCACTTTCGTGAAATGATAGAAGGCCAGGGGCCAGTTAACAAACAAACAATATACATTTTTCTGTAGCGGATTGTAGTTTTTTGGGGTGTCAGCCGGAGTTTAGTCTGACAAAGTTGTGCACACCGGATAGTTAGTTAGGTTAAGTACATACATAAGTACCTGGGTAGCGAGCAGACGGCGGTATTTGACAATTTAGCAGCTAAATCATAGATTATTGAAAGATATTCCATATTCCAGATTTACATGCTATAACAGAAGTGGTAGAAGAGTATTGGCCAGAATGACATGAACATTTGGACACTTATTCAGCGGGTATCTTGCATGTTGCGTTTAGGTGCACTGTAATTTTTTTTCTTTTCTTTTTTTTGCAATTCCATCGGCCCGCGGGCCGCCAGTTGAGTATCACTGCTGTACACCAACAGCTGTACCTCCAGTCACCAGTCTGTCAAGCTCCTGAAATTTGCAGATGACACTACCCTCATAGGGCTCATCTCTGATGGAGACGACTCTGCGTACATGCGAGAGATCGACCATCTAATGACTTGGTGCAGTCAAAACAACCTGGAGCTCAATCCTCAAAAGACAGTGGAGATGGTTGTGGATGACAGGAGAAACGCAGCCCCACCTTCACCATCACCCCTCGTCACTCTCCAGTCAACACTGTGGAGTCCTTTCGCTTCCTGGGGTCTATCATCAGCCGGGACCTGAAATGGGTAAGTAAAATTCCTCGTTTGTATTGTCTTATCTTATTACTTACTGTGGTTATTAAAGTGAATCTGAATCTTTAATCACTCCACTAGTAACAAAATTCAACAAAACATTTGAAACCAGCTGATTTACATGTGAACCAAGAGCAATTATTATTTCAATTATTTCATTTTTCAAAATAAAAGCAGATGAGTTGTGCATCCTGAAGACCTTTGCTGCCTTATGAACTCATATGAAGGCATTTGTGCTAAAACGTGAGACTCTTCCACCTCTGATATCAACCAGGCCCCTCATATCAGCTCTTCACTAACTAGCACAACCTGAGGACTCCGAACCAGATCCTCTCCAAACCTGCCACATTAATCATCTGCCTTATTTGGATCCAACACTGTGCTGCCATCTTGCCACCTAACTCACTGTGCTGTACTGTACTCCTCTGTCATGCAGATGCAGCCCTCAACTTAATTATTCATCCCCAATCTATCCTTTAACAGCAGTTTACACTGCAAGTCACTCCCACTCCAGTCAATAAATATTCTCTTTGCCAAGATTAGACGTTTTCACATGACCCAGATATTAAATCAATGCTGCTCTGTCATGCTAAATCTTCTCTGACAGTGGAGGGAAGGGAGAGAGAGAGAGAGAGAGAGAGAGAGAGAGAGAGAGAGAGAGAGAGAGAGAGAGAGAGAGAGAGAGAGAGAGAGAGAGAGAGAGAGAGAGAGAGAGAGAGAATGTTGTATGAATGTTAAATCAGACGAGTGCTTCAGTTCAACAGTGACCCCTAGCTGTAGACTGCCTCGGTGCAGAGAGCCACAGCACAGGTGTGAAGGTGTGTCGGTTCAGGGGAGCGAGGACAGCTTGGCCTCAGAGTGGCGAGCTGCTCTCCACAGAGATGCACTGACTTGTTCCCCCAGTACACCTCCTTCCATGTGACTCGGCGCATGACCAAGTGTCTGCCGGCGCCCGGCCCTTATCTGCTGCTGCCTGTCTGTGTGGTCAGCTCTTTGCAGCATGTGAGGAATGTAGCGTGCCCCCAAAGCACGCTCATCCAGGACACTTAATCCAGGCCCTAATCCTCACCTTGACCATTGGTGTGAGTGACAGATATGTAATCCCTGTATCCATGCCGTGCCCGAGGGGACAGTTTCCCCGGAGCCGAGCCCCAGTCCAAACCCACATAGCCCCGGCCTCGTCAAGGCCAGCAGCATGCTCTATGCTTCCCTGTTGCAGGAAAGAATCATCAAGGATTCCACAGCAGGCCTCTTACCTTCAGCCGGGGCCGTCAGTCACTCAGACTGGAGCAGCTGCCTGGAGGCTGCCAGTAGACGTATACAGTACATCATCCACCTATCATATCCCCACCCACTGCTAACCACTATTACGGCTTATGAATCGATGTGTCAATGGTAAATATTCATGAAAAGCAATTAAAATAACTAAGAGCTCCATCAAGCGTAAACACAGGATCTGACAAGATGACCACCGTGACGAATATCAGATCAAAGGGTTTTCCCACAGGAAAGCGCAGGCAGAGCTCTCACTGAGCTGTATAAATGCTAGTCTCTCAAGCCAGACTGTCTCTTCGACATTCTGTGAATGCATCATACAGTCTGTACTTCACACCTACAGAGCCTGCCTGGTCAAAGGAATTGGGGGGAAAAACACACTTAAGACCGGAGGAAGTTCGAACCGATGCAGGTGATTGGAGAAACATGTATTTCTCCAATCACCTGCCTTTAGTCGGGACATCCGGGACCGGGACATCCACCTATCATTGCTCATTATTTTCCCTGTTTCCCTTTCTGCTTTGGCCAAATTTTCCCAGCTTGAAGTCCAGACTGTCTATGATGCATTCACAGAATGTAGAAGAGACTGGCTTCAGAGACTATGTAAATGCAGGGAGACACAGCATGGTGTTTCCTCAGTGAAGCATTTGCTAAATGATAACGATGTTGGTTTTAAACCAACAGACAGCGGGGGGCGGGGCTTGTGGTGAGACATGGCTGCAGGTGGAGGAGGGTTACAGACATTTGGCTAACTCCTCTAGACTCCAATGTATTTAGGAAAAAAGGCCTTTCTAATGTCAGACAGATAAAACAGCAAATTCGGCTCTGCAAAGTGCTCTACCATGAACCACCTGTGTAATGTTGAGGAAGGCTCCACGCCGAAACGCCGAAACGTTCATTGTCATTGTCAACTTGCTTGAAGGTAAATAAAACAACCCAAAAGGAATTATTTTGAGTGCTGGTTTTTTGCCCCTCTCTTATTATTTTTTGAGCCGTGCACCGTAACTTTTTGAAACTTTTGAGAGTGCTCACCAGTCGTGACTTCTAGTCACTGACTATTTGGACAATTAACTCCTCTAGACTCCAATGTATTTAGGAAAAAAGGCCTTTCTAATGTCAGACAGATAAAACAGCAAATTCGGCTCTGCAAAGTGCTCTACCATGAACCACCTGTGTAATGTAGGCGACTTTCCAGTAGTCATCCAAATTGTATTTATCCATGGAATTGAGCCTTCTGGTCACAACCCCTGCTCCTCAAAACAAAACAACAACTCCCACTCCCACCTCCCTTGGGGCACCCTCAATTATATGACGAACAAAAAAGATTTTTTTTTAAATGACTGGATTTCTCCTTTTAGGCGTCTCATTCTTTACAAACCATTATTATCACTTCTCTGCATCATTATCACATCTCATATTTCTTTCTAGTGATTTGGAGTTGCCAACCTACTTCATTCATTCAACCGTTAGATGTGCTACATATTCACAAATGTCAGAGTGAGACAGATGTCAGACTTTAACAAAGTCCATTAAAAGTATCTCATTAAAGTTACATATGACCCGGAATTGAAGGTTGTTGAAGCTTAGTAGATAATTTGAACATTTAACAGAGTTAAACCCCGATGTTTTCATCCGAGGCTAAATTCTGCCATCAGCATTCAGACAGGATGAGTTATAGCCTTGTCTCGCCTGAGCCTTGGGTGTCGACTGAATTAAAATTCCGCTCAGACGAGAGGATATAAAACAAGAGAAACTTTTCTCGCAAGAAAGGATACTCAGGGGAGCAGAGAGAGGCGGCCTATACCAGGCTTTGTGGCAGTTTTAGGATGTCACAGGTGGGTCCGTTTGTGGAAGCTGAGATCAGGGGAAAGGTTTGGGCGTGGGTGCTACAGGAGGACAGAGGGAGAGAGGGTGAAGTGGGGACAGAGCCAGACTTTCTACAAGGCCCCTCATGACTTCAGTCCCATCACCTTCTTTAAATGGACTCCTGCGCTGAGTGTCTGGATCCACTCTCATCCAGTCAGGCCGAGATGAGAGTGAGCGAGAGAGCAGATAGCCTCCCCTACGCTCCATCTGGCTACCCGGCACACACCTTATGTATAGCAATGAGCTCGCCCGGGAGCCGGCATCATTCAGGGCGACAGGTAAGGGTGATGTGCACCGCCAGCCTGTCGGTTTGCGTCTGTCCTCCCCATCTCACCGCCGCAAATTGAGACGGAGATTGGGATGGGACCGAGAAGTTATCCAAGTGTTTGGGGACACCGACTCCACCTGTTGGACCTGGCCTGCCTTATTGTCTACATTTCATTACAGCCATGATAGGCAGAGTTAATCTACTCACAAAGTAGGCTACTCAAAATAACACTAAGAATATTAAGAGTAAATCACCACAAATTTGACTAAAGGGGTACAGTAAACTCTGTCTCATTCTGGTGTTAGAAATCCTGTAAATAAGCCTAAAAGAACTGTGTCCATGTAACCTTAACCCTCTAACCCTAACCCCAACCATCTCAGGTTAAACCCGTACTGAGGCAGGCAGCATACACTATATCCAACACCTCCTCTTTTCATTTACAGCTTTTAACACTTGAGAGTCATTCTGTTAATGTGTGCAGTTGGCAGTTTTTAGTGTCTGTGTAATGTCTTGGCAAAAAGGATTGTTAATTGTTTGATTCTGCTATCCTTAAAAAAAGGGGTCAGTTCTCCTTGATATGCTGCCAGTGTAGGAGAATAAGAGTTATTTCCGTTCATTGTGCACTCAGCATCTTTTCACCTAAGCTGACCTGACAGCCTGTGGCTCCGACAGGATGGTGGCACAACACTGATGAGTGATGATGCTCTGAGCCAGCTCATAGCCAGCTGCTCTGATTCATGTCACCTTAGGGGGTCTTTGTGGTTTTATCTCAAGCGGAGGTCCAAGCATTTAGTGCCACAGAGCCTAATTGTTTTGTGGGATAAAGAAAGGCATTATGGAGAGCTGGTGAACAGCGGTAGCTCTTATCAGAGCAACCCACGGCACCGGAGGTTTTACCTAAGATCAGGGTAAGAACAGCTGGAGAGAGAACAAACAGATTTTGTTTGTTTCTTATGTCATTATACATTTCAGAGGATAAGGCAAATAGTGTCTTGAAGTTTGATAAATTGATCCAGGCTTTATTTCGGTAAAATATAAAAAGCTTCCTGTTCATTTTTATATCTCTGTTTCACAAGTTCTCTCTCTCTATCTCTCTCCCCCTTCCCTTACTTGCACTGACTCCGTAAAGGAATACCGAGCGTGCACCGCAGTCTCAGTTATGGGGAAATATCTTACAGTAATACTGTGCTGACAGATTGTTCTCTGCACCAGGAACGATGGCCCTCAAAGCTCCATCTTGAATTCCCTTTGACAGACGGAGATGCCGGTGCTCCCCCTCCCCTCCCCTCTGCCTCAAAGAGAAATGAGAAGCCCCAGAGTCTGATATTACTGAAAGTAATGCTGGTTCTCATGGTAAAGAGCACGCACATGCATGCACGCACCGGCACACACACACACGCACGCACACACACACACACACACGCACGCGCGCACAGTAAATCACAGAGATTCCCACCTTACTGTGAAAGGTGCGCTTTATCTCCCACTTTTTATTATTGCTTTGGTTTTGGCACAAAATCTGATCTATTCAACAAATATGTGCTCGTTTCATCAGCGTAATATGTTTAAAATAATTCGAATCCCCCATGTAATTCCACCATCTCACCAACATGAAAAATCATTGTATAATTACAATGAGAGATGAGTGCCCATTTTGCTCATTATAGTAAAAGAAAACAATGCCAATTTCAAAGATGTATAGGTCAGTCAATAATTAATATGGGTTAATTTTGACCTTTTGGTCAAAATAAGTATGATGACAACATATTTGTTGTTTTTACCTTTTGAGATGATGAATAATGTTGGGGTTGTCCTACAACCCAGGTTTTACGAGTGAGAATGAGGAATCTCACACTATGCCAAGCTGCTCCCTGCAGCGCACCAACTGGACAATGTCTATTTTCTCAAAATTGACCCCTATAAAACCACCCATCAAGCTGCCAGGCCATTTGTTCCTGACCGGCGGTCCGAAGAGGCCAGAGGGAGAGACCGGCGCATTGAGCAGTCAGCTGTGTCAGGCTAGGCTACATACCTAGGACCCAGGCAGAGCAAGCGTAGCCGTGCACTGCAAACGCGCGCACTTGTTACACACAGCACGCCTCGTGCCGGCTACTCGCACAGCACCGATAGCTGCAGTCAACAGGTGATGGCTAGCAAAGCTAGCGGCGTAACAGCGGGGAGGGGGCTAGTCAGTCACCCTCCAGCCAAGGCCAAGCCTTCCATGCTTTAGCTAACCCGAAGTCCAATATGCCAAGGGATAGCAAGTAGGGGTGTCACGATATTTCGTCGCACGATATATCGCGATATCGAAACGTCACGATATGCGTATCGTCAGAAAAAAATGATATCGTAAAAAAAAAAAAAATTTTGCTCCTGAATAATAATAGAACAAATTTAGCAGAATCAACACGCATGAGTGAGGGGGCAGACTACTACTGGCATGGCAAAACAGCTCAAGGGGTACATAAGATTACATAAGTTTAGGGACCATTGAGCATGAGTTATTTAAGAAATAGATTGTATACTTTATTTTTCTTTCACCATGCAACAAACATTTAGTTTGTGACAGTGTGACACATTCTATTGCAAGAGAAGCATTATCTTCCATGTTGTTTTCTAGTTATTATAATAACAATTTCGAAAAACAGCATTTGTTTTGTATTTTGTGTATTTCAAATGAAAGACTATTTTTCCAGTATTTTCCCAGGGCTCCCTTGAAAAGAGGTTTCGATTTCAACGGGACTCACATGGTTAAAGCCCCAATCAGTAAGATTTTTGACATTTTTTATTGTAATATAACAGCTTTTTAGTCACAGGACATGGTAGATTGACTTTTAATAGGGAGACCCTCGTCTTTATTTATCCCACACCGCCCTCCATTGGCCAGCACTGGGACTAAGCAGTTTGCTGTCAGCGTCCCGTGTCAATAAAAGAGAAAAAAGAAAAGCATGCGCGCATGCGCTGTACAGCGTAAGCGCTGTGTTCATGAAAACGAGGAAGTAACTCGATTCGGATTTGCTACGAAAATGATGTTTCACGGAACTATGGATTATTATTTCATCACGTGGTGAGTACCCAATGTCACAACATGTACATAGAGCATCTGGCGCTATGTTTTGTTGACTTTGAACGGCGATATCGTTATCGATACTAATGCACGCAGAGGGCGCAGTTGGAAAACTTACTGATTGGGGCTTTAAATAAATGATAAATAAATACATAAAAATTATTTACTTTTGTTAAAAAAAATATTGTTAAAATATCGTATCGTATCGTTATCGTGAACCCAATATCGTGTATCGTATCGTATCGTGAAATTAGTGTATCGTGACACCCCTAATAGGAAGCCAAGCATAGTCAAGATGCATTTGGCAATCATAGCAACAAGCTAAGCGGGATGCGAGCAACGAGCTAGCAACAACTACCCAGTAACAAGCAGAACGGCTAGGCGACACTGTGGCAACGCGGGCGCTCAGCTCGATGAAGCCACCGGCGTGTTTCAGCATAATAATGTCCAGCGAGGTGCCGTGCAGCTCGTGGCGTAAGCTATTAACAAGCAGGCCATTAACCAACTCTGTGGTGGCTAACGTAACCAGGCCACCATGTTCCAGGTCGGCCGAGCCGTAACAAGCGGACCCCTAACAACTCCCTCTCCCCATCTTACACGGGGAGGTAACGGTCACCCTCCAAGGGGTGCAAGCAGCCCAGCTAAGCAGGCAGCGAAGCTAGCAATGTTATCACACTAGTGAACCCCACGTGCGAGCGGCTAGAACTAGTAGCACTAACAATAAGTCAGCAGCGCTAACTAGCTCAACGGGGCGGCAGTCTTAGCAGCCCAGCCCGAATATAGCCGAAGCAACAGCGGGGTTAGTACACAAGCTAGCAGAGTGATGTCCGCCCTGCGCTAACAAACTGTTATAGCAGCATACATCATATAACACAGATGCAATCATCTGGCACCAGGCCGCACCGCACTGAGTGCGCGGTCTAAGCGGCTCTGCCCTTTCCATAATGAAGATAGGTGGGGAGGACACAACCTAGGCAGCGGGAAGAAACTAGCACACCTTCGACAGAAGCGGGGGCCGGCAAGCGCACGCTCAGCGTGCTCAGGCCCCAAGCAACATGCATGATACTCTGTCACCCTCCTGGCCTGACAGCGAGTGCACTGGCGAGGTCCCTGTCCATAGCTTAGAGAGGCGGGTTCGCAAACACAGCCTGTAGCAACAGGGGAAAGGAAAAACTCACTAACCCGTCCGGGAAGCGAGCGAGGCAAGCCGCAAGTGAGCCGAATAACGGTGCCCAAGCAACAGCTAGCAAGCCTAGCGTAATGTCAGCTAACCTAAGCTTAACGGTGCACACAAGCAACAGTTACAGAAGCCGCCTAAGCACGGCACTGGCCACACTGACAGAACGGCACGTTCTTGTCCATAGCTGGGCAAGGCGGGTCCGAAGACACAGCCTGACTAGCACAGGGACGAAGAAAGAAGAAAGCCGCGAACGAGCCTGCTAACAGCACAGTTAGCAACCCAGTGAATAGCTAGCTAACCACACCTAACGGTGCACAGCAACAGTTACAATGAGGCTAGCGTGACAATCCTACCCTGTCAGGGGAGCTACACACTCCGGGCAAGCCACTGGGAGGCATCTCCCCGCGAACGGCAGCGGCCCGGTGCCGGCGCGCCGACATGAGGAGTGCGCCACACTTGCGCCAGAAGTGTGGGTCCGCCAAAGCGCGCTCGGCATGCTCCGACCCCGAAGCATGCCTGTCTCACTGTGATTGTCCCACTGTGATGTCATAAATCCCACTGTGACATCATCTGTAATGTCATAAATCCCACTGTGACATCATCAGTGATCTCATAAATCCCACTGTGACATCATCAGTGATGTCATAAATCCCACTGATGACATCATCAGTGATGTCATAAATCCCACTGTGACATCATCAGTGATGTCATAAATCCCACTGATGACATCATCAGTGATGTCATAAATCTGACATCATCAGTGATGCTGGTCTCATTGGCCACACAGCAGCCGAGTTGCTGGCAAGGCCACATCAAAAAGAACTACTCAAGTACTTTCCACCTCAATATGCCTAACCATCCCCACATGGTCAACTTTTAACCTATAGTTAGTATTGACATGTATCAGTGGACGGGAATGGTTGAAACTGGGTTACAGTGATCTGTGACTTAAAACAAATGTTTTTGTTTTCTGTTTTTCTGTTTTCTGTTCTTCTTAAACTGGTTTATGCTTACGCGAAATCAGCAGCGCCGACTGCGGCAAGGGGTCGCCGCAGCTGCCCGTCCTTTCGCTGCACCTTGGCGGAGGGGGCGTGCAGCTCCTCGAAAATGGGACTCCGCGGCGTCAACGCGGACGTGACGTGACCAGCACAAGAGGTGTAATTGGCCGTTGCCTTGGGCCGTACACATATCATTTAACAGTGCTTGTCCCTCATCTAGCAAAGCCTTCTGCAAGCTCACCGGAATGAGTTTTGAAATGGAGGGACAATAAAATGTCCCCCCACTGACATGATTGCAAGTTATTGGTAAACAACACGATAGCGTCATATGTAATGGACATACAGTATGACAAGCCACCTAGTGTTTTGGAGGTGTACTGCAGCCAATGCACCGAGTTACGTTCGAGTATGCACAGTCTCGCTGTCGCCGTTAGTCGGCTGCAAGGCTCCAAGTCGAGGCTGCGCAGAACCCTGTCAGCGCCTTTAGCCTCCTACTTCCCCCCCTTGCTCAGACCACACCCATCTTCAAACTCTGCTTTCATTGTGATCTCAAATACACACCTGTAAAGTTTTCTGTCTGCATTTTGTACTGTTGTGACGCTATCACATTGACAAAATCTGTCCATAGACAGACAGACAGACAGACAGACAGACAGACAGACAGACAGGCAGACAGGCAGGCAGGCAGGCAGGCAGGCAGGCAGGCAGACAGACAGACAGGCAGACAGACAGGCAGACAGGCTAATAACACAGTCACACAAGTTGAAAACAATAGCAGGCATCCGCTGTGGCAGCTGGTGTAAATGATGTCTTGGCAGCTCTAGTGTCATGCTGTATAATTGGGCGCACAGTGTTAATGGTGTCATGCTGTATAATTGGGCGCACAGTGTTAATGGTGTCATGCTGTATAATTGGGCGCACAGTGTTAATGGTGTCATGCTGTATAATTGGGCGCACAGTGTTAATGGTGTCATGCTGTATAATTGGGCCCACAGTGTTAATGGTGTCATGCTGTATAATTGGGCCCACAGTGTTAATGGTGTCATGCTGTATAATTGGGCCCACAGTGTTAATGGTGTCATGCTGTATAATTGGGCGCACAGTGTTAATGGTGTCATGCTGTATAATTGGGCCCACAGTGTTAATGGTGTATCTACACTGAGAAAGGGAACGTAATGTAGTGAGTAGAATAAGTAGAGGCTGTGTGCTCAATGCAGCAAACAGATGAGGAGGATGTATGGCTTTTCACAGCATTAACCCCCTTGATGGGCCTTATTATGATGAGATGGCTGAATATGTCGTTAAGAAAGTGCCTCTTTGATCAAATAACAGCCAGAATCATGACAATTTAGACCCACAGAGAGTGAGGAAGATTGAGGCTCAAAAGCCTTGGAGAAATGACAGTACTGCACGGGGCTGTAGCATACTAGTTTCGGAACACAGACAGACATGCACGTGCGCGCGCACACACACACACACACACACACACACACACACACACACACACACACACACACACACGCACACACACACACACGCGCGCACACACACACACTCTCTCTCACAGAAGCATGTCCCTTTCTCACTCACGCTGTCATTTTGTCAATTAGGGAGTGTGTGGCAAGCCATGATAAAGCTGGACCTCTGTTATTATAGCTGTATTTGAAGTGACCTAGTTGCAGAGAAAAAGCTGTCAGCAGATGGAAAAATGAACGCCTGACATCTCATGTGAAGATGGAACATTGGCAGTGACAAGGCCAAATTTTGCCCATCTCTCATCCCCCTCAGAATATATACACCGTACAATATATATGTTGAGTGTATAGGCTATTTTTACTTTTCCTCCAGTTGCTAGATAGTTCCTACTATCATTGTATTTATTTTGCTCTGTCTTTCCTGACTGCTTTTCTCGTAAACCCCCACAAGACAAACTTTGGCTTTTTTTAAAAGCAGCTAAAAACGCATCTTTTCAGTTTGGCTTTTACTTAGCCCATCTTGTTTATCACTGTTTATTACTTGTGTTGCATGTGATTCATTCATTTCTGTATGATTCACTGTTGTATGATAAATTGCTGATTCATTGTTTTAACTCTCGTAACGGACAAGCCCGTCTTAACTGTATTTGATGATGTGAACTGTGAAGCACTTTGTGACCTTGCTCTGTGAAAGGTGCTATATAAATAAATTTTACTTACTTACTTACTTACTTAAAACTAGGGATGGGTATCGTTAAGGAATTAACGATACTAGTACTCTTATCGATACTCCTTATCGATCCGGTACTTTAACGTTACTCTTATCGGTACTTTCTGTTATTTTTAAGAGAAAAAACCCAGAAACAAATGGGACTGGTTGTTGTCGGTTCTTTTTATTATTTTTAAGAGGAGAAAGGGGGGAAAAAAGAGACAAATTAGGAATAGAAATTGCTTTATTTCCTCACACGAGTAGCAAACTGCAGCAACAGCATACAGTGGGACTGGGCTGGTTCATTGTAGCTGCAGGCTCAACTTTAACAAAAAAAGTTGCAAAATCTTAATGGGTGCGTTTTTATTATTAATGTAAATATCCTAAAATATCCTTCTACCACACTGTGCCAATACAGTACCAACATTCATAATAAAAATAAAGCAAGACAGTATCTGTCTGCTGCACTTCCCCCCAAATCACTAAATATCCCCCCCTGCTCTGAAAGTAAAATGTCTGAACGACAACTGAGATGATGACCGTCACCTGACGATTTATATCAGACTGGATTTATGATGATTAACACACCCAAACAGTTGGGAAATGTTTTACTACTCTTGTCTTAACACATTCAGTGCCAGCGACGCCATATGGCGTCATTAGAAATTTACCGTACAGTGCCAGCGACGCCAAATGGCGTCATAACTCGATTTTTTTTTTTTGACGGGGGGGTGTCGATCTATGCCTCTTACATCGCCTCTTACAATATTCAGAGGTATTGAATGTGTCTAACCTATTTTACAGAACCCTTAGGTGGCGACAGCGCTCTCCAGATGAGAGAACGTGGAGTGAAACACACAGAAGAAGTCATTGGGGGGAAGGAAATCGCATCGCATCCGTCCGTATGCAGCGGCTTCATTGAAGCAA
Organism: Poromitra crassiceps; assembly: GCF_964638095.1. Classification (NCBI taxonomy): domain Eukaryota; kingdom Metazoa; phylum Chordata; class Actinopteri; order Beryciformes; family Melamphaidae; genus Poromitra; species Poromitra crassiceps. Next base: position 55,745,654 of record NC_139624.1, read on the forward strand.
CGTTTAGCTGTGCCCCTGCAGCAGCCAATCTGCTATCACAATTGAGCACCTCGATGTCCGCTGCAACAGCCTCCGTGTCCGCTGCAACACATGATCAGCCGTGGATTTGTTATTATTCTCAACTCGAAGCATGGGAGCTGGTACACGCGGCTGTAAAAAAGCAGGATCTAGCGGACTTTTTCAGTGCTGAGCACAGGCAGAGAAAACGAGAAAACAGCAGAGCAGAGAGACACTCCTCCCACAACGGGGGGGGGGGGGGGGAGGAGGAGGGGGGGAGGTGGGCACGCAGAGCCAAGTACACAACACAGACCCAGACAGCAGGACAGGGTTGGCAAACGCAAGCCAGAATATCCGATGCCCACCAGCAGCAAAAGATCAGCAAGAAGCTGCAACCAGCAGCGCATGCAGGCGCCAGCGCTGCTGGTTTCAGCTAAAAATATTATTCTTCCAAACAAAATTCCCTTGCCTTCACTGTTTTATTGAAGGAAATTATTTTTGAGGTGTGACTACATCAGAAAATTAGCTTCAGAGTCAGTGATGTGCTTGAAATGTTTAATTTCACAAAAGGCTCATTATCTCAGCTCGTAGAAAAAAAGCTCTTTTTTTCGTTCAATCAAGCTATCTTCTCCGGCTCATAACTAAAGAACGGAAAATGGGATCAATAAACTTTTTTTTGCAGGTGATAGAAGAGAGTCTCATCGTTATTTGTGCGTGTTCAGTGTTTACATAGTAATTATTAAAGAAATTATATGACTGTTTTAAAATGCATTGCGGCCTATGTGGCACAGCAAGCAACCTTTTGCCCAAGGGCCGTGGCACTGAAAGTGTTAATCATTACCACGTTCACATTATAGTTACCTGATGAGGTAGACTGGCCGGGTAACAGCAGCCGTGGCATCATTGACAGGAGATGATGGAGGGCGAGCTAGCTTGTCAAAAACGGTGCATTTCTCCGTTTGAATGTGATGCACTTTCGCTAAGTGTTTAGACAAATTGCTCGTGTTTCCACCTTTACTAGCAAAGGTTTTATTGCACTTGTGACAACGTGAATTGTCACCATCGACTCGAGTGAAGTAAAACCACACTTTAGACCGCTTCGTTCTTTCAGCCATTCTTAACGTGTGCTCTGCTCAGTTGCATGTCTGTTGTCCATCTGCCTGCCTGCCTTCCATGTTCCCTGCATGTGTGGTGTGTGCTGTAAGGCACGCCCAGTGGCGTGCCTGACCAAGTTGGTGCCCTAGGCAAGATTTTTGCTGGTGCCCCCCCCCCCCCTCCCCCAAAGAAAATATAATAAAAATTATATCGCAGTTAATCCACCACTGCAGTGCAGGTTCAGAATCGCCCTTCCCCAGTGGCGCTGGAAGTACTTTTAGGTAGGGGGTGCTGTAAGGAAGGGATTCTCGGTGCTGCCCGTGAGGGCAGCGCCGAAGAAAATTTTACGTTTTTTGGACTTTCATCCATATTTAGAAGAATATTTAATTTTAACTTAACATTAGGATTATACTGTTGTGATGTCATTATTCAGTATCTTCTCCTTTTCTCACTCACTTTCATGTAAGCACCTGCTCTCCCTTTAGTCGTTTTACACTACAACAGACAGCAACACAGGCATAAACACTGAATTTATTATTATTATTATTATGGAAAACCAGATTATGATGAAAATCAAACACTTTTGAAGAGAGAGCGTATGAAATAAGATTAGAGCTGGGAAGCACAAACTGTTTTTTAATGCATCTTGTTGGTGGTATAAACACAAGACAGCCAAATCCAACAATTTCGAAAATCCCATTTCTTGCCACCAGGGGGTGCTGCAGCACCCTCAGCACCCACCTTCCAGCTCCCTTTCCCCACTCTGGGAAAAAGCTCTGAGCAGGTAGAAGGGGGCGCGGCCGCGCAGTGGGTGGGGTGGTATGGATTAGGGACCATGGTGAAAGTGCTGCAGCCCAGGCAGCCAGAAAGCCAGAATTAGAAAAATGATTTCACTATTATTTAAAGACTTAAGACGTTGTTCTGCTTATTTTTTGTCTACTATTGTAAAATAATAGTAGGCCTATTATCATGAAAAAGTATTTGTAAAAAAAAAAAAAAAAAAAAAAAAATTTTTGACCCTCTCTGGCGCCCCTAACGGCTCAAGCGCCCTTAGCATTTGCCTAGTTCGCCTAATGGACGGCACGCCACTGGGCACGCCCAGCAGCCCCTCCCCTCTCTCAGTCCTCACTCCACTCCTCTCATCTCGGCTGCAGGCAGCAGCAGCTGTGTCTCTCTCGTCTCTGACTGAGAGCAACGCGGAAAAGATTATCCCTTTTCTCGTTCGGAAATCGCAAAAAACACATCATAGGCCTGTCTTACGGAGTTGGTGAGATAAAATGTGCAAGATAACGTAACGTTTATTTAGCAATTATATAGCCTATAGAGGAAAACTATTTTCTTAATTTCTCCACTCCAGACAGTACCGATAAGAGAACCGTTAACGTGAAAGCTTATTGATCCTCCGGTATCCCGAAATACGGCCCCGGGGCCCGTTTGATACCGGGTCTCGGTACCCATCCCTACTTAAAACCCCCACCATATTAATCTCATTTTCATGAGCTTTGATTAATTTAATTGAAGTAACCTTTATTTATACAGGGGAGCCTCACTGAGAGAAATGCTCTCTTTTTCAGGAGTGCCCTGTTCGCATCACATACAGCATATAGCCTACAGTACATACTTATACATTTAAGCAATATAGCATGAGAGCCAGCTGAGCAGCGGGATATATGCCACAACACACGCTGCTCGAGTGCTATATTGCTTTTATAAAACGGTTTCCAAGTATGATAATATAATAATAATAATAATAATATAGCCGCAAGCGGCGATGGGCGGGGTTCAAGCCTTGCGCAGATGACAAAGCTTCTGATTCTGACTAGGACATCCTCCTTGATATATCTGACAAGTTTCGCGATCATTGGACAAACAGGTGCAGAGTTACAGCCTTTTTTGTGTTAGGCCACACCCATTTCTGGCGTTTATGGCGCCCCCTTTTGGTCGAATTGCACCAAATTTGACACGCATGGTCTGGGATGGTCTCCGAAGACCTCCTGCAAGTTTCCTGAAGATTCCTTAATCAGTCATGAAGTTATGACAATTTAGCTGTGAGGCCACGCCCTCTCACAAATTTAATGATCAATATCTCCGAAACTAAAGTAGATTTCAAAAATTCCAAATTCAGGATTGTAGAGCTTGCTCCATAGATGCTTCCTGGCGATTTTGGTGCAAATCGGTCCAACGGTCTAGGAGGAGATGTCAAAAATGTGTTTTCCAAACTTTTCCAAATCTTTTAAAAACTTTCCAGGCGGACATTGAGGGTCCTTATGGCAAATTTGTAGAGCAGGTCCACCTGAACATCTGGAAAAAAAAAGTTTGAAAATCGGACCAACGGCGTGGAAGTTATGGCCTTTAACGTAAAACCGTCGATTATAGCGCCACCTTCAGGCCGATTCGAAAAATCTTTTTTGAGCACCTACCAGCCAACAATATCTGTCATTGGGCCAAATTTCAGGTCTCTACCATTTACCAACTCACGGGAATTTGCGTTGGGGCAGATGAACAAGAAGAAGAAGAAGAAGAAGAAGAATAAACCGGCAGAAAAACAATAGGGTTTCAGCCCCTTCAGGGCTTGAACCCCTAACTATAAGTCCGACTGGCATGTCATTCTGATAGAGTCAGTTGAAACACTAATGTAAGGCGGGACCGCAAGAACGTGCGGGTGATTTGATTGGATCGTTCTGGAGACTGAAGTTGACATTGGCCAATCCTGGCGCTTGCTGAGAAGCTGAGAGCTTTCTGGAAAGCCCGACACGCAGCTCGAGCGCAGCGCTGCATTCTCAGCGCTTGCTGAGGAGCTGAGAGCTTTTCTGCAAAGCCTGACACCAACTAACGTTACGGGGTTAAATGCGGGGTTAACAGCCTTTTTTTTTGCAAAGAAGACATTAGCCCGCGTCTATTCTTGTACAAAACATAATTTTCTGCGAAGTATTAGTAAAGTTATAAGCGAAGATCGATTCACAAGGATCTGACAGCTGTCTCCGCCATTTGTTTTTTCTACATTGTCATTTGAGGTAACCAAAGCCTTTTAGTAAGAGAGTTGCCATGGCAACTCAATAACCCATGGCCATGGGTTATTGGAGTGGGTTACTGGATTTATACAATGGCTGTGAACCAATCAGATTGCTTGATTTGAGAGAGCCGTTTTATAAGTAAGGGATAATGGATAGTGAGCCGGTGATTACTGGCGAAATAATGACCGACAGGTGAATGATTGAGCCCGACGCGCAGCGGAGGGCTTAATCATTCAGCTGAAGGTCATTATTTCCAGTAATCACCGGCTCACTATCCATTATCCCGCTTAGAACACGGCCTACAACTAAATCATTCAATAATCTGACAAAAATAATTATTCAAATAGATTTTTTAATAGCGTTTTCAATGACAAAGCGGTTTCATTCGTAATTTGCACACAAGACACCACAGCTGCAACTGGTTGGCCTAATTAGTAGTGTCTTGCTGACAAAAGGCTCTTATCAACTGATTAATCCAGGTGTGGCAGAGCAGCGGTCGGTTGTCGAGAAATAATGACCGATGAATCTTGTTGATTGACCAATCAGAATCGAGTATTCAAGAGAGCCGTGTTCTAATTAAGCAATATAGCATGAGAGCTAGTGTGTTGTGGCAAATATATCCCGCTGATCAGTTGTTATCCCACGAGGCCGCAGGCCGAGTGGGATAACAACTGATCAGCGGGATATATGCCACAACACAGGCTGCTCAAGTGCTATATTGCTTTTATAAAACGGTTTCCAAGTATGATAATATAAATATAATAATAATACTATAAGTCCGACTAGCATGGTATTCTGATCGTCAGTTGAAACACTACTGTAAGGCGGGACCTCTAGCAAGAAGATAGACGTGCGGGTGATTTGATTGGATCGTTCTGGAGACTGAAGTTGACAGTGGCCAATCCTGGCGCTTGCTGAGAAGCTGAGAGCTTTCTGGAAAGCCCGACAGGCAGCTCGAGCGCAGCGCTGCATTCTCAGCGCTTGCTGAGAAGCTGAGTGCTTTCTGCAAAGCCCGACACCAACTAACGTTACGGGGTTAAATGCGGGGTTAAATGCGGGGTTAACAGCCTTTTTTTTGCAAAGAAGACATTAGCCGGCATCTATTCTTGTACAAAACATAATTTTCTGCGAAGTATTAGTAAAGTTATAAGCGAAGATCGATTCACAAGGAGCTGACAGCTGTCTCCGCCATTTGTTTTTTTTGAGGTAACCAAAGGCTTTTAGTAAGAGAGTTGCCATGGCAACCAATAACCCATGGCCATGGGTTATTGGAGTGGGTTATTGGATTTTAACAATGGCTGTGAACCAATCAGATTGCTTGATTTGAGAGAGCCGTTTTATAATAGGATTTATAAAACGGCTCTCTCAAATCAAGCAATCTGATTTGGTACAATACAATACAATCTGGTTTCGGTTGTGACAGGAGCCTCGGTGGATGTAATGGCGTCGGCGGAGGATACCGGCTACAGCAGCAGCAGTGAGTCGGTGGTTGTTATTGAGAGTGTGAAGGTAGCAGCATAGGTGAATCGGGGGAGGGTTAGTGGAAGCTGGGGGGTAGGTGGAAAAGGTGGAACTCTAGGGGAAAACGTTAGGAGTAGCAGGAGTGTGAGTCCAAGTTGGAGATGATACAGTACAGATGATAGTAATCCGGGGAGTATGTTGACGGTGGCTAGTTGCTGGTAGCTAGTGAGTTGAGTGGAGGTAGCGTTAAACCAGAGCAGCAGTGTCTTGTTGTTGTTATTGTTGTTGTTGTTGCTGGCCCGAGACCAAGCCCGTGCGGCAGGCCAGCCTAACCGTGCCATGCCAATAACCAAGTTCAGCAGCAGTAAGAGAGAGGGGGAAACTTTCACTCAACTGCGGAAATGGTGACCCCTGAATGGCGAGGGAGTGGTGACTACCTCAGGACGGGGGTCAGGTAGCACAACACAGCTAAGCTGGCATTGTTGGGAAGTGGCACGCAGCAATTTGCTCGTAGTGGGGCACAGCAGGATCCAGAGCCGAGAGCGGATAACGTTGTCCAACATACAGAGAGGGAAAATCCAAACAGTGAAAACGGTAGTTAAATCCATTGGGAGGTTGTATTCCAGTGGTGGGAAGGCAGGCGGGAGGCTGGTGGTGACATGTCCAAGCCAGCAGAGGGGAGGTAACGCGTTAATCATTAGCAGGGAAAAAGGAAAACTGTACTAAGAGACGAGGACAGGGGCACGAAACAAATAGACAAGAAAACAGGTAACGTTAAACTAGTTTAGGACGCAGGTAGACGCGACAGTCGAAGCAGAGATGGCAGCGGTGCTCTAACCCGGAAAACAGCTGTCAATGACAGCTACAGCAGACGCGACAGGACAAACAAGATGAAAGTATTGGTTACTGAGAACAAGGTAAACACTAGGCACATAGCCTCCCCTCCTAGTAGAAGGTTACAGTAAGTAGCAAATAGGGCTAGACTGTAAAAAAAACTGTGGACTATCCCTTTAATTGTACTTTAAACGTGATCAGTAAAATCTTAAAAGCAATGCTAAATCTCTCTAATGGTAGCGAGTAGAGATACTAAAAGCGGGGAAATATGGCACCAATTTAACCCTCACCGCTCCATTCTTAATGAGCTGGAGACATGAGAGCCACTTTGTCTGGTGAAGGAGCAAAGAGAGGATATGAGATAACAATGCGGACAACCTTCTCTAAATCTGCAGAGGATAAAAACGACATGATCTTTGATATGTTCTCCAATTGCGTTTACCGGCTCCTTGAAACGCAAGTCACTTGGGGGCAACATTTGCCCCCGAAGTTTCTGGCCACTGACTCCATGCTGGAGGACAGACTGATCATATAGAATAGAACCTCTCTCATCATCATCCAAACGGCTGTAAAGGGAGACTTATTGCTCAGGGCCAATCTGGATTTGCTGATTTGCACTATGCCTTGGTGATTAGGTTGCACCCCCCTCCCCTACACACACACATGGGCAAACATATGGGCGCGCGCGCGCGCGCGCACGCACACACACACACACGCACACACACACACACACACCCTCCACCTCTACCCATCGATCATCTGCCACAAGCTAAATCTACTGTACGCCATTTTATACACACTGATGACTGAATTGAGATAAATTCCTTTACCCCTGCCATCAGAAGCTCCGAGCTCAATTTTCTTCTTTCATTAACCTGGAAAATAAATATTCCTGTCATTGCACTCGGAGGCAAACGACTCATTTGTCAGGCTTGGAATATTTTATTTTGTTTGTACCAGCTAGAGGAGCGGTGTGGGGCACGTGACTTATTCTCCTGAAGCAGGAGAACACATGAATTGAAATTTATCGTTTTTTCATGTCTGATGGTGCAATCAAGGTAGTGCTCTTGGTAGTTGGGAGCCAAGTGGGTCAGGTGGTTTCTGTGTTTGAGGCCTCGAGGCCGGGCCCCTATAACAATCCAAGAGACAAGAAATAACAGAGGAAATGGTAGACTTTATGCAATCCTGACCATAGCTATACACTGCAAAAAATATCCATCTTTGTCATTTAATTAATATAGTCTTAGGATATATTTTTTCTAAAAGCAATGCAAATTAAAGGTCCTATCCGTAAGTTTGGCCGGGGGTTCCTATATGAAGGGAACCCCCAGGGTGCATGGGGAGAACATGCAAACTCCACACAGAAAGGCCTTTTTGATGACCCCACCCGGGCGGCGGGCACTCGAGGACATGCGGACGGGCACGCACTCCTTCAGCGCTCACAGCGTAGGTGAGAATTGAACCCAGGACCTTCTAGCTGTGAGGCGACAGCGCTTACCACTGCACCACCATGCTATAATTACCACCAGCCCCACTAATAACGTTACCATCTTGTGTTGATAATGAATAGGGGAACACAGAATTGTGGACCAAGGCAGCTCAGCAGGCAAATAGTAAACAAAAATAAGAAGGGAGCTCCTTTTTTTTTTTTTCCAAAAAATAGTATTTAGTATAGTATATTCGTGTCCACAGCAGTGTTACAAACAGAATATATGTAACGTGGCCACTTTACCACATTAAAATCTGCTGGATAGTTAAAATGTTGCCGACAACGCCACCTAGGTTAAAGAGGCTAGGGCTCTTATTAAAAGGAAAAAACTGAACAGGTTCTTTAAAATCAGGAGTGAGCAGAGTTAAAAGCCACTAAAAACCCACGGTAAAAAGTTGACAGTTTATTGGTTACAAAATTATTAAAAGATGATTTTCCCCGGCCCAGCCCCAAGTCCACTGTTCCAGCAATAGTCCAATCCTCCCGGTGGCTCTGGTCCTGGTCTCCTCCGGCTTTCCTTAATGGGGCCAAAATGTAGCGTCAGCCAACCGTCACAGCAAAATATAAGTCACACAGCACAGCACCCTTAATAAAAGAACCCGTAGGTAAAAAGGCTCAAAAATACATGCATAAAACACTCGATTGAGATTAGGGGTTGCTGTGCTAAAAACGGCCCAATAAAAGTCCCGGTGGCTTGGACAACGGAGTTAAAGGAGAATTTCGTTTTTTTTTAACCTGGACCCATCTCCTGGCATTAATTATGATTTGACCACTCACCAAGTGATGTCCGCGGCGTTTCTGGCCGTCCTAGCGTTGTTTTGAGATCAATAGCGTCCAAGTCAGTTGTAAAATGGAGCTGATTTGGGGCCAAGTGTGAGCCTGTCTTTCCTGCATCTAAATAGCTATTTTTATTCCCGTTTTCCCCAAATATCCTCATAATCTGATCCCTCAACATCCACCACAGTGATATTTCGCCCCAGGCCATTTCCTGGAGTCGCACAGGGATCAAATTACCTCAAACGTGATCTCGGTCACCAAGTCTCGTGAAGTCCCGCGATACTTTCCTGCCGACTGGCCAATGACAGGTAGGACGCTTTGCGGTGGTGGTTTTAGCGTAACCTATGTGGGGTTTGGCATAACCTTCGTTATTTCGAATCCCACATAGGTTACGCCGTATGAATTAAAATACAAAGGGAGGAAGAAGGAGCCAGGGGTGACAACAGCACTTAACTTGAGAGAGGGGCTCGTCGCAACGTTACCCCTCTGCTGCGGTTGCTCGGCTTTCCCCTGGCTTTCACTGACGATCACACGCTGTCTGCCACCGCCCGGATCTCAGGACCTCAGATGCGCACACAGCTCGTCTCGTTCCTCGTCTGTTGGCAACACTCCACTCGTCTCGGGTCCTCGTCACTCTCATGGGGTTCGTCGCGTTCGTCCTCTCGTGCTTCCTCCTCTGTGTCTCAGTCTCTCTGTGAAAAACAAGCGGATATATCCCCCTGCTCACAGGCTCGCAGGTGAGGTCAATCCCGCTGATTTGCAGGGTGGCCTTCAAGTGCGATCGGGAATCCGGTGCATCCCATTAAATCAATTAAATACAAAAAAGTGTCCCGGCCACATCCCCCCATAGTTAAAGGTTAGCAGTCCCTGCAACGCTACTGTCTATACCGGACTGGGGGAACTCCTCGGTTTGGTCTACTAGAGCGTCGCACTGGTTGCTCCTCGGCCCGTGCGGGTACGTTTCCATTCAGGGCTGGAACACAATAGAACAGGGGCAATTCTGCAAGCCCCCCCGCAGGGGCTTGTGGGGCTGCAGGTATCTGTGGTGGTGGGGGACCTGTACACAGTTTTAGAGAGTTCCTGTGTAGAACCTTCTCCTTGCCCCCCCCTCTCTGGTTTCACTCTGTACACCACACCTGTGTCTCCCACAGTTTCTAAAACATAGAACGGTTCGGGATCCCAACCCCCATGCAATTTCCCTGTCTGTTCCTATTCCGAACCCATACACGTTCCCCAATCAACAATGGCATCGCATCGGCCTTCTGGTCATAGCGGCACTTGGTCACCGCAGCAACTTTGGACATTTTGCTGCGTGCCAAATCGTAAGCGTAGGTCAATTTTTGATGGTGGTCATGAACCCAACCGGCTAAACCACCATTCGGTGTCTCTTGCACAACCCCCAGCCCGACGTCCACCGGGAGCCTAAGGTGACGACCAAACATCAAATAAGATGGAGCAAACCCTGTGGCGCTATGCCCGGTGTTGTTGTATGCTTGTAACAACTCCGGGAGGTGGTCGGGCCACCTATTCTGTTTATCAGCTCCCAACATACGGAGCATATTCAAAAGGGTTTGATTCATTCTTTCGACTCTGCCATTACCAGCTGGGTGGTATGGCGTGGTTCTACTTTTCGCGATGCCGTACATGTCACAGAGTTGTTTCATTAGCTCAGATTCAAAATTCGGGCCCTGGTCCGAATGAAACCGAGCAGGGCAACCAAAAGTGTGAATAATTTGGGACCAAATTGCTCACACTGTGGTTTTCGCCGTCTGATCATGCATAGCGAGTGAACATATCGGTCATGACCAAAACATTCTGGTATGAGTCGCCCGGCCTCCCAAGAGAAAGAAAATCTAAGGCGATTACTTCTAAAGGGTATGTGACTGTTACTGGGTTCAAGGGAGCTCTTGGTTCCGCCCTGTCCTTCTGTAGGCTGCACACAACACACCCAGAATGGAAACCCCTCACCTCTCGCTCCATGCCAACCCAGAAGAACCGTCGTCTCAAGGTGGTCAGCGTCCTTCCTGCTCCTGCATGCGCTGCAGCCTCATGGTGCCGTCTCCACACTTCTTTGCGCTTGGGACCTGGGCACACAATCTGCAAGAGCTGCTCACAGGTATTTGGGTCCACAATTCTACGATACAGGACCCCCTCACGGACGCAGAGCCTCTTGAATTGTTTCAACAGTCTGAGAGTGCCATCAGTGAGTCCCCTCTGTTCAGGACCGACAGGACACAAGTCCTGCTCCACATACCTTTTCGCCGCCTGAATGTCGTGGTCGGCCTGCTGTTCAGCTGCCCAGTCATTCAGTTCCGGTGGGGTTTGCTCCTGTTCTATTGCTGCTGCTGATGTGACACCATCAATGGGGCCCGTCATCTCGGCTGGTGGGTACCTAGCTGTGGGGAACCGAGAGAGAGCATCGGCATTTGCATTTTCTCTCCCGGCGCGATACTTCACTTCAAAGTCAAAAGACGCCAGCTGAGCCACCCAGCGCTGCTCTACCGCACCCAGTTCGCCGTCTGTAGGTGAGCAACAGGGTTATTGTCCGTATAAACAGTGAACTTTGCCCCCGTCAAATAATCCCTGAATTTCTCAGTGATGGCCCACTTTAGAGCTAGAAGTTCCAATTTAAAAGAACTATACCCATACGGAAGAGGCATATATACACATATATGGACATACATCCGACACAAGGTCCACATATATGTCACCATACATGTACATGTATGCACTTTGCATACAAACCCACCTGAGATATATGCATATATATGTGAGGATCATATGTGATCCAAATATAAATTGACATATATGATCATATAGGCAATTAACATATATGAGTACTCCCATACATGTGATCATATATGCTCATGTAAGTAATGGACATATAGGATTATTCTAGCATATGTTTAGATATATGTACATATAAGCAATTAACATATAAGAATATTTCTACATATTTCCGCATATATGCAACTACAAGCAACACACATATATGTTATTCTCTTGCATATCAATATATGTGTGCATATGAGCATTAAACATATATGATTATTATTACGTATGTCAACATATATGCTCATATAATCAATTAACATATGCGGATGTTCGCATATATGTAATCATATATGTTTGTGTAAGCATTGAACATATATGGTTAAACTTACATATGTCTACATATATGTGCATATCAGCAATTCACATATAAGAATTTACTTACATATGTAAGCATGTATGCTCATATAAGCAATTAACATATATGAGTATTCTCATACATGTGATCATATATGTTCATACAAGTAATGGACATACAGGGTTATTCTCGCATATGTTTAGATATATGTACATATAAGCAATTAACATATAAGAATATTTCTACATATTTCCGCATATATGCAAATGCAAGCAACACACATATATGTTATTCTCTTGCATATCAAAATATGTGTGCATATGAGCATTAAACATATATGATTATTATTACGTATGTCAACATATATGCTCATATAATCAATTCACATATGCGGATGTTCGCATACATGTAATCATATATGTTTGTGTAAGCATTGAACATATAGGGTTAAACTTACATATGTCTACATATATGTGCATATCAGCAATTACCATATAAGAATTTACTTACATATGTAAGCATGTATGCTCATATAAGCAATTAACATATATGAGTACTCCCATACATGTGATCATATATGCTCATGTAAGTAATGGACATATAGGGTTATTCTTGCATATGTTTAGATATATGTACATATAAGCAATTAACATATAAGAATATTTCTACATATTTCCGCATATATGCAAATGATGGTCTCGACCTAGTTTCAAGATGAAGACCAGTTACGCTGCCTCACGCCACACGTAATCTAGAGACATAGCGACCTTAGCATCACGCGTAATCCTAGCGTGACGACAAGCGCAGTAATCCCAGCGTGACGTCGTTAATGTCGTCAGTGCAGTAGTGACGCACTTGCCTAGGTGACGGCGTTAATGGCGTCAGTGCCGAGGCCATGACGTGGCAGTATTTATAGCCACGCCGGGCGCCCCACGGTCCTTGTTCCCTGTCCTCCAGCGCCGCACTAAGCTGATCGAATTCCTTCTCTGGAAGCCGCGTTTCACTGATCTGTTCCCCACCTTGCTGATCGTTGCGGCTGCTGGCAAACGCTTTGCTAATCTCACGCGTTACTTTCATTGCTGCCGTGCTGAGTCTGGATGTCAAATCTAGCCAGGTACGAAGTTCAGTAGGATTCTTATGCTTGTTCATTGCACTTACTGTCTCCGGAGGAAGGATCTCTCATCGCAGCTCCCACTTGGCTAGTAGCTCCTCCATTGATAAAACCGGGCAGGCATTAAGATCCTCAAAGCGTTTAGCCAATATCTCCGCATCCTGACTGGGGGCAGCCACGAAGAGCTGTTAAGTTGTGCAAAAACTTTCCATCTCCAAGCACAAGTTTTCAAGGAAGAACTGCACTTGCACTGCTGTTTCTCTTCTGCTTTAAGCGGTTAGCTCCCCTGCTAAAGAGCAAGACTCCCATCATAAACGTTACGCCGGACGAAGACCAACGTTACGCCGGACGAAGACCAGTCTGTTCTTGCCGTGCCGATCGTCCAGTAAGAGGCACGTCCGCCTCCAGGTTTTGGAAACTCTGTCTCCCACAAAGAACAACTCCAGGCCATGGCTGCTGGCTATGCTACTGCTAGCAAGCTATCGCTAATCACAACGGCAGCCGGAATGTGCCCCTGAGTGATGTCACTTCACCGATAAGGACGCTGGGAAATGTAGTCCCATCGCTGAGTTTCTTCATTAAAACAAAGCCAAGCCAGGGCTGTCGGCTACCGCTGCTAGCAGCTAACGTTAGCTAGCATCAACGTCAGGTGTGCGGGGGCCCTCCTGAGTGACGTCACCTCACCGACAAGGACGCTGGGAAATGGAGTTGCCTGCGTTGTCCTAAAGTTGAGTATTCAATCAAGCATATATCATCATTTCATGTAGCCTGGTGGATAAGCTACTATGTTGGCATGTTCATCTGTTCGCTAACAGATTGATTTCGGCAATATCACCGATGTTTACTGGCAGGTATTCATCACCACAATGCTGGCATGATGTAGCCTAACTCTCATTCTGCTATATTATCTCGTGCCCCTAGCTGAGCCCCGGTGCACTCTGGTGGCGTTCTATTGTAACTACATCAATGCAAATCACTCAGTGGGTGGTGCACAGCTCAATTTCAGCGATTAAGTTGGAAATGCTTGATCTTAACCATCACGTTCAGGAATATGCTTTATCAATATACTTATTGGAAGTGCTTGATTTTCATAAATTGTTTTTTCAAATGAAACTTTGAAAATAACTTCTGCCTATAAAAGGATAGATATATGGATAAAGCGCCTTGTTATGTATTCGGGAAATTAGTAAGCATTAAATAATTCTGATCAAACCATTTAATCAAAGTAATATGAAGCAGCTGGTAAAATATAAAGTAAGGACTTGCATCATTGCTGCGGGTATAAGGGATAAGCTTTATTTTCACATTGAATTTACAGTAACAATTAAGATGTGTCGATATAGTCTTGAGTCCGTAAAATTTGGTTGGTACTTTTTATATTATTATTATAAAAAAAAAAAAAAAAAAGCTGCATGAACCTTTGGTGAGAAATATTTGAGGATTATCGAGTTCACTAATCTCTCAGCTTCAGCTAAGTTCTTGTAAGGATGATTGCCTAAGCATATGTGCGGGTGAATTTCACGCGACATCTTGGGACGGCCAGTCTGTTATAGAGTTTCTTGTCTGGTGAGTCCTCCTCCCTGAGGAGTATGTACAAGATATTCAACAACAAAGCTAGCGGCTAGTCCATTCTGCTGGAACACATTCATGTTGAGGATGGCTCCTCTCCTTGCTATTGTTTACTAGTTACATCATGGCATGCTGTCATGAAGGTCAAAGCCGGTAAAGTAACGGACATCTATAGGCCATTGTTTGGCCAGCATACGTTAACGTTAGAAGGGAGTCTGCTGGATAGGATAAAACAGTGGAACTTCTCAGATAACCATCTTGGTTTAAGTTAACCATGACTCTGCCGCTGACCTCTATCCTTAGTTCTTTTATGTATGTTTAATCATTGAAGACAGCTGTCAATCAGGAGGAAGTCAAGCGTGTTTTGGGGGATTGATTTTATTTGACATAATTAAATATTCCATTGCTGTCCCAACCAGTGACAAAATACTAATTTCTTATTCACTTTATTTTTAAACAGACAGGGATGCTAAAGGCTCAACTGTTATCTCTCAAACTAATACTTGATCTGTCTATCCTCTAAGATCCATACCGCATGAGATCCTGACGTGGGGCAGGACTAACTCTGTTCCTGACTTGAGTTCGAAGGGAAGGCGACCTCCCGCCGCCGTCTCCGCTGCAAATGATGAGGACTCCCTCGTCAGCTGCTCTCTTCACTCCTGCACTGGCACGTCTACCTCTGCAGCTGAGACGTCTCAGCATCTATTCTCAAAGCAATGGGACATTGGTCTTCTGCACCATTCAAACGTCATATTCGGTCAATGACATCTCGGCTCAACAGGCCATGAGCACTAAACCTGAGGAGACAGCCATTATGTTAATTGCTGCATTGGACAGTGGTTGGCTGTGTTCATCGTACTGACGCATTCCGCAACCTCCACCCGGCAGCCGACCCGTCTCCAATGCCGCTTCCCCCGTTCTCGGCCCTCACCCTCTCATGAGTCCGGACCCACGTCCTAGGCCCCCGGCACTCCCTCACGATCCCCGCTTCACCCAGCTACTCCACGCCGCTCAGTCCTACATCAGGGGGGGGGGCTGGCCAGCTCCACAGCCAGAGCCTACGACGGCGCCTTCATCTCACCCCACCATCTCATGACAAGAACCTGGTTCACTCTTCACCTCAAGCGGATCCTCCAGATGTGCGACCTCCCAGCGGAGCACTATTCCGGCCACTCCTTCAGGATCGGCGCGGCCACATCAGCCGCCGCGCAAGGGGTGTCCTCCGCCCCCCTGCAACAGATGGGCCGCTGGTCCTCGTCAGCCTACGCGGCCTACATCCGACCAGAGCAGGCCGCCATATTGTCTGCCCAAAGATCTCTCCTCCCCTAGGCGTCACATGGTAAGCACATGGCATCCATTCCTGCATTCCTCGCAATAGCCGTTACTTCGCATTTCATTGGTGGTGGACTCCCCGAATCGGTGTCGATCTAATTGATTAAGCGTTCCAGGTGTCGAGCAGCCTGCAAGTGCTCGGCGTTGAACAGCCCGCAACAAATCACTAATTCCGACCCCAGTGGACTACTCGAAGTGTTCTAGGTGCTGAGCAGCCTGCAAGTGTTCCAGGTGCCGAGCAGCCGGTAGTCAGGGGGGGCTCAATCCAAATCTCAAAACCGAGGGGGCTCAATCCAAATCTTAACACTGAGGCAGCATCACTAACTCGTCGATCTAATTGATTAAGCGTTCCAGGTGTCGAGCAGCCTGCAAGTGCTCGGCGTTGAACAGCCCGCAACAAATCACTAATTCCGACGACGGTAGACTACTCGAAGTGTTCTAGGTGCCGAGCAGCCTGCAAGTGTTCTAGGTGCCGAGCAGCCTGTAGTCACACCACTAATTCAGACCCCAGCAGACTACTCAAAGTGTTCTAGGTGCCGAGCAGCCTGCAAGTGTTCCGGGTGCCGAGCAGCCCGTAGTCTCCCCACTAATCCAGACCCCAGTGGACTACTCGAAGTGTTCTAGGTGCCGAGCAGCCTGCAAGTGTTCCAGGTGCCGAGCAGCCTGTAGTCAGGGGGGGGGCTCAATCCAAATCTCAAAACTGAGGGGGCTCAATCCAAATCTCAACACTGAGGCAGCATCACTAATTCAGACCTCAATAGACGACTCGAAGTGTTCTGGGTGCCGAGCAGCCCGCAAGTGTTCCAGGTGCCGAGCAGCCTGTAGTCAGTCAGTTTGGGGGGGGGTTCAACGCCGAACCATGCCAACGCCGAATTATGCCAGACTGGGGGGTTCGCGGGGGGGGCAGGTTCGAGGGGGGCTCGAGCCAACCGGTCGGCGACAAGCGTCGCCCGAGCCAACCGGTCGGCGACAAGCGTCGCCTTCTCGAGCCAACCGGTCGGCGACAAGCGTCGCCTTCCGCCCAGCGGGGTTCGAGCCAACCGTTCGCGGGGGGGAGGGGGGCTCGAGCCAACCGGTCGGCGACAAGCGTCGCCCGAGCCAACCGGTCGGCGACAAGCGTCGCCTTCTCGAGCCAACCGGTCGGCGACAAGCGTCGCCTTCCGCCCAGCGGGGTTCGAGCCAACCGTTCGGCGACAAGCGGGTTCGAGGGGGGTTCGAGCCAACCGGTCGGCGACAAGCGTCGCCTTCTCGAGCCAACCGGTCGGCGACAAGTGTCGCCTTCCGCCCAGCGGGGTTCGAGCCAACCGTTCGCGGGGGGGGGGGGCGGGTTCGAGGGGGGCTCGAGCCAACCGGCCGGCGACAAGCGTCGCCCGAGCCAACCGGTCGGCGACAAGCGTCGCCTTCTCGAGCCAACCGGTCGGCGACAAGCGTCGCCTTCTCGAGCCAACCGGTCGGCGACAAGCGTCGCCTTCCGCCCAGCGGGGTTCAAGCCAACCGTTCGGCGACAAGCGGGTTCGAGGGGGGTTCGAGCCAACCGGTCGGCGACAAGCGTCGCCTTCTCGAGCCAACCGGTCGGCGACAAGCGTCGCCTTCCGCCCAGCGGGGTTCGAGCCAACCGTTCGGCGACAAGCGTCGCCTTCTCAAGCCAACCGGTCGGCGACAAGCGTCGCCTTCCGCCCAGCGCCCGCCGTGTCGCGAGGCGAGCTGACCGGTCGGCCTTTCAGGTTCTCTCTTTTGGGGGGTTCTCCGAGCGGATGCCCTCCCGCCTCAAGAAGAGAGGCATCCTGCCTCAGAGTCACTACGCCAAAGAATCAGTTGCCATGCTGCCACGCCATCAGAATTAATGCCATACTGCTTCAGGCCATGAATCCTATCGCCATGCCATACTCCAATAAAGCTTGCTGATTAACCTTACCCTCTGGTCTCTCATGATTGAAATGATGGTCTCGACCTAGTTTCAAGATGAAGACCAGTTACGCTGCCTCACGCCACACGTAATCTAGAGACATAGCGACCTTAGCATCACGCGTAATCCTAGCGTGACGACAAGCGCAGTAATCCCAGCGTGACGTCGTTAATGTCGTCAGTGCAGTAGTGACGCACTTGCCTAGGTGACGGTGTTAATGGCGTCAGTGCCGAGGCCATGACGTGGCAGTATTTATAGCCACGCCGGGCGCCCCACAGTCCTTGTTCCCTGTCCTCCAGCGCCGCACTAAGCTGATCGAATTCCTTCTCTGGAAGCCGCGTTTCACCCCACCCACCTCCCCAGTCCACCACCAATGTATCGACTCCCGAAGAATCCTATCGCCATGCCATACTCCAATAAAGCTTGCTGATTAACCTTACCCTCTGGTCTCTCATGATTGAAATACAAGCAACACACATATATGTTATCTCTTGCATATCAAAATATGTGTGCATATAAGCATTAAACATATATTATCATTATTACGTATGTCAACATATATGCTCATATAATCAATTCACATATGCGGATGTTCGCATACATGTAATCATATATGTTTGTGTAAGCATTGAACATATAGGGTTAAACTTACATATGTCTACATATATGTGCATATCAGCAATTACCATATAAGAATTTACTTACATATGTAAGCATGTATGCTCATATAAGCAATTAACATATATGAGTACTCCCATACATGTGATCATATATGCTCATGTAAGTAATGGACATATAGGGTTATTCTTGCATATGTTTAGATATATGTACATATAAGCAATTAACATATAAGAATATTTCTACATATTTCCGCATATATGCAAATACAAGCAACACACATATATGTTATCTCTTGCATATCAAAATATGTGTGCATATAAGCATTAAACATATATTATCATTATTACGTATGTCAACATATATGCTCATATAATCAATTAACATATGCGGATGTTCGCATATATGTAATCATATATGTTTGTGTAAGCATTGAACATATATGGTTAAACTTACATATGTCTACATATACAGTATGTGCATATCAGCAATTCACATATAAGAATGTACTTACATATGTAAGCATGTATGCTCATATAAGCAATTAACATATATGAGTATTCTCATACATGTGATCATATATGTTCATACAAGTAATGGACATACAGGGTTATTCTCGCATATGTTTAGATATATGTACATATAAGCAATTAACATATAAGAATATTTCTACATATTTCCGCATATATGCAAATGCAAGCAACACACATATATGTTATTCTCTTGCATATCAAAATATGTGTGCATATGAGCATTAAATATATACTGTATGATTATTATTACGTATGTCAACATATATGCTCATATAATCAATTCACATATGCGGATGTTCGCATACATGTAATCATATATGTTTGTGTAAGCATTGAACATATAGGGTTAAACTTACATATGTCTACATATATGTGCATATCAGCAATTACCATATAAGAATTTACTTACATGTAAGCATGTATGCTCATATAAGCAATTAACATATGAGTATTCTCATACAAGTGATCATATATGTCCATGCAAGTAATGGACATACAGGGTTATTCTTGCATATGTTTATATATATGTACATATAAGCAATTAACATGTAAGAATATTTCTACATATTTCCGCATATATGCAAATACAAGCAACACACATATATGTTATCTCTTGCATATCAAAATATGTGTGCATATAAGCATTAAACATATATTATCATTATTACGCATGTCAACATATATGCTCATATAATCAATTAACATATGCGGATGTTCGCATATATGTAATCATATATGTTTGTGTAAGCATTGAACATATATGGTTAAACTTACATATGTCTACATATATGTGCATATCAGCAATTCACATATAAGAATTTACTTACATATGTAAGCATGTATGCTCATATAAGCAATTAACATGAGTATTCTCATACATGTGATCATATATGTTCATACAAGTAATGGACATACAGCGTTATTCTCGCATATGTTTAGATATATGTACATATAAGCAATTAACATATAAGAATATTTTTACATATTTCCGCATATATGCAAATACAAGCAACACACATATATGTTATTCTCTTCCATATCAAAATATGTGTTCGTATAAGCATTAAACATATATGATTACTATTATGTATGTCAACATATATGCTCATATAATCAGTTAACATATGCGGATATTCTCATACATGTAATCATATATGTTTGTGTACGCATTGAACATATAGGGTTAAACTTACATATGTCTACATATATGTGTATATCAGCAATTAACATAGAAGACTTTACTTACATATGTCAGCAGGTATGCTCATATAAGCAATTAACATATATGAGTATTCTCATACATGTGATCATCTATGTTCATGTAAGTAATCCAGGGTGCAGCAGAGAGACTGGTTGGAGGGGGCGTGAACATTTCTCCAGAATTTGCATGGAAGTCCCATGATGCATTTGGGGCAGAGATTAGGGATCTAATATGGTTAATAACTCCACAGGATTTAAGTTATGAAGCTTTTAAATTATATATTTGGAATCAGCTTTACGATGAGCTTCTAAATCATATATAATATATAATGTTTACACTAAAACCATAATATAGACTATGGGGCATTTTAATGACTCCACTGTCAAAAAAACCTTATTTTTCAATCTCATGCACACTGGACTAACCTTGAAAATATCCAGTAGTGCTGGAAGTCTTGCACAAAACTAACCATTTTTATGGTGGGTTTCACTTCTGAGATGTTGTTCAATCAAAAATAATTTGGAAAATTATATTTCTTTTAATTAAGAGATATGTGTTTTGATTCCAATCTTGTTCCAATTCCATACATGTTCATATATTGTGATATATATGCACATATATATTGGAAATATAGGTGGATATATGTCGAATACAGATAAATACATAGTTATACACAGGTAATAGTCATATATGTTCATATAAAGTAAAACATATATGTATAGTTATTATTCATATATAGTTGTATATGTATTAACCATATATGCCCGTATAGTGTCAATGCATACAAATGTACATATAATTAATTGCCATATGTGTCCATATACAATCTATACATGTATGCACATATATAATTATATAGGACAAACATATATGGACCATATATGAAACGTTCCAATTCCATACATGTTCATATATTGTGATATATATGCACATATATGCACATCTATCCTGGATATATAGGTGGATATATGTCGAATACAGATAAATACATACAGTTATACACAGGTAATAGTCATATATGTTCATATAAAATAAAACATATATGTATGTATACCGTAGTTATTATTCATATATAGTTGTATATGTATTAACCATATATGTCCGTATAGTGTCAATGCATACAAATGTACATATAATTAATTGCCATATGTGTCCATATACAATCTATACATGTATGCACATATATAATTATATAGGACTAACATATATGGACCATATATGAAATGTTCCAATTCCATACATGTTCATATATTGTGATACATATGCACATATATGCACATATATCCTGGATATATAGGTGGATATATGTCGAATACTTACAGTATATGAACATATACTACATGTATGTTTACTACATATATGTGTATATATGCCTCTTCCGTAGTTGGCATCATTACGCTCGGCGGGGTGTAAACTCCGGCTCGCATAAGCAATTACTCGCTCCTTGCCCTCCTGGACTTGGGCCAACACAGCACCCAGCCCATGGTGGCTGGCGTCTGTGTACAGAGAGAATGGCTTGGAGTAGTCGGCATAGGCGAGGATGGGGGCCTTTGTCAATGTTCGTTTCAGGGCGTCAAAGGCTGTTTGGGCCTCCAACGACCAACCTATAGGGCGAGAGCCAAGGCGCTTATCGTTTGGTATACCAACCAGGAGGGAGTTCAATGGCCGTGCAACCTTGGCGAACCCCGGGACAAACCGCCTATAATACCCAGCTAGGCCCAGAAAGGCCTTCAGTTCTTTAGCTGTAGCAGGGACGGGCCAATCAGTAACGGAAGATATTTTTTCTGGATCCGGCCTTACCCCCTTTTGGTCCACTACATGGCCAAGAAATTTCACCTGCTTATGGAAGAGCTTACATTTATCAGGTCGAACCTTTAGGCCATGTTTAGAGAGCCGCTCGAGTACTGATTCTAAATGCTCCAAGTGGGTGGCAAAGTCAGGGGAGTAGACTATAATATCGTCCAAATAGACCAAGAGAGAGTCAGTGATCTGGCCATTGAGGCACTGCTGCATTAGGCGCTGGAATGTCACCGGTGCGTTGCAGAGGCCAAAGGGCATGCGCTGGAACTCATACAGACCTAAAGGGGTTGTGGGTCTACCTCCACTTGCCAGTAACCACTGGCGAGATCCAACGTGGAGAACCACCGTGCACGGGTCATTGAAGTCAGGGTCTCCTCGATCCTAGGGAGTGGAAAGGCATCCTTATGAGTGACAGAATTCAACTTTCGGTAGTCAACACAGAATCTCCAACTGCCATCTTTCTTTCTCACCATGACAATGGGTGCGGCCCAAGGGCTAGAGCTTTCGGTTATTACGCCATTTTGCAACATACCTGCCAGCAAGACCCTCATGTCTTGGTAGAGCAGGGGCGGTAGAGGTCGAAAGCGCTCTCTTGTGGGGGCCGCGTCCCCTGTGGGTATGCAGTGTTTCACCGCATCGGTCCTCCCGAAATCCTCCTTGTGGGCAGAAAAAACATTCTCCCACTTGTGCAGCAGGGCTGTTAACTGACCTTGCTCCTCTTGGGTCAGGTCCGGTCGGTCGGCCAGCTTCAACGCTTCAAACACCTGGTCTTCCTCGGTTCCATCGCAGACATCAACCACGCTGACTTCAACCACCCCCTCAGCATCAGGCTTCAGGCTGATATCGCGGCCTCCGTGGACGTCTGTTTCGCCAACCTGGAACAGCCTGCCCAACTTCGTGTAGCGGCCTAGGGAGACAGGGAAATCCTGCAGGTTTTGAACACGAACCGGGACTCGACCTTGCCGTACTACACATATTGACCGTGCAGTCGCGACAGCACCAGGTTCTGGAAGGGCCTCAACCATCCCATGGTAATCACGACCTCGCACTCCAGCTCTGGCACAGCCCCAAACCAATACTTCACTCCTTGCTGGTATGGTGACTCGGCGGGCTGGCCAGATGTGGCCCAGGAACCCGTCATCAGAGGCTGCTGCAGTGCTGCGGCATACTGTGAAGGCCATCTTCCAGGCGTTCTGAAACTTGGGGTTCTGGCAAGAGAAAGACACTGGCCCCTCTGGGTTTTTGAAGACAGCATCGAATACAGCTTGGATAACATTCATGCCAATGAGGAAGGAATTGGACAGGCAGTCATCTTTTACAACAAAAACTCCTCTTTGACCAACATTGTGGCCCTCAACAACAAAGTCAATCATAGCATAGCCCAAGGAGGGGATACGGAGACCGTTGGCAGCTTTGAGCTTAATCATAGCAGGGAGCTCGTTGACGGCATGGCCTGGGAAGTGTTGGGTGAAAAGGCTATGTCGAATCAATGTAATTTGTGAGCCCATATCGAAAAGTCCAGTCATTTTAACCCCTCCCATCACAACCTCAGCATGTGGGCATTGCCCAATCAGTGCCTCCATAGGTGGCCCTGGTATCACTTCCTCTCGCCGCCCTAACCCCACCACCTGAGCCACAGTGGTGGGCCTGGTTAGTTTAAATCCTGTGTGTACTGGCTAGAGTTGTTACAGAAGCGCGCTATATGACCCGCCTGCTGGCAGCGCCTGCAGATAGGCTTACCATCTGAAGCCCACACGTTAGTGGGTGCAGGTACTTCCCGACGGTGTTCTGGGTTGTGGCGTGACCCGTAGGTCGGCTGCCTTGATGGGGGTGGGCTTTTTGGCTTGAGTTCACGTAGGAACTCTTGAGTCCACTCCTTCAGTTGGCCCTTCAACTCGGTCATGATCTCCTGTGTAAACTCCGCCTTCCAATCTGCCTGTGGATGAGAACGAAAGTTATTTGCCCCCCCGATAGCTGTGCATGTCACCTCAGACCAGTTGCGTCCACCATTCTCCTCCTCTAGTAATAGGGCTTCCTGTTGGAGAGCGTCAAATGTTCCACGTGGGTTTTGGCGAGCGTGTCTCCTCAAGGTCCGCGTCAGGGGTCCCTCCTCCAGACCGAACAGGAACTGTTCCTTCAGATGCTCGTCCGTGGGGGCCCCATCTGGGTCATGTTGCAGCAGCCTATTAAAGAGCTCCCTTAACCTAAGGACATAAGACCGTACGGGTTCGTCGGGTTTCTGCCGACACCCATAAAACTGCGCCCGAACCACTGAGACCGAGACCCGCGTTTTATAGATCTTATCTAATGCAGTGAATAGTTTAGCTGCCGTGTTACGCTCGTCTTCCACCAAGACACTAATATGTCTCTTTGCTTCCCCGGTTAATGCCCCCATTACTACCCCCACTTTTTGCAGTTCCGCATCCCCAGCATATTGCACCAGCACCTGTAGCTGTTCCTTCCAGTCCTCATATCGGAGTACTGAGTCTGCTCCGCCGAACTTAGGCACCCAAGGTGCGCCCGGGAAAACAGGGGTCATCATCATGGTGTAGCCGTTTAACAACAAGAAGTAAAAAAAATAAAACAAAACCCTTGGGTTATAACTCTGCTCAAGTCCTGATCCTGCCGACAAACGCCAAATGTAACGTGGCCACTTTACCACATTAAAATCTGCTGGATAGTTAAAATGTTGCCGACAACGCCACCTAGGTTAAAGAGGCTAGGGCTCTTATTAACACGTTCACTGCCGTTGACGAGATATCTCGTCTTAAAAAATCCAACGGTTGACTGCCGTTGACGAGATATCTCGTCTTAAAAAAAAAAAAAAAAATTTGACGGTGGGACATGGATCTAACCCTTTTACGTCTCCTATACAAATATTGGAGGTATTGAATGTGTATAATCTATTTTACCGACCCACTGAGTGGCGACAGTGCTCTCCAGAGTAGAAAGAGCCGAGCCAAAACTGCAGGGGAAAGCGCGAGGAAACCGTTCTCATACTGTAAAATGGATTGGCGAAAACGCTTTCGCTTTCGCGCTGACGCACAGCGGTGGCCAGGCAGCAGCCAGGCAGCAGCAACTCGCTTGTGACAGACCCGCTGCAGAGCCAAGGAGGGCGGAGGAGAACGCCCACGGAGGGAGGAGTTTGAAGGAGAGGGGGGTTTCCTGCTGTTATGGAGGAAATTACTGTTCAAAACTATTGTTTAGATGTCTGACGTCTTACTGATGCCAAAAATGAATGGTTATCAGTTGATGATCATCAGTTGGCTCAGAGCTTTTTTTTTTTGAAACTTTCTTTTTATTGGAGTTTTCAAGTTGAAAATAAAAAAAGACAAGGACAGAAAAATTGACAGACAAAACATAAGATGGTATACAGCAGGTTATTTTGATCGACAATTGCACTCAGTGTGGGTTACTTGTTACTCAGACAAGGGGTCGCTTCCCATTGTATATACAATCCATTTTGTCCATTTTGTTATATACTGTTCATATCTCAGTCGCAAGGAAAATGTCAGTCTCTCCATACAGTGGATCTCATCGACTACCGAAATCCAGTCGTCCATTGATGGCCGGGTCGGTTGAAGCCATTTTCGAGTGATAGCCTTCTTGGCTGCAATCAGAAGTATTTTGAACATGTATTCGTCCTGTGCCTGAATGCCCTCCGGTATTCTACCAAGATATAATGAAAGAAACAAGCATTCTAACTCAGTCCCAAGGATAATCCCCAGTTCTCTGGTGATCTCTTCCCAGAAGCTTTGGATCACAGGACATCCCCAGAATATGTGATAATGGTCCGCCATAGATTTACCACACATCCTCCAACATACATCTTGTCCCAGAGAGCCCCCCTGTTTAAATTTCAATTTAGGGGTCACAAAGTAACAAATTATATTCTTCCAGGAAAATTCCCGCCAGGTTCCTGAACTAGTAGTCCTGGCGTGATCCTCCCAAATGCCATCCCAGTCCTCAGTAGATATCTCCAGGCCTGACTCCATTTCCCACCTCTGTTTGACCTTAACTGTAGAGATGTTATTAGCATTTTGCAGTTTTTTATAGATTTGTGAAATAATATGTTTGTTATTATTAAATCTATATGCATCGGTAAATGTATTAATCAAATTTAATTCGTTGGTTTCTTGTTTGATTTCTTTGTTATAGTAGTCTCTAACCTGGAGATATCTAAAAAAATCTTTTTTCTCAAGACTGTAGGCATTTGCTAGGTGTTCAAAAGAATCCAGAATACCGGCCTTGATTATGGTGCAGTATGCCGTTACCCCATTCGCTGTCCAGTGCTTAAATTGTTTATCTAATCTCAAAGGTTTGAAGTCTGGATCGTATGCCACCCATCTAAGTATTCTTGTATACTTTTCCAGGTGTAACCTTCTACAGGTTCTATGCCATACCTTAAGGGCCACTCTAGTCCACTGGTTTGCTTTGTCTAGACAGGCAGCCTGAAGTTTACAGTTGCCTAGTATAGATTGCGCAGGGATGTTAAATTGTTTTAATTCCAGGTCTTTCCACTTGGCTGAATAATTTGAATTGCACCAGCAAACCAGTGGCCTCAGCTGGGCAGCGATATAGTAGTCCTCAAGACACGGCAAAGAAAGTCCCCCTTTATCTTTCGATAGTTGTAATGTGCTGTATTTGATGCGTGGTCTTTTACTGTCCCATACAAATCTTGAGATCATCCTGTTCCATTCATTAAACTCTTTAGGTGGTACTACTACGGGGAGTGACTGAAATAGATACAACAACCGAGGAAGTATATTCATTTTTATCGTTTCAATTCGGTTCGACAAGTCTAATGGCAGAACTGACCATCTGTCAAGGTCCGCCTTTATAGCCTTAATGACAGGACCATAGTTATTTTCGTATATTCTGGTAATATCTTTGGGGATCCATACACCCAGATATTTTATAGTAGTAGATTCCCATTTGACATCAAATCTGCTCCGTAACACAGCTGCTGGTGTAAATTTGTAGGAAGATAATTGGGACTTGTGCGTGTTCAGTTTATAACCTGAGTATAAGCCAAAGAGTGTCAAGAGGGACATCAGTTTGGGTATACTCCTTCCCGGTTCTCCCAAGGTCAACAAAACATCATCTGCAAACAAACTTATTTTGTACTCCACACCTCCAATCATAATCCCTTTGATCTCTGGATCCTCCCTCACTGCCTGTGCCAAAGGTTCTATAAAAAATGCAAAAAGGGCGGGGCTAAGAGGACAACCTTGACGGCAACCTCTCTCTAGTGTAATGGGGCGGGACAACTGCCCATTAATTCGTATTCTAGCTGTAGGTGCTGAATATATTGACTTAATGCACTGTACAAATCTCTCGTCAAAGCCAAATCGCTCCAGCACCTGATATAAGTAGCCCCACCCCACCAAATCAAACGCCTTCTCGGCGTCCAAACTAATTAACGTTGCACTGATTCCTTCTTTAGACACGTGGTCAATCACATGGAGTGTTCGCCTAATGTTGTCCTGGGTTTGCCTGTCTCGGACAAACCCCGTCTGGTCTTCGTCTATCAGCTCTGGAACTATAAGGTCAATTCGTTTGGCAATTATTGATGCATACAGCTTATAATATGTATTTAAAACAGATATTGGTCGGTAAGAGCTACACTCTACTTTTTCTTTACCCTCTTTATGGATTATAGTTATAACTGCTTCGTTCCATGACTGAGGCATCTGTCCTTTTTTAAGAGTATAGTTGAAGCAATTGAGAAGCATCGACGTCAGCTCAGGCCTAAAAGCTTTATACCATTCACCAACGTAACGGTCAGCTCCGGGCGATTTCCCCGCCTTCAGCCGGGCTATTGCTCTATCTAGCTCAGTAACAGTTATGTCAGCAGTTAGTGCCCTATTTTGGGCTTCTCCTATCGAGGGGAGATCCAGAGATTTCAAAAACTGGTCAACTACTGGGGCAGCAGCTCTATCAGGTTGGGTGTATAGTTCCTTATAATAGACCTCGAAAGATTGTTGAATGTCTTCCAACTTATGAGAGATTTTGTTATTGTTAGGGTTACGTATTTTGTAAATCGTCCTTTCAGTTTGCTGTTTACGCAGTCTCCATGATAGAAGCCTCATTGCCTTTGGTCCGTTTTCATAGTACTTTTGTTTGATGAACCTCGTTTTTTTTTCATTCTCCTCATCGTATATTTTATTTAACTCTTGTTTGACATTTTTCAATCTAGCCAATAGATGAGGATCTCTTTGAGTGGAGTGTTGCATTTCTAGGTTCTTCATTTCAGATTGCAGTTCGAGTAAACGTCTTTGTTTCTCTTTCTTCTTATACGCAGAGTAGGCTATAAGCTTACCCCTTAATACTGCTTTCCATGCATCCCACAATATGTTTGGTGAGACTGTTCCGTTATCATTAATTTGCATATATTCTTTCAATTCTTTCTTTATATATTCTTTACAGTGTTTATCGTTCAGTAAACTAGTCTTAAGTCTCCATAATGTGTCCTTTTTCCTGTTATCTAAATGCAGAGTGAGATATACTCCTGAGTGGTCAGAAACATCTCTCACACCTATCTCACACTCGCTTATCCTATGTCTGTCTGTAATTGAAACAAAAAAATAGTCCAGTCTGGAATATTCAGAGTGGCGGGAGGAATAATAGGTAAATTGCCTATCCGAAGGGTGGAGTTCCCTCCATATATCTATCATACCAGACTCCTTCAGCAATTTATGCAAAGATTTTGAGTGTTGATTACTCCTCTTAAATGGGTTTGTGGAATCAAGTTTGGGATTTATTTGGATATTCCAATCTCCTCCACAAATCAAAGTACCTGATGATTCTTGGACCAATAAATTAAATATTCTCTTAATAAAGCTTCTATCATGGGCTGGAGGCATATACACATTCAACATTGTAACTTCCCTGTTATCTATTTTGCCCTTAACCAAAATATAGCGGCCATCCTTGTCTTTAATTTGAGTTGTCAATTGAAAATTCACCCTATTTGGAATCAGTATGGCCACGCCCCTCTTACGTCCTGAAATGTGGGAGGAGTAAAATGTATTCATAAAACCCATCTTTTTCAACTTTTCATGCTCTAAATCAGTGAGATGTGTCTCTTGCCAAAAGGCCACTTGTATCTTTTCCCTTTTCATTTTAGCAATCACTTTACTTCTTTTCACTGGATTATGTAACCCGTTTACATTGAGAGATATTACTCTGTATTCCTGATAGTGCATGTCTTTAGCTTCTTTCTGTCTTCAGTAACCCGCTGCAACCTGGGACACATTAGCCCTAAACTTGGGCATGAACATTTAGAAAAACAAAAACAACAAAAACACAACGAAACCCTAAGGTTATAAAATAAAATGACTTCCACAACTGGAGAACCAGTGTGCTCCCTGAAACTGAGGGGGAAACCTAGGCTAGTTGGCTCAGAGCTTTAACGACTTTTATGTTAGATTTGATGTCCATGATTTTAGAGATAAACATTCTGAGATCAGAAACAATCTTCTCTTGTCAGCCCCGCCTCTCACTCCTTCTAAACCTTTCATTGATGAACAGAGTGTCATCAAGTGTTTTAAAAGGTGCAAACCTAGGAAAAGTCCTGGCCCAGACAACATCGGTGGTCGCCTTCTTAGGACTTGTGCGGAGCAATTAGGCCCCATTTTCAATTATATTTTTAATTTGTCTCTGATCCAGCAGAGGGTGCCGTCTCTCTGGAAGCAGTCCACCATTGTCCCTGTTGCCAAGAGCAATAATCCAAAGACGCTTAATGATTTCAGACCCGTTGCTCTGACTTCCTTAATCATGAAGCAATTTGAAAAACTAGTTAAGTCTGAGCTTGTGGCTAAAACCGAGAGCCTGCTGGACCCTTTTCAGTTCGCTTATAGGACTGGAAGGGGCGTCCAAGACGCTACTGCCACCCTACTCAATCTTCTTTACAAACATCTAGAAGGTAGTAAAAAACCATGCCAGGCTGCTCTTCATTGATTTCTCATCAGCGTTTAATACCATCCAGCCCCATGTCCTGGTAGATAAACTACTCAGCACGTTTGGTTTGGATGCATGCTTAGTGGGCTGGATCCTTGACTTCCTTACTAACAGATCTCAAAGAGTAAGAGTTAATGGGATTTTATCTAGCATCTTGTCATCCTCTACCGGCTCGCCTCAGGGCTGTGTCTTATCCGCCTTTCTTTACATTCTTTACACCAACGACTGTCGTGGCCTGTATAACAACAGATTCATCATTAAGTATGCTGACGATTCTGTCATCGTCAGCCTGCTTAAGGATGATGAGGACGGCCACGGGCAGGTTATCGATGATTTCCTGTCCTGGTGTAATGATGCTTTCTTGCAGATCAATGTCTCGAAAATAAAAGAAATCTGCATTGATTACAGACGTTCCCCTCCTACACCTCAGAACAGTGTTTTTAATGGTCAGAATGTGGATCTTGTCACCAGTTATAAATATCTAGGCACGATAATTGACGACAAGCTCAAATTCGACCTGAACTCTGACATGTTGTGTAAAAAAGGTCAGCAACGTCTACATTGCCTGAGGAAACTTGCAAAGTTCCAAATTGATAAGACTCTGATGAAACTGTTTTATAGTGCCTATATCGAGTCAGTCATTTCCTTCTCCATTGCCTGTTGGTATGGTAACCTGTGTATTAACACGTTCACTGCCATTGACGAGATATCTCGGCTTACAGAATCCAACGGTTCACTGCCAATGACGAGATATCTCGGCTTAAATTTTTTTTTTTTTTTTTTGACGGTGGGACGTGGATCAACGCTCCCCACGTCTCCTATAAAAATATTGGAGCCGGCGAACATGTACAACCCATTCCACGGACCCACTAAGTGGCGACAGTGCTCTCCACACTAGAAAAAGAGGGAGCCAAAACTGTAGGGGAACGCGCGAGGAAACCATTCTCTACTGTTAAATGGATTGGCGAAAACGCTTTCACTTTCGCGCATTATCGCGCTGGGAGCTGGCGGTGGGGGATTCCAAAAATAGACTGGGTGGAAAACACACTTTGAAACACGCAGCATAAAGCCTAGAATTGCACAAAGCTTCATCAAAGCTCTCAAACCCAAGAAACGAGTGAGCCCTATCCACACTCGCTGCCAGGGAGGGAGGCTGCTCAAACTCGCAGCAGCAGCAGCAGCAGCAGAACACTCGCTTGTGACAAATGCTGCTGAAAGCCACCAGACACGCCCACGGAGGGAGGAGTTTGAAGGAGAGGGCGTTCAGAACTATATTGTTTAGATGTCTGATCTCTCACTGATGCCAAAAATAAATGGTTAAAGTGACTGTTCTGCCTGTTTGATTGAATTTCACAAAACTGCGATTATCTCAGCTTTCAGTCTCAGACGCTAAAACCATGCTGTACTCAACGGCTAATATCTACATAACTACTAACTCTACAAACTGTTGAGTTTTACGTCTTTGCAGCACGTTGCATCCGGGAGTAAAATGAGACGATGGAGAGAGATGATATCTTTAGCCTTTTTGGCGTAGTTTATTTAGTTGGTCACAAGCATCTAGCTGTCTGTGCTACAGCTCCACTCTGAATAACAAGCCCGGCTCTTTTCTTCTTCGGGCACCGGAAGGAAGTGGCACGGAGATACACACTACCAATATACAATAGCGCCTCCCTGTGGCGTTAACCCTTCACATAGCCAGTAAACACTGAACACTATCACAGAACTGTGGACATATCTGTCATTGACATTTAACACCCCCACTTTTTCACAGGTTCTTGTAATCAATACAAAAATAAAATAAATAGATGAAAATACAACATTCAATGTGGACTCTCTGTCTTACACATTTCAAACCCCAAAAATAACAGGTTCAAACTTCAGTAGTTTCATTTTAGTTACAGGCTTGGTCATAATATCAGCAACCATATCATCAGTAGGGCAATAAACCAAAGTTACTCTTCCCTCGCTTACAGTGGACCTGATAAAATGGTATTTTATATCCACATGTTTAGCCCTCTGTCTGCTCACGGGGTTTTTAGCAAGAGCAATTGTTCCCTGGTTGTCTTCGTGTACAATTGGCTGTGTGTACCTGTAACTGTCTATACCTTCTAGTAGCTGCTCTAGGTATAAACACTCCTGTATGGTAGAAGCCAGTGCCATATATTCTGCCTCACATGTTGAGAGAGCAACCGTAGGCTGTTTCTTAGTTTTCCATGACACTGGTGAGCTGTTCTCACTGAGATTTACACAATATCCTGTGGTACTGCGTCGGTCACTGGTATCAGATGCCCAATCAGCATCACTGTAGGCATGTATGCCTAACTTCTCGCTGTCGTTTCTTTTGAAACATAAACCTTTATCAGCAGTGCCTTTGAGATACCTTAACACATGTTTCACGGTAACCCACTGCTCCTCTGTAGGCTCGGCAAAGTACTGTGATAATCTGCTCACCACAAAGCTCAAGTCTGGTCTGGTACAAGTTGATAGGTATATCAGGCTGCCTACAGCCTCCCTGTACAGTCTGACATCATCCAACTTTACAGCATCCTCAGAATACTCAAGTTTTTGATCACAGGGTGTTTCTCTGGTTCTACAGTTTTGCATGTTAAAACGGTGTAACACCTTGTTAGTGTACCTTTCCTGTGACATTTTTACACATCCATTTGTTTGACAGAAATCAATACCCAGGAAATGTTTAAGGCTACCCAGATCTTTCATCTTAAACCTCCCTGCAAGCATCTCTTTCACTTCTTTTAGAAGCTTCTCATTGCTGGCTGCAATGATCAAGTCATCGACCCATATGATTATGATCACCTTCTCGTCTTTCGACTCTTTCGCATAAACACAGTGGTCGGCTGGGTGAACCCGTCTTCAGTTAAACAATCATGTAGGACTCTATTCCAGTTACGCCCGGATTGTTTAAGACCATAAAGTGACTTTTCAAGTTTATAGACTATACTATCATCCTTCTCTTCGTAACCCTCTGGTGGATTAATGTAGATGTCGTAGTCTATGGGCGCGTGCAAATATGCCGTTTTCACGTCCATCTGGTGTAGGAGTAGATTCTCCTGTGCCGCTTTTTGTAACAGCACCCGGACACTCGTTAGGTTTGCTGTGGGTGAAAATGTTTCGCCATAATCTATTCCCATCACCTGGCTGTATCCCTTAGCCACGAATCTGGCTTTGTATTTATCTTTTCCGTCTACATCACTCTTGATGGAGTAAACCCATTTTCCCCCCACTATTTTCTTGCCTATTGGCAGGGTTGTCGCGGTAAATGTGTTGTTGTCGTTTAACGCCTTGACCTCTTCATCCATTGCTTTTCCCCATTCTTTAGAGTTAGCTGACCTCATAGCTTCCCCAAAGGTCTGTGGAACACCACATACAGCCCTGTAACAGTAATCTACAGTAGTGTGAACCCCATCACTGTCACTGTCACTGTCTTCACTCACAAAGTCATTTAGGTGACTTGGTTTTCTCCTTTCTCTGGTCGGATACCTTCCGCCCTCAGGTTCACCACCTGTCACACTCTGTTGTGTTTGGTTTCGATCAGTAGACCTCATAACTGGACCTGGACTACCACTCTGTGCACCTCTACTGTGTACACTTGGCTCTTGAGCATTCTCTGTGCTCCTGTCAACCTCCTGTGTGGTGTCCCTAGTCCTAGGCTGTCTCACACTGTCACATTCGTCATTTGGATCTGTCTCATCTGTCTGTGTTTGTTTCTCTGCAGCTGCCTTGCTTACAAACTTTACCAGCCTATGTTTTAGCACTCTGTTTGTATCTGGGTGATATACCAAGTACGCCGGGCTGTTCTTATCATAGCCTATAAACCGCCCCTGGTCGCACCTGGAATCCAGTTTTCCCTTTTCTTGTTTGTATGTGTAGCATACCGACCCAAATCTTTGCATTTTTGCTAGATTAGCCTTCTTGCCTGTCAGCAGCTGGTAGGGAGTCTGCCCTGTACGTTTGTTGAAACACCTGTTACGTACCATCGCTGCTGTTTGTATTGCATAGTGCCATAGTGGTTTTGGTAACTCACTCTCCACTAACATACACCGACCCATCTCAAATAGAGTGCGCCAACCCCGCTCCGCAGTCCCGTTCTGGTGAGGTGAATACGGAGCTGACGTCTCGTGTCTGATTTTATTTTTCCTCATCAGTGTTTGAAAATCATTGCATGTGTACTCAGTCCCGTTGTCGGACCTGAGACATTTAACTTTCCCCCAAGGAGATACATCTGCTAGGAACTTTTCCGTAGCTAACACTGTGTCACTTTTCTTTTTCAGAAAATATGTAAACACTGCGCTCGAGTAATCGTCAGTGAAGGACTGCACGTATTTGTAACCTTCAATCGACTCTGTGGGTACAGGACCTGCAAGGTCTGTGTGTACCAACTGTAAGGGAGCCTCTGCTCTGGTATCGGGCTCTCTATTTCTTGTTTGGGCAAATTTCCCCTGAATACACACCTTACATTCTTGTTCAGGCCTACATGCTTTACCTTTAATTTGCATGCCATCCACCACATTCTGCAGCTTTAGGACGTCATCATAATTGCAGTGGCCTAATATTTCGTGCCATGTCTGAATGTCGTGGCATGCATTACACTGGTCAATAGACTCACCCTCAGTGTTCAAATAATACAACTTGCCATACACATGTATTTCAAACCTGGTGCCGTTTTTGGTTATCAGTGCATCCTTGTCTTCTTTGAAAACGACCGTTGCCCCGCTTGCAGTGGCCGCCTTCACTGAGAAGATGTTCTGGGGGTACGATGGTATGAACAGAGCGTCTCTCAGCGTCGCTTTGTGTCGTTGTCCTTTGTTGTCGATCAGGCAAACCTCCGCAGTCCCCCTCTTCTGCGCGACCCCACTGCAACGGGTGCCGTCTGCCAGCTCGACGCTGTGCTTTTCCGGTCTGAACGCGTTGTCAAAGTTTTTAAACTTGGTCACGTCGGTAATGATGTGAGAGGTGGCGCCCGTATCCACCATCAGTCCTCTCTCCTGGATGCCTCCAGCTGGCTGCTGCTGGGTACGGTTCTCTCCGTCCCTCATCCTGAACGCGAAGTCCTCGTCACCGTCTTCTTCCGAGGCTTTACATGCTCCGTCCCGTCTCTCCTTACTGTCCTTGTCCTTGCGTCTACATGTGGCGTCTTTGTGTGTGTCGCTTCGGCAACGACTACACCATGTCTTCTGTCGACACTCTTTAGCTCGATGGCCCTTGGTGCCGCACTTGAAGCACACCATCTCTGTGTCGCCTTTCTGGCGGTCATGTGTGTTTGCTCTGGCGGGCCGCCGCCCGGTTCTTCCTTGAGTCTTCATCACACTGTCGCTTGACTCAGCACATGTCTTTTCTGTTTCCTCAAAACTTCGTAGCTTAGTCTTGAAGTCTGCAAACGTGATGTTATCATTTGTGTGTGCCACATGTATGGCGAATGGCTTATAACTCTCAGGCAGTCCTTTCAAGATCATAGCCACCAGTAGACCATCCCCCAATGTCTCACCTGCATTTCGCAGTGCTGTTATGGCGATTTCTGCTCTGATGATGTAGTCCATAACACTCTCGTCGTTCGCCTTCTGAAGCGACGTCAGGGTGGTGTACAGGTTAATTATCCGGGGTTTTCCCTTACCGGCATAATACTCTCTCAATATTTTCAGAGCTTTTCTTCCATTGTCGGGTGCATCCCTCATTATGAGTGAGAGACTCTTATCATCCAAGAGTAGGATCATTTCGGCATATGCGTCAGCATTTTTCTTCACGTCGGCATCTCTTTGGTCCGCCGCCGGTTCTCCCAGGACCGTGTCCTTTAGTCCCAACAAGTGGAAATGTCCCAACATCTTGATCTCCCATAGCTCATATTTTCTCTCATCTCCGTCGAATGCCAGTCGAGGCCACCTGCTTGTCCCTCGTTTATCCATGCTAGCCTGCGGCTCTTGTTACGCAGCTAGCTCGTTAGCACGCTCGTTTACCTTGCGTCTTTACACGTGGAAGTCGGCAAACTTTTCTCCCGAACGACTCCTGGGCCCATAACCTGTTGAGTTTTACGTCTTTGCAGCACGTTGCATCCGGGAGTAAAATGAGACGATGGAGAGAGATGATATCTTTAGCCTTTTTGGCGTAGTTTATTTAGTTGGTCACAAGCATCTAGCTGTCTGTGCTACAGCTCCACTCTGAATAACAAGCCCGGCTCTTTTCTTCTTCGGGCACCGGAAGGAAGTGGCACGGAGATACACACTACCAATATACAATAGCGCCTCCCTGTGGCGTTAACCCTTCACATAGCCAGTAAACACTGAACACTATCACAGAACTGTGGACATATCTGTCATTGACATTTAACACAAACTAACTCTTTTAGACAGAGAAAGCACACATTCTATTAGTACTTTTGTGAACTTTGTGTTCACAAAGTCCAAGCAGAAAATAATCCTCGGCTCTTGTAAAATGAGCCAGAATCCTCAAAAAAACCCTCTGGCAGAACCTACCTACAGTAAAAAAAAAAGGCTGGCAGTGAATGTGTTAAGGATAAGAATTCCCTTGGAAAAATTGTGAAGGTGGCCTCTAAAGTAGCCGGTATCCATCTGGACAGCCTCGACCATGTCTTTAACAGACAAGTACCGTAAATTCCGGACTATAAGGCGCACCGGTGTATAAGCCGCACCTTCAAAGTTGACTATTTTTTTCTTATATAAGCCGCACCGGACTATAAGCCGCGGGTGTTTTAATGGTATTTTTTTTTTTTTTTTTACAGTGCACACAGTGTCCGCGGTGTGGTGAAAAGAGGGCAAGAGAGGAAATTAAAACAGAAGTGGATTTATAGTTAGAAAGAGTGCTAAAGAAGAGAGAATTCTGTTTTTTATTTTTTTATTTTAGTTACTCACAGTACTATTGACCAGTCCAACTCAAAAGATATTCGGCAGTTTCACTTTGAGCTCTTGTTCCGCCGCTGTCCATCAATGGTTATGACGAGTCTCGCTGGGTACAGTACGCCAAAGCGATATCCATTGACTTTAACCTTTTCGATGATGCTGTTGTATGTTGCGCGTTTCTGTTGCACCAACGCGGAGAGGTCCTGCCGGACGAAAAAGCGCGTACCCTCCCAGGTGAGGGGCTTCTTCCCTGCAGCCTGGAGGATGAGTTGACGGTCGGGCCAGCGGAGTAGGCAGATGAAGATGGCCCTCGGTGGCAGGCCGGGGTCTGGACGTGGCCGAGGCGCCCGGTGTGCCCTGTCCACCTCTGGTGGTTTCTCGCCTTCCTTCAGGTCCAGGATGTAACACAGGATTTTGCCACGAAAGCGTCCATGTCACCAATCTCAGCTCCCTCTTTTACATTGATCAGGCAAATGTTATTTCTTTTACTCCTGCTGATTAAGTCATCAACCTGCGTGTGCAGGGTTTCGATTTGTTTTTGCATTTTATCCACTTTCGGACTCACTGTGTTGTTTTTGTCCTCCAGTGCGCTGATGCGCTTTTCCGCATTAGAAACTCTGTTCACGGTTGCATTATTTTCTTTAGTGATTGAGTGGATGGACTTCTGCACGTTTTCAAACTTGTTTTCAAGCTGCTCAAACCTCTGAGCGATGTCGGACTTAATCGATAGTGTTTCACGGAGTAAAAGTTTAGCCCAAGCCGTGTATCTCCAGCCTCCAGCAGGTGAGTCATTTCCTCATTCATGGCGGTGATTGCTTCGTCTTTTTCTTTCTGCTTACCTGTGTTGTGTTATGTTATGTTATGTTATGTTGTTAAAAGAGGGCAAGAGAGGAAATTAAAACAGAAGTGGATTTATAGTTAGAAAGAGTGCTAAAAAAGAGAGATTTTTTTTTTTTTTTTGAAAAAATCCATAGATAAGCCGCACCGTTATATAAGCCGCAGGGGCCAAAAAAGGCCAAAAAACGGGAAAAAAGCCGCGGCTTATAGTCCGGAATTTACGGTACTTAAGAAGGCTTTGTCCATCCGTTCAGACGCAGCCCACCCTCTAAGCT
This sequence comes from Poromitra crassiceps, assembly GCF_964638095.1. Lineage (NCBI taxonomy): Eukaryota > Metazoa > Chordata > Actinopteri > Beryciformes > Melamphaidae > Poromitra > Poromitra crassiceps. The sequence goes on from NC_139624.1 coordinate 55,783,464, forward strand.
CGGAGTACAGGCTCCTTCCTTCAGGTCGTCGACTGTGTGCCCCACGGGCCACAAAAAATAGGCACAAGTTCTCCTTTGTCCCTGTCTCCATTCGAGCATTGAACGCTGCTGAGGGAAGGCATTTATGGTTTAGTGTTTTATTATCATTTTTTACTTTCAGCCTCCGCCGCTGTTTGTATTGTTTTATTGTTTCTATTGATTTTATGGTTTCTATTATTTTATTGCTTTTATTGTTTTTAACTATTGATTTATCTTTCCTTACTTTGTGCACTTTACTGGCCATTTGTGCACTTTATTCTACTACCTCACTTTACCGGTCGCTGCATGTCTGCACTTTACTGATCGCTGTGCACTTTACGGATCGCTGTGCACTTTACCGATCGCTGTGCACTTTACCGATTGCTGTGCACTTTAATGCTACCTTGCACATTATCGGTCATTGTGTGCCACAAACAAGGTCCTTGATGTTTTATTTAGCCTTTTATTTATTTTAACTATAGGCATGTAACATTTAACACGCTACTTGTGTTGTTTCTTGTCAATGTTCTTATTTGTATGTCTATATGCTGCAACTCAATTTGCCCTTTGGGACACTAATAAACTTGAACTTGAAAGTGACTGTTCTATCGAATTTCACAAAAAGCCGTTTATCTCAGCTTAAATTTTCAGACGCTGAAACCATGCTGTATTCAACTGCTAATGCTTACATAACTACTAACTCTACAAACTAACTCTTTTAGACAGAGAAAGCACACATTCTATTAGTTCTTTTGAGATATTTTGTGTTCACAAAATCCTAACAGAAAAGAATCCTCGGCTCTTGAAAGATGAGCCAGAATCCTCAAAAAAAAACTTGGCAGAAGCTAACTACAGTATTGAAAAAACGGCTGGCAGTGAATGTGTTAAAAGGAAAAAACTGAACAGGTTCTTTAAAATCAGGAGTGAGCAGAGTTAAAAGCCACTAAAAACCCAAGGTAAAAAGTTGACAGTTTATTGGTTACAAAATTATTAAAAGATGATTTTCCCCGGCCCAGCCCCAAGTCCACTGTTCCAGCAATAGTCCAATCCTCCCGGTGGCTCTGGTCCTGGTCTCCTCCGGCTTTCCTTAATGGGGCCAAAATGTAGCGTCAGCCAACCGTCACAGCAAAATATACGTCACACAGCACAGCACCCTTAATAAAAGAACCCGTAGGTAAAAAGGCTCAAAAATACATGCATAAAACACTCGATTGAGATTAGGGGTTGCTGTGCTAAAAACGGCCCAATAGTCTCTCTGTGAAAAACAAGCGGATATATCCCCCTGCTCACAGGCTCGCAGGTGAGGTCAATCCCGTTGATTTGCAGGGTGGCCTTCAAGTGCGATCGGGAATCCGGTGCGTCCCATTAACTCAATTAAGTACAAAAAAGTGTCCCGGCCACATATATCTTCACAAGGGTACACGGGCAAACAAAAACGCTACGTGCGTTTCAACCACACAGGGTCTTCATCAGGCTGTAATAGCTCTGATGATAATGAATGTAACAGTCGTAAATATGCCTAACGTTACTGTCTGTTATGCTTATTATGGTACATTGTTCAGTTTGGTCAACTATTAGACGATACCGGGGGAGAAGGCTCTGACTGCAGTTAGCTGCAGTGGGACTGCACATTAGTGTCACAGTTCGTTAGTATGATGTTTGCCGGTTACCCCTGTTATGTGATTTATGACATCGCGTGAGGCTGTCATGGGAAAGTGGGAGTTGACTTGAGGGGGTGTAATCTATATGATGTAGCAATAGGCTGCGGCTCTCTCTCTGCCACTCCAAACAAGGAAGACATGTTGTCTCTCCTGCCTCCTGTTCTCTATTGTCTTTATTCCTTTCTTTTCATGTATGGGTGTGAGTGTGTGTGTGATACTTATTTCTGTTAGCGTCTAAACGAATGAGCGGAAGCTAGTGTACTACCTAGCCTCCACACCCCGGCTTGGGCTGTCCCGTACTGCTGTCTGCGCCCTGTGCTGGGTAAGTCAATCTCCCTTTCGCAAACTTTCCATCTGACAGCCTTGTGGTTATTTCGTTCTGCCGTGGTGTGTTGCGGGTCTAGTTCACCTAGACACGAGCTTATCTCTTTTTAGAACCGAACCCGTGACATGTGGGTCGCTCGCCCGGGATATGAACCATTTGTAATGTTTGCTAACGTTAGCGGCTAAGTGTGTTTGCTAAGGCGCAGCGAAGCTAACGTTAGGTGGCCGCGGCCTAGCGCTAACTAGTAGCATCGGTCCATTCACAAAAATGGAACGTAATAGTAGGGGGACCGTTATTCCCTTTTTCCTTCCCATATCTCCAAGGGAACGTAGTGCGTTTGGCGCTGAGTGCGGTTTGTGGAAATTACACCGAGCTTGGAGTGCAGGCTTGCGGTGTTGCGGCCTGTGTTGTAAGAATTTTCTTACTTACTAAATAACCAACTCTATTTGCTTAACACATTGAGTGCCAGCCATTTTTTCAATCCTGTAGGTAAGTTGTGCCAGGTTTTTTTTTGAGGATTCTGGCTCATTTTACAAGAGCCGAGGATTATTTTCTGTTAAGAATTCGTGAACACCAATCATCTAAAAATAACTAATAGAATGTGTGCTTTCTCTGTCTAAAAGAGTTAGTTTGCAGAGTTAGTAGTTATGTAGATATTAGCCGTTGAGTACAGCATGGTTTCAGAGATTTTCAGAGAGTTTGGAGATAAATGGATTTTTAGAACCACCTCACGTGCCTGTGATTATGGGTGCCCTTGTCTCCCACTCTGTGCGCTCTCTCTCTCTCTCTCTCTCTCTCTCTCTCTCTCTCTCTCTCTCTCTCTCTCTCTCTCTCTCTCTCTCTCTCCCTCTCGAGAGAGAGAGAGAGAGTGTGTGTGTGTCTCCAAACTCCTCCCTCCGTCTGTGCTGCGCAGTGCTCTGCTGCTGGGAGTTTGAGCAGCGACTCTCCCTGGCAGCGAGTGTGGATAGGTCTCACTGTCTCTTGGGTTTGAGAGCCCCGATGAACCCCCGTGCGACTCTAGGCTTTATGCTGCTCACCCAGTCCATTTCTGGAACCCCCCACCGCAGCAGCGCGAAGCGTCCCCGCCTACAGTATGAGAATGAGGCTCGTTCGTTTCTGACTGTAAAATCGCCAAGCCATTTCCGCGGGAGGCGGCTGCTTTTGGTCCACGGGTCCCGTGGCTGTGGCTTTGTCTCTGTCTCTGTCTGGAGAGAACTGTCGCCACTTAGTGGTCGGTAAAATAGATTATACACATTCTCTTGCTCCAATAGTGATATAGAAGACGTAAAAGTTGTTGATTGATGTCCCACCGTCAAAAAAAAAAAATGTTTATGTAAGACGAGATATCTCGGCTCTGGCACTCAAGCGTTGGATTATGTAAGACGAGATATCTCGGCTATGGCACTCAACGTGTTAAAAGAATCCATGATTTATTACTGAAACATGCGCATGGAAGCATCCACTACATCCCAAATCTCGTAGCCGTAATACTTCCGGTTCTCAGGTTGCACAATCTATTTAAATGACCAAGAAGGAGGAGGTGGAGACTATATTAACATACAAGGGAGGAGTTTACTAAACCACTCCTTCTAACTAATTTTGGGTTATCTTACGACAATTCCTCCCTCTTGTTCATCAGAACATTATTTCCAAAATTACATTACACAGTTAAAACCCAATTAATGCAGTGGAAACTTATTATTCACTAATACAGTGATATATACAAAGAATGGAAGATACTGTAGCTAACCCTCCTCCTGCTACCTAGAACAAAAGGGTATGTGTAGCGGTGCTGAAACCTATAGCTAACAGTTGTGTATTAGATGAAATCCTCTACATCTAATTTATTGATCATAGGTGGGACTAAGTCATTGTATAGTAGTTCAAATGTAGTCCAGTTGCACCTTAAAGTGTCACTAATTCCTATTCTAAGCTTCAGTCATTCTCCAATTGTTCCTGTTCAGTCTCAGACTCAGGTCTAATTCCTGTCAAATCCTTTGGTTACCTTAACATTATTTTTGACTGACACAACGATGCACTTCTCAATGAAATATGGTATTACAAAGGTCTCTATGCAACCCTCCAGGTTCATAGCTATTATAGTAATGTATTTCATAAGTGAGAAGTGCTTGGCTGTCCCAAAGCTTCCTAATAACTTTATATTAACCTATGTCAAATACAAATCTCAGTTTCTGCACATCTTACCAGTAAGTTAATTTAAGTCACAAGTCTCATCAGTTGAAAGTCCACTTGCTTTAGTCTGTTAAAATCCCACTTCTGATCGTTCCTCTCTATGAAAATCAATCACCACATTGTAGTTACAGTTTTCTGCATAATGTAACATTTAATCTTATATGAAGCCTAGCTATTCTTCCGGCTTAATTCATGAGGCCTGATGCCCAAGCTCCAAGTAGCTTGGAAAGACTCTGTTATAAATACCAAGATTTATAACCTCTACCCTCAAGCCCTATTGTCCCACATCAGACGTCACAAATCAAGGTGCCATATCTGGCCAAATACCCTCCCCTCTTTCTTACTAGGGTGAGGTAAAAAGACGCAAATAGGTATTTTAACTAATCTAATCATGAACTTGTAGGGAAAAACCCCGGTCTAGGGAAAAATACTTGACGACCCTACAAGACATGTTTCGTCCTAAATGTACCTCGTGGTGCAATTCTAACACTCCCTAGGGTGATTGACTCTCCAACATAACAACTAATCTACAATATACAACGGTTTATATGATAGAAATGAAACATAAAATAAAATACAATAAAATAAAATAAAATAGAATAGAAAATAATCAAAATAATCAAAATAATCATACAGAAATATTTCCCAAGGCTAGTCATCTATAACCAGCTAGTTACTGTCACATATAATTACTTTCATCTGTTGTAAATATACCAAATACATGAACCGACCAATTAAAAATGATCTACAATCTAATGTAACCAATAACAATTACTGAAACATTAGTATTCAAAATGCACACCAATTTATCACCAGCCTAAAGTAAAACAAAACAAAAAAACCCTGATGACATTCACCTTCTTGCTTTTCCCCAAGCTCCACATTTATCATTTACTGTTGTCTAGGACACAATATTTAATTCCCCACCAAACACATACTTATATTCTAGTTACTAACTCAATAGTTGTGACAGACAGATGAACTATAGATGAGGTGGCCCTACAAGCTATAACCCTTTTTCAGGGTGCCAAATGTTTCCCTTCAAATAGTAATTAGCATTACAACCACAGCAAAGACAATGAACTCATTTAAAACAGTAGTTTCCTCTTACTGGAGTTATTTGAATCTCACTGTAATGCTATCGAAAGGAATGTGTAATAATTATATGAATGTCTAATTTCTTACCTATAGTCTTGCATTAATCATATACTGTATAAGGGATCTCATTAGGTTTCTCTATCTTTACAGATGTGTTTAGTTCACTTCCTTCATAATAACAGACAACTTGCAAATTCGATGTAACAACATTGCTTCATACTGGGAACACTTCTCAATAATTACACTATAATTCTGCAATATAGTTATATGAAATATGTCTTTTCTTCTGGCGTCCACATGTTTTCCCTGTGGAAATCTCTCAAACCCCATCTACTGAGGTGTGTTCTTCTTCTCCTATACAATTCCGTTTCATTCCCAGATAGCACCAAGAAAACAATGTGAATTTCATGTCTATCGCAAACGATCTGCATCTGGCCTTAGTATTGCAGATATTGGAATATTATCTTTCCGCTTGAGTCCTTTGGACCTCCCTGGTCCAGGTGCATAATGACACGGAGAAGCGTGCAGCTCTTATTGAAGGAGTACGTTTTGGGTCTCACTATTACTAGAGTACACAGAACAACTCCTGTGATTCAGCCAGACGCACACAAGGACAGCAGAGCCCTGATGTGACATACATGACACAGTTGGAAGTCTCGAACATGAGCGCTGGTTCATCCTCTCTCTGTTGGCTCTTTGGAGTGAAAAGTGAGAGCCAGTATGATGTGGTAGCCTACTCTTCCGAGACCTCATACAGCTCGCTATCCAGATGTGGTGCCAGATCTGCCAGATCGGCTTCCTGTCGTCCCGGTTGGTGATGATGCCGTGCTCGTTAGGGTCAGGATGATAACGGTGGTCACATGATCCTTCAGCTCAAGTGACACTGCTCCTCTCTGTCGTCGCCGTCGTGTTGGCCAATGCATCCTCGATCCGGTTGCGTGTAGTTGATGTCCCCTCATGACCCCTCTCCTCGACATCTCTCAGCAGGCACCCGATGATGACGATCCGATGACTTCCTGGCCGCAGATCCCTCTCCATGGTCTCTGGTCACCTGTAATGAAAATATATATATATCTTAGTGCAGTACTCCTGTGCTTCAATAGATTACACTGGTATTTCACTTAAGTCCGTTCTCCTTCGTAAAAGAGATAAGATCTCAATTTTCCTCCTATTCTATAATGCACACACTAATTTCTAATAAATGTACAATAAGAACTCTACACCTCTTTGTGTCTCAGCACTCCAATGTGTGATCCTGTGTTCTTTCCTCCCGTCGCGTGTAGCCGAACGGAGCAAGACGATCCACATCAGTCCTCCTTCTTGGTTAGCTAGTCTGCAATGCAAACAAACCTAATATCAACTTTCAATTACAATCTGATTGCCTGTAAATAATATTGAGTTTGCACAGGGCTAAAAGGGTGTTTGCACTCTACGGATATAACCAATTAAAGATAATACTTTTTATAGCGCTTTTTAATACCACTTTAGGTAAACTTGAACCGCTCAAACTAACCTAAGGCAGGCACAGGAAATCCTGAATCAAATGCCAGATAAACAGCTGGACACACGCTTTTCCATAACCGCCAGTAAAGTCCCATACTATTCAAACCATGTGATTTAATTTAAATTTAAGGATGTTTAGCACCTCTAACAGACGCTTGTATATCTCATTTCAGATTAGTCATATATGAAATTATTAATTTGATATTAGAATAAATCACTTGCCTGTTCATGTAGTGACTCCAGCAAGCAACACTGGACAATTTCTGTCATTATGCCGCCTTCTTTACACTTTAAATTTGTACTGCATGCATTTTCATACTCACCAAACTACGTTCCTATATTTTCATATTATTAATTGCTATAATTAATTGTATCAAATCTTAACACGTTCACTGCCAATGACGTGTTAACACGTTTTCAGAATCCAGCTGTTGACTGCCAATGACGTGTTAACACGTCAAACTGTTTTTTCAGTGGTTTCCACTAGGTGAGGCCCTTGGGCAATAGGTGAATGTGGATCCGACCTCTCCCGCTGCCCCGGAAGTACTCTAACAAAGATTTCTATATAAGGAAGGCGGGATCGTTTGATCGGTGTGGGTTGAGTAGGTAAGTTGAGACAGAGACAGCATTAGTAGCGATTTATAGATAGAGAATTTCAGCAATTTAGCAATTTAGAGTCAGATTTAGAGCGAGTTGGTTAGCATAGTTGATTTAGTTTGTTAGTTGTTAGTACAGTAGTAGTGTTTAGTATAGTCTTTATAGTAGACTTAGTTTAGATACTTAGTTAGCGGGTAGTTACAGTTAGTGTTCATTGTAGTTAGCTTAGCACATTTAGCGTTAGCGTCAGTTCATTTTAGTATTTAGCCTTTATTCTAGTTCAGTTTATTATAGTTCAGTTTGATCGAGTTGGTAGCCGGTAGATTAGCCTTATTTCAGTTCAGTTTGATATAGTCGTAGCAGTAGTTGTTTTATTTCAGTTTAGTTGGGAGCGGGTGGCGTGTTTGTGCCATGCCGGCCAAACGCAAGCGGTCTTCGGCGGCCACACGCAAGCGATCGGCCGATCAGAGATCACTGCTGGATTTCTTTTCCGTCCGAAACGAGCTTGTGCCGGAGACCGATTCCGAGGTCTCGGATGATGAACGGGGTGAGCCTCTGCATGTCGCGGCTGCGGCTGCAGGGCTGACTGAGTCCGAGTCGAGTGACCTCACGTCTTCTCCAGACGCTGAGGACTCTGAAGATGAGTGGGCCCCATCCAGGAGCGAAGCTCCAGAGAGCAGTGGTAAGACGATGTTTGAGATGACTTGTGTAACTTGTGTAAATGTAATTACTATGACTGTACAAAAGCCAGCAGTCAGTCAATTCATTTTACTTTATTTCAGACTCTGAAGATGAGCCTGTAGCTGTAGCAGCCAGCTGTAGCGGTACTGGTGCCACAGCCTCTGGTGCCAGGAAAATGGGTAAGAGCACACTTCAGAATCAGGTTTATTTTCACATCACAGGTTCCAGCCAGAATTCCAGAAATTCTAGAACTCCAGAATTCAGTACCACACATATAAAAAACACTATTTTATGGTAATTATGTATTTCTATAATTTGCAGATGGAGCTGGAAGTGGGACACGTCCTCGGCCTGCAGGTCCTGAGTGGTGTGACGTTGACTGGGAGCCAACCCACATCCCCTTCACAGCAGAACCGGGTCCTCATAGTGGTGGTGCTGCTCAACCAGTGGAGTTCTTCCAGCTCTTCCTGGACGATGAGCTGCTCCAGGCCATTGTAGTCCAAACTAACTTGTATGCACACCAGTGCATCAGTCAGGTCAGTGAGGCTCTGCCACATTCAAGGCTTGGGAGGTGGAAGGACACTACAGTGGCAGAACTCAAGAGCTTCTTGGGACTATATTTCCTCACTGGGATCGTCAAGAAGCCTGAACTGGCCATGTACTGGTCCACAAATGAACTGTATGCTACCCCCCACTTCAACAAAACCATGTCTCGCAACCGCTTTCAACTGCTAACACGATTCCTCCATTTCAGTAACAATTTTGATGTTGATGGTGCAGACAAGTTGTTCAAGGTCCGGCCAGTTTTGAACGACCTGTTAGAAAAGTTCAGAGCCATGTTCACACCAAGTCAAAACATCAGTATTGATGAGGGGATGCTCCTGTGGCGTGGGCGGTTGGCCTTCAAAGTGTACAACCCACAGAAACCCATAAAGTATGGGATAAAGTCCTACATCCTCTGTGACTCCCAGACAGGTTACTGCTACAGCATGAAGCCGTACTGTGGTGAGCGGTCCACCCTAGGCGAGACAGTGGAGTTCCTCCTCGGGGACTTGGCAGGGCAGGGTTACCACCTATACATGGACAACTACTATAACTCTGTTTCAATGTGTGCACAGCTGCTGGAGTGTCAGACCCATGTCTGTGGCACTCTGAGGAGGAACAGGGGCGAGCCACCTGCTACAAAGGTTACCAACCACACCGTGAAGCTGGGGGAAACCGTCATGCGCCACAATGGTGGCACCATGGTTCTGGCCTGGCGAGACAAGCGCATCGTCAAAATGGTTTCCACTCTGCACGACGACACGATGGAGACAGTGCAGGTCAGGCAGAAAGGCAGCAGAGAGAGGGTCCCACACGCAAAACCCAAGTGCGTTGTGGACTACAACAAGTACATGAATGGGGTAGACAGATTGGACCAGAACATTGCCTACTATCCCTTTGCCAGGAAGACATCCAGGTGGCCATTCAAGTTTGTCATGTACATGTTTCAGATGTCTTTTTATAACGCCTTTGTTCTGTACAAAGCTAAACACCCACAGAGAAAGTGTAAAACTTTGATGGCTTTCATCCTGAGTGTTGTCGGTGCATGGACCAGACCTGTGGTGGAGGAGGAGGTGGGGGCTGGGGTGGAGGAGGAGGTGGAGGAGGAGGTGGGGGAGGAGGTGGGGGGTGGCGGGGAGGAGGTGGGGGCTGGGGTGGGGGGTGGGGGGGAGGGCAGTGACCAACCTGCAACCAGGCCGGGCCGGGCACCATACCTGGACCCTCAAGGCAGGCTGGATGTCAATCTAGCGGGCCATGTAATGGCCAAGTATCCAGCCACATGCAAACAAGAGCACCCAGCGAGGAAGTGTAGAGTTTGTACAGAGATTGGTGTTAGAAGCGAGACACGCTACCGTTGTGTCGTGTGTAATGTCCCATTACACAGGGGTAGCTGCTATGAGGTGTACCACTCAGAGAAGAACCGTGCTCGGTGGCACAAGTAGGCATGGGTCGTAAAAAAAAAAAAAACTGCCTGTTTTTGATGCTCTTTGTTTGATTGTTTGCTAGCTAGCAGGAATACATAAAAAGCACCTGCCGATTTTCATGTAACTTTGTGGATGGGTGTAACATGGGCCAAGGAAGTACCCATTACATTTTGGAGCAGTTCTGGATTCGGTGTACGAGCCCAAACCGGTTTGATCACGAACCGAAAAAACCTATATATAAAAAAAAAAAAAACATGTAAAAAAAAAAAAAGCTGAGTGACCTGTGGTCTGCTCTTGTTTTGTATTTATTTTGACATTTATTTATTTTATTATTGTATTATTCCTCCATTATTGAAAACAACTATTGTTCAGATGTCTGATGTCTCACTGATGCCAAAAATAAATGGTTAAAGTGAGTGTTCTGCCTGTTTGATTGAATTTCACAAAACTGCGTTTTTCTCAGCTTTCCTTCTCAGACGCTGAAACCATGCTGTATTCAACGGCTAATATCTACATAACTACTAACTCTACAAACTAACTCTTTTAGACAGAGAAAGCACACATTCTATTAGTTCTTTTTAGATGATTGGTGTTCACGAAGTCCTAACAGAAAAGAATCCTCGGCTCTTGTAAAATGAGCCAGAATCCTCAAAAACCCCCCTGGCAGAACCTACCTACAGCATTGAAAAACGGCTGGCAGTCAATGTGTTAATTGTCCAGGTTCCAGCAATGAGTCATTCCTATCTGTTCATTTGACACTTCCTCCTAACTTCCATTTTCCAATGCTCCTTCTTGGTCTCCATTTTCTCTTCTGTAATGACACAAGATAGCAACATTTCCATTCACTGTATTAATTAATACACAGGACAAGATGTTACTATCCCTTGTGCCAAAATCCGAGGAAAAACACATTTAGAAGCCCAATCCAGAATAAAACAAGCTAACAGGCTAACAAACTAATAAACAAGACACAAATCACCAGTTACCTACCCTAGCCAACAGCAGTATGAAGCATGTCATTGGGGTTTTCAAGTGGGCACCTTCCTTCACCGACGTTTCGTTAAGTTAGGCCCACGACACCTCAAGAAGGCTTAACGGTGTAATCCAGCGTCCTGGAAACACCCCCCTCCATGCTACCACCGCACAACTGCATATTACCTCACTATCTAAGCCTAGCTATCCAGGTCGATTCGGTATGACATTCCTGACTACACCACCACTGTCAATGATTCAGCCCTGTTGATGCGGACCGTTAATCATGACCACCAACAAACAATCCCTAACTACACCACCACTGTCAATGATTCAGCCCTGTTGATGCGGACCGTTAATCATGACCAACAAACAATCCCTAACTACACCACCACCGTCAATGATTCAGCCCTGTTGATGCGGACCGTTAATCATGACCAACAACAAACAATCCCTAACTACACCACCACTGTCAATGATTCAGCCCTGTTGATGCGGACCGTTAATCATGACCAACAACAAACAATCAATCTGACCTTAGCGAGCTCCCCAGCTAGCATGTTTCCTCCTTATCCACAGCCATTCACTTGCTCGTTCTGCTGCCTGAGACATGTTGCTAACCGCAAGTTTCAGGCTCCGTCCCCGAATGCCCAACTCAGTTAGTAAGGCAATAACGGACTTTGCCACAAAACCACGGCAGCCCACCTCTACAGGCCGCACTCGAGCCCTCCAACCTCGCTGCTCTGCCTCTGCTGCCATTTCAGCATACCTAGCTTTCTTGCGCTCATAAGCCTCCTCAACTCGATCTTCCCACGGGACTGTGAGTTCGATAAAATAAACTCTCTTCTCTACCTCAGACCACAGTAACAAGTCCGGACGTAGCCGGGTGCTAACTATATATGCTGGGATGACTAGCTGTTCATTCAAGTCAACCCTCATTTCCCAGGCTCCACCTACACTTAGCTGCCCTAACTTGTGCCTGACCTTAATTGGTCTAATCTTTTCTCCCTCACGTACAAATTTGATCTGTCTATTCTCTTTGCTAGCAACTAGAGAATTTACTTCTAGCCGCTTTTCCTCAACTGCAGCTGCCAAACATTTCAACACCTGGTTGTGACGCCAGGTGTATCGCCCCTGGGAGAGACTGACCTTACACCCTGACAGTATATGCCTCAATGTACATACACTAGAACACAACGGGCAGGCACCATCCTCGCCCAACCACTGATTTAAGTTCTGGGGAGATGGCAGCACATCATAAGTAGCCCCTAGAATAAATCTAATTCTGCTGGCCTCCATGCTCCACAACTCTCTCCACTTCAACTTTCTCTTCTCTACACTCTCCCAGTTCACCCACTGTCCTTGCTTTACCTGCGACACTGCCTTAGTACATCTTACTGCCTCCTCTTGCCTATGTACTTCTTCAACTACCATCTTCCTCTTTTCTATTACTGATGCCTTGTTCCACACAGGTTTCCCTATGCACAACCCTAAGCCTCCACGCCCATGCTGCACCTGACCTATGATATCCCTGTGTCTAAGAGCTGACTGTGCTTGCTGTACTGCCTCCTTTGGGTTCCACTTCCTCCCTGTTTTAACTGTGGGCGCTACACTCCTAACCACTGGATCCTTTGACTGAGTCAGAGTAATTTCCAGTCTAACCTTAGCACACTTGAACTCCTCTGTCAGGCTAGATAATGGCAATTCCAATATGCCTTTCCCATATAAGGCTACACTGCTTAGGCAGCGTGGGACTCCGAGCCATTTTCTAATGAATGAGTTAATCATCCTTTCTAGCTTTTCTACCTTTGAAAGGGGAACCTCATACACTGTCAGTGGCCACATCAACCGAGGCAACAATCCAAACTGCAAACACCACAACTTTAACTTTCCTGGGAGCCCTGACTTGTCTATACTTGAAATACCTTGAATCATTTCCTGCCTCACCTCCTCAAACTGTCCCTTATCACTGAGACTTGCATCATACCATCTTCCCAAACTCTTGACTGGTTTCTCTAACACTGTAGGCACCACCTCATCATTTATAACAAACTTCTTACCTACTACCCTCCCTTTAATGATTGAAATACTCCTGGACTTACTTGGCTTCACTTTCATTCTAGCCCACTGCAGATTACTATTTAACTTATCCAACAATCTGCTAGTACATGGAGCGGTTGACGTCATAGTCGTCATGTCATCCATGTATGCCCTAATTGGAGGGAGCCGCAGCCCTCCCTGCAGCCTTTCTCCACCCACTACCCATTTTGAAGCCCTAATAATGATCTCCATTGCCATGGTAAAAGCTAATGGGGAAATTGTACACCCTGCCATAATGCCTATCTCCAGCTGCTGCCAAGCTGTAGTGTACTCTGCTGTGGTAAAGCAGAGTTGAATATCTAAGAAGTAGGCTTTAACTAAGCTCTTTATACTACCTGGCACTCTAAAGAAATCAAAGGCCTCCCATAACAGACTATGCGGCACTGACCCGAAAGCATTAGCCAGGTCCAAGAATACTACATGCAGGTCTCTCTTCTCACGCCTAGCTGACTGGATTTGGTGCCAGATCATGCTGGTGTGCTCTAAGCACCCGGAGAAGCCGGGAATTCCAGCCTTTTGCACCGAAGTATCTATTAGCCTATTCTTTTCTAGATAACTAGACAGCCTCTGTGCCACAACACTAAAGAAAACCTTCCCTTCAACATTAAGTAGACTGATAGGTCTAAACTGACTTATCTCTAACGAGTCCCTTTCTTTAGGAATGAAGATTCCCCCTGCTCTACGCCATGCCTTAGGAATAACCTGCTTCTTCCAGACTACCTTCATCAGCTTCCATAGAAACTGCAACACATCTGGAGCACTCTTATACAGCCGGTAGGGGACTCCATTAGGACCCGGGGCTGAAGAGGCCCTTGCACGTCTCACTACTTCTTGAACTTCTTTCCACCTTGGTGGGCTATCATCACACTGGCTCTCTATTTCACCAATAGGTGGAATATCAGCTGGGACTGTCATCTCTCTAAACCTTTCCCTATCTTTGTGAACCTCCTCCAAATATTCCTCAAGCTTCTGCTTAGGTACCATAAGGCTACCATTCTTTTCCTTACTAAACAAAGACTTCACAAATCTAAATGGATCCTTATAGAATGCTATTCTAGCTCGCTCTTTCTTTTTCCTATTTTTCCTAATGCTCTCTGCTCTTCTTAAAACTGCCAACCGATCCCTCACATCTGACTGCAAGCAATCAATGCCTTCCTTCTCAACCTCTGTAGCTTTCCTCCACTGCCTCTTAAGCTGTCTTCTCTCCTGGATAAGTCTATCTATCTCTTGTTGGCGCCTAGATTTAACTACCTCACCCTCTAGTTTCTTCCTTTTCTCAAAGACGCCAAACCTTTCCTTACCATAATCATAAATACAATCTCCCATTTTCTCCAACTTACTCTCAGCAGTTCCTTTAAGCTTCTCTAACATCCTAACCAAATCACTATTGATATCTTCCCACTTCCTACTTTCCGCTGCACCTGGCCACTTAACTCTAGGCTTCTGACCGCTAATCTTCTCCCTTTTTGGCTGGCTGGCCTCTCTGCTTTCCTCGGTGCTAGGACCTGCCTCAACATCAGGGGTGCTGATGTCCTGCGAGCTGTGGGTTACTTCCTGTCGCTGGACTTCACCCGACTGACTTGATAAACTTCTTAAGAAATAATTATCAATGCGGGGTCCCTGTGTTCCCTCTACCAAGCACCTCTTCCTGCCTTGATGGATTCTAAGGCCCCTCAAAGTTGTTACCTTCTGCCAGCCACACAAGCAAACCTGACGCTTCTTTCCATCTACATCTGAACTAGTGGCTTCCACTGACATGTTTTCCCTACTCATAGTCAAGTCCGTTCCAGAGTCAATAACCGTGTCAACCATAGGTGAGTCATCTTCCGCCCCCGCTCTCGCAGACTCTAGGGGTGTTTTTTCATAATTCTGTTTCGTAGCAAGTTTGGGTGTAACCAATGGCCTATTGGCCTTGGCTACTGCCACAATGAGCAGCTAACCCATTGCAGCCCCGGTGGGGTCTAATCCCTCCTGTCAGCTGTCTTTCCATGCTGTCACTAGGTCTTTCCCTAGTTGTCAGCTGCACTATTCACAACAGTCACTAGCCTAAGCTAGCTTTAGTATTAATTAATACACAGGACAAGATGTTACTATCCCTTGTGCCAAAATCCGAGGAAAAACACATTTAGAAGCCCAATCCAGAATAAAACAAGCTAACAGGCTAACAAACTAATAAACAAGACACAAATCACCAGTTACCTACCCTAGCCAACAGCAGTATGAAGCATGTCATTGGGGTTTTCAAGTGGGCACCTTCCTTCACCGACGTTTCGTTAAGTTAGGCCCACGACACCTCAAGAAGGCTTAACGGTGTAATCCAGCGTCCTGGAAACACCCCCCTCCATGCTACCACCGCACAACTGCATATTACCTCACTATCTAAGCCTAGCTATCCAGGTCGATTCGGTATGACATTCCTGACTACACCACCACTGTCAATGATTCAGCCCTGTTGATGCGGACCGTTAATCATGACCACCAACAAACAATCCCTAACTACACCACCACTGTCAATGATTCAGCCCTGTTGATGCGGACCGTTAATCATGACCAACAAACAATCCCTAACTACACCACCACCGTCAATGATTCAGCCCTGTTGATGCGGACCGTTAATCATGACCAACAACAAACAATCCCTAACTACACCACCACTGTCAATGATTCAGCCCTGTTGATGCGGACCGTTAATCATGACCAACAACAAACAATCAATCTGACCTTAGCGAGCTCCCCAGCTAGCATGTTTCCTCCTTATCCACAGCCATTCACTTGCTCGTTCTGCTGCCTGAGACATGTTGCTAACCGCAAGTTTCAGGCTCCGTCCCCGAATGCCCAACTCAGTTAGTAAGGCAATAACGGACTTTGCCACAAAACCACGGCAGCCCACCTCTACAGGCCGCACTCGAGCCCTCCAACCTCGCTGCTCTGCCTCTGCTGCCATTTCAGCATACCTAGCTTTCTTGCGCTCATAAGCCTCCTCAACTCGATCTTCCCACGGGACTGTGAGTTCGATAAAATAAACTCTCTTCTCTACCTCAGACCACAGTAACAAGTCCGGACGTAGCCGGGTGCTAACTATATATGCTGGGATGACTAGCTGTTCATTCAAGTCAACCCTCATTTCCCAGGCTCCACCTACACTTAGCTGCCCTAACTTGTGCCTGACCTTAATTGGTCTAATCTTTTCTCCCTCACGTACAAATTTGATCTGTCTATTCTCTTTGCTAGCAACTAGAGAATTTACTTCTAGCCGCTTTTCCTCAACTGCAGCTGCCAAACATTTCAACACCTGGTTGTGACGCCAGGTGTATCGCCCCTGGGAGAGACTGACCTTACACCCTGACAGTATATGCCTCAATGTACATACACTAGAACACAACGGGCAGGCACCATCCTCGCCCAACCACTGATTTAAGTTCTGGGGAGATGGCAGCACATCATAAGTAGCCCCTAGAATAAATCTAATTCTGCTGGCCTCCATGCTCCACAACTCTCTCCACTTCAACTTTCTCTTCTCTACACTCTCCCAGTTCACCCACTGTCCTTGCTTTACCTGCGACACTGCCTTAGTACATCTTACTGCCTCCTCTTGCCTATGTACTTCTTCAACTACCATCTTCCTCTTTTCTATTACTGATGCCTTGTTCCACACAGGTTTCCCTATGCACAACCCTAAGCCTCCACGCCCATGCTGCACCTGACCTATGATATCCCTGTGTCTAAGAGCTGACTGTGCTTGCTGTACTGCCTCCTTTGGGTTCCACTTCCTCCCTGTTTTAACTGTGGGCGCTACACTCCTAACCACTGGATCCTTTGACTGAGTCAGAGTAATTTCCAGTCTAACCTTAGCACACTTGAACTCCTCTGTCAGGCTAGATAATGGCAATTCCAATATGCCTTTCCCATATAAGGCTACACTGCTTAGGCAGCGTGGGACTCCGAGCCATTTTCTAATGAATGAGTTAATCATCCTTTCTAGCTTTTCTACCTTTGAAAGGGGAACCTCATACACTGTCAGTGGCCACATCAACCGAGGCAACAATCCAAACTGCAAACACCACAACTTTAACTTTCCTGGGAGCCCTGACTTGTCTATACTTGAAATACCTTGAATCATTTCCTGCCTCACCTCCTCAAACTGTCCCTTATCACTGAGACTTGCATCATACCATCTTCCCAAACTCTTGACTGGTTTCTCTAACACTGTAGGCACCACCTCATCATTTATAACAAACTTCTTACCTACTACCCTCCCTTTAATGATTGAAATACTCCTGGACTTACTTGGCTTCACTTTCATTCTAGCCCACTGCAGATTACTATTTAACTTATCCAACAATCTGCTAGTACATGGAGCGGTTGACGTCATAGTCGTCATGTCATCCATGTATGCCCTAATTGGAGGGAGCCGCAGCCCTCCCTGCAGCCTTTCTCCACCCACTACCCATTTTGAAGCCCTAATAATGATCTCCATTGCCATGGTAAAAGCTAATGGGGAAATTGTACACCCTGCCATAATGCCTATCTCCAGCTGCTGCCAAGCTGTAGTGTACTCTGCTGTGGTAAAGCAGAGTTGAATATCTAAGAAGTAGGCTTTAACTAAGCTCTTTATACTACCTGGCACTCTAAAGAAATCAAAGGCCTCCCATAACAGACTATGCGGCACTGACCCGAAAGCATTAGCCAGGTCCAAGAATACTACATGCAGGTCTCTCTTCTCACGCCTAGCTGACTGGATTTGGTGCCAGATCATGCTGGTGTGCTCTAAGCACCCGGAGAAGCCGGGAATTCCAGCCTTTTGCACCGAAGTATCTATTAGCCTATTCTTTTCTAGATAACTAGACAGCCTCTGTGCCACAACACTAAAGAAAACCTTCCCTTCAACATTAAGTAGACTGATAGGTCTAAACTGACTTATCTCTAACGAGTCCCTTTCTTTAGGAATGAAGATTCCCCCTGCTCTACGCCATGCCTTAGGAATAACCTGCTTCTTCCAGACTACCTTCATCAGCTTCCATAGAAACTGCAACACATCTGGAGCACTCTTATACAGCCGGTAGGGGACTCCATTAGGACCCGGGGCTGAAGAGGCCCTTGCACGTCTCACTACTTCTTGAACTTCTTTCCACCTTGGTGGGCTATCATCACACTGGCTCTCTATTTCACCAATAGGTGGAATATCAGCTGGGACTGTCATCTCTCTAAACCTTTCCCTATCTTTGTGAACCTCCTCCAAATATTCCTCAAGCTTCTGCTTAGGTACCATAAGGCTACCATTCTTTTCCTTACTAAACAAAGACTTCACAAATCTAAATGGATCCTTATAGAATGCTATTCTAGCTCGCTCTTTCTTTTTCCTATTTTTCCTAATGCTCTCTGCTCTTCTTAAAACTGCCAACCGATCCCTCACATCTGACTGCAAGCAATCAATGCCTTCCTTCTCAACCTCTGTAGCTTTCCTCCACTGCCTCTTAAGCTGTCTTCTCTCCTGGATAAGTCTATCTATCTCTTGTTGGCGCCTAGATTTAACTACCTCACCCTCTAGTTTCTTCCTTTTCTCAAAGACGCCAAACCTTTCCTTACCATAATCATAAATACAATCTCCCATTTTCTCCAACTTACTCTCAGCAGTTCCTTTAAGCTTCTCTAACATCCTAACCAAATCACTATTGATATCTTCCCACTTCCTACTTTCCGCTGCACCTGGCCACTTAACTCTAGGCTTCTGACCGCTAATCTTCTCCCTTTTTGGCTGGCTGGCCTCTCTGCTTTCCTCGGTGCTAGGACCTGCCTCAACATCAGGGGTGCTGATGTCCTGCGAGCTGTGGGTTACTTCCTGTCGCTGGACTTCACCCGACTGACTTGATAAACTTCTTAAGAAATAATTATCAATGCGGGGTCCCTGTGTTCCCTCTACCAAGCACCTCTTCCTGCCTTGATGGATTCTAAGGCCCCTCAAAGTTGTTACCTTCTGCCAGCCACACAAGCAAACCTGACGCTTCTTTCCATCTACATCTGAACTAGATTGAATTCTTATTATATGTTGTATGACACTAACCATTCACTCCATCAATGTCATAATGCTTGTTTGTGTATGACACTGACCATAATACGTTGAAAATCATCACATATTTTAAAAGCAACCATAGAGCTATTTCATTACACATTACACATTTGACACTGTAGTACTGTAGGCCCATTATGTGTCCATTTTATAGAGACACATCCTCTGGCCAACTCAGCTGTAAATGAGTTTCAGCTGACAATATGCAATTACTGTGCACTAAACACAATACATACATTCCTATAACAACACACAATATACAAGGATCTTCTGCTACATAATGAGATTCAGCTCACCTCTTAAGTTGACTTCCTCTTTACCTACCTACTGTATAGGCTCCGGATGTAATCCTCCATGGCTATTTGTCCAATACATTTGGTTATGTGACAATCAACTTTCACTATTAGTTCCATGGGTTAGTGTGTTAGTTAGTAATTTTAGTACATTTCATCATACATTTACTTCCATTTCCCAATGAACTTACACTCACTTACCACTTATTACTCCTGTAAACATTAATCAATTAACCATATTCACAATTTACACACACAAAGTTTATACATTGGACTTCTGGTACCTGTTGAAACATGAAACATAACCACTTTAACGCTTTGTTTAATTTTCCCCAGTCAGATTTCCAGTCAAGTCACTCCATTCACACAGTCCAGTCCAACATTTTCTCTTCTTTTCCTCCTCTGAAAATTTGGATTTTTCCATATTTTCAATTTGTCTCTCCCTGCAACAGAAATGGTTATTCATAGGTATTATTTACAAAGTACATATTTCATATATCCTATGTAGGATTCAACTTTGTCTCAACACAATGGTATACAGAGCTCCTTGTATCTAAATCAACGAGTATGGTATGATATGTCAATTTGCTTTCAAAAGGAGACAGGAGGTAACAGCTCTTATCTAATCTCTTTGAAGTCAGTCCTGTTCTCCCCTGCTCTTAAACGTCTTTGTTCTCTCTCCAGGTCTCATGGTGTGACCTCAGGTCATTAGCCAAACAATAGTCTTCATGCATTTACCTCATATTCAACTTAAAATGTACACTCAAAAAAATGATTTGTAAGATTTACTTAAATAAAACACTGCAAGAAATTGCACAGCGATTTTCAAGTAAATTTTAGTGCTGAAATACTAAGTACAACTCACTTGCCAGTATCAAGTAAAATCTACTTAAAACCTTTAAGTAAATGTTATTTAAAACTATCAAGTACATCTTATTCATCTGTATTGTTCTCTGTTTGACATTTTAATTACTTAATAATTACTCACTATAATTAGACCCTTCTCAAGGGGGCCATTTTGTGTCGAAAAGGCAGGGTAAACACAGGTGTAAGCAAAACACTAATGAGGGTTTCCAACTTCCATGATTGGAATTTGGAAATCCTCATTAGTGTTTTGCTTGCACCTGTGTTTATTCTGCCTTTTCGACACAAAATGGCCCCCGTGAGAAGGGTCTATTATGTAAATGTTTTTACATGTTTTCCATAAATGTTACCAAATATTCACAAATCACAACTAAAATACCATTTAACAGTTTATTTTTTTCCCAACAATGAATCACCAACGTTCTCATCACATGTGACATCTGGAAACATCTACTTAAGGTGCATTCCGTAAAACCTTCCAAATGGTTGAAACAACAAAACCGTGGAATTAAGCTGCAGGGATGCAAACATGGATAATGAAAAAGGTGACATACCAGGGCAGACACAAGACCACTCAAAAATCATTCACTTAAAGGGATAGTTTGGTTTGTTTGAAGTGGGGTCCTATCAGCTAGTTCCATACACTAACTGAAATAGGTAAAGTGTTCTGGACGCTGAGCACACCGTTTATCGAGACCCAGCACTCTGAAGCAACAGCCTCCACAGCTCTGTCTCTCTAGTACAGGGGGCCAAGAACTAAAACGTAATTTAGCCACCTAAAACAACGGCCACCTAAACAAATCGATATATGTGTACATGTACGCTCTATTTTGACAATTTTCAGCGCTTTACTTTTCTGCCAAACAGCCTTCTCATTTGGTACTACTTTTTCTCCCAACCGTACAACTGCCGTATTCCTCCGCTAAACGCCTGCACAGAGCCGCGGCGCTGGATTACTCCGCAGATCAGCTGTTATTTTGGGTTATTTCTCCCGGCTTGTTAGTGAAGACAACAAATAGAATACACAAACGAAAATATGAGTGATTTTGATAGCGAGGACGATATGCCATTTACCTTGGTGACAAATACAATTATGAACCATAGAGACTAATATACAGAAGAGGAATTTTGCAGAGAGAGAGTGAACAGGCAGAAAGAGAGATACGAGGAACTGCCATAATATGCTGCCTAAATGCCGGGGTGTCCTGCAGGCCTTTTTCACCATTCCCAGGATGAATTGGGGAAAACGTCCCAGACGTGAGAGGCCAGGTGACTTGTTGTCTCTAAAGTAAGTCAGTGTTTTATCTCTCTTCTAAGCCTTCCTGTTCTGTGTTCTGTGCAGGTGTTTAGCGGAGGAAAGGTAGTTCTGCGGTTGGGAGGAAATAGTGCCGAATAAGAGGGCTATTTGACGGTAAAGTAAAGTGCTGAAAATTGTCAAAATAGAGCTTGCATGTACACTGATATTGATTTGTTTAGGTGGGCGTTGTTTTAGGTGGCTAAATTACGTTTTAGTTATTGGCCCCGTGTACTAGAGACAAAGCTGTGGAGGCTGTTGCTTGGAGTGCTGGGTCTCGATAGACGGTGCGCTCAGCGTCCAGAACACTGTACCTATTTAAGTTAGTGTATACAACTAGCTGATAGGACCCAACTTCAAACAAACCAAACTATCCCTTTAAGTGCCTTAATCATAGCGACCATAAATGTTCTGACTCTCTAAAACAGTGATTCTCAAAGTGGGGTCCTGGGGACCCCCACGGGTCCTTAAGAAGATCCCCATCAAAAAGCGACAGACATTATTTTACTATAATTCCATCCAAAAGTAATACAATGACAGAATGTATGACTATTTTGGTCATGGATTTTCGTACACTTTCTGTAATATTGTATCAGATGGTGGACCCTGGGACAAAATCTTATCAAATGTGGTCCATGGTCTAATTTGTGTCATGTAGGGGTCCTTGATGTGAAAATGTTTGAAAACCACTGCTCTAAAAGACTTGTGTTGGATCTGGTCAAATATGTCCAGGACTTGACTTTGGAAACATTTTACAGAAAAGCAGACACTTGAATGAACATTCAGTTACAGCAAAAAAACAAGCATTCTATATCAGATGCATCTGTTATTGATTAATGTCTGTCATGACATTGGAAAGTCCACAAGCTGCTGTATGCGAGATGAGGGTCCAATGCAGGTGAATTGTTACAGTCTTTTGCAAGATGGAGAAGTGATTTGAGGCGTACCAGCAGCAGATTGTACAGTACTTGCCATGGCGACAGCAGTACTGTCGCATCCTGACATCTCCTTGCCCTCAAGAAGGACGGATACATCCACTGGCTCCTCTCGATCAGCACCATGGACGACCAGGATGTTGAGGATGTGTTGAGTGGCATCACTGCGGCTGTCCCCCTCATACAATTGACAAGAAAAAAGAAGACAATTCAGTTGAGAAACAAATACAAAATAGAGTGATTGAATCATTTGAAGTGATTACATTGTCAGGGCAGAATGAACACATACAGTAGTTTTAAAAATGACCTTTATTAAACATAGCTCAGATTATGTTAAATTATGTCAAATCTACAGTAAGTTCACACTGTGATGCTTTTACAGTAAGCCAGCATTCATAAAATATTTGCAGAACATGCCACAAGATGGCTGCATTCCAGATTGTAGCCCCTGCATACATGTTGCTTTCAGCCAATCGTGTGCCTCTGCACCTTAATTGGCCTTTTACATTGTCACCTTTAGCTGTGTAAAGCCATGCCATGTCGAGCTGATTTCAGTTTCCATTACAATTTTTTTTATGTGCCAAGCCATGCCGAGCTGCGATCGAGATGGACCTTCTCTGGAATGGGACCAAAGCACAGACCCACCTCGAGCGGGTTGCAAAATTGCAAGCGAGCTGCAGCAACGCCTCAGTCAACCCTTGACGACCCCCCTCCTCCCCCTCAAACAAACAGCTGTGTTGCAGCATATGTTGTAATAGCAAACTCTCCTGTCTCTCTCCAGAGTGGAGAGAGCAGAGAGAAAGGTGTGTTTAAAAGCCTCTCAAGTGTTCTTTTGTAGCTTCTAATAATTAAATCTCTGTGGTTTGATGTTTAATTTGTCTCGTGTGTTTCGGTTTGTACTTTCAGATATCTGCTTCATTTTACTGTACCATTTCCTGATCACATGAGCCGTGCCTTTGGCCCCATGTCCATCTTGGGCAAGGCTCGGCGCATTTAAAGTGGTAAAGGAAACATAAATCAGGGTGACATGGTTTAGCTCAAGTGGCCAAAGGGGCCAATGGAAAAAGGCCCACCTATGGCTTTGTAACCGTAGAGCACGTTTAATTTTTTATGATTGTACTTGATTTGAATCATTGAAATTGAGTTTGTTCTTCCAGATGATACAGTATGATTTTTTATTTTTTTTTACCTGCCATTTGGGCCATCGCTGAGTGTAATATCTCCATCCCTTCCCTCCATCCCTTCGTCTGCCTTCCTCTCTTACCGTTAATTTGCATTTTAAATTATAACAAATTAACATTTTAAAGTGTTAAAAAAATCATGCATTACCTGGCATTCGTCAAAAAGTTCCTCTTCTTTCTCGCCAAGGTACAGTACGAGGGTGCAGATAACAGCTTCATGTCTCATCTCAATGCTTTGGTTCTGTGAACAGAGCACAACAAATATTGTGTCAATACTGAACCATTATTCATACACGATGAACTGTCAAGAGAGAACACAACATGTGATTTGAGTGCACAGAGCAAGTAGCCTGACAAACCAGCCCGTCACGTGAACTCACATTTCATTTGGTTCTGTGTGACGGTCTGGCCCCGACGCCATGGGGGGGGTTTAGCAGGGGCGGGAGCATGGGCGGGCGTAGTTGCCTTGTCAGACAACTCCTTCAGCCAATCAGCGTCGGATCCAATCAAACCCAAATCCACTCGGGAGAATGGCAAAAACATATTTTCCGCCAAGAAACTCTGCGGTTGCGGCGATACTCCTGTACTTGTTTAATTGTTGTTATTGAGTCTATTTCTGCAATAACTGCACTTTATGCCTGTATAAACTAGACAAACGCTGACATTACTCCTCGAGACGATCAGGCAAGGAGGCGGCCATTACTGTTTTGTTAGTGCAGTGCTAGTGGCGTTCCTGATTGGCCAACTTGCGCTGTCAATCACAGCGGAGTCGCTGATTGGCTCTTCCGCTCTGCACCTTCTGCTAAACCCCCCCACTGGCGTCGGGGCCAGACCGTCACGCAGAACCAAATGAAATGTGAGTTCACGTGACGGGCTGGTTTACCAGGCTACGGAGCAAGAGCCTCGGGGTGGAACGATACATCGATCTGCATTGATGCATCGATTCAATGATCCGATACATTTTTTGTTTTTGCTCCAAGTTAAATGTTTTATGGTCACTCACAGTTCAGTAGGTCACGAGTTGGCTTGGTTCCAGCCTTAAAACTTGTTATATAGGGATTTTTTTAAATGTCTATGGAAAAAATGAATGGGAAACTCACTTCCGGGGCAAGAGATGTCATGTGACTGTTCAGCTCCACAGCATCGATGGACAGTGAAAACATCAATATGAATTATTAGCGTACTCTTTCGCATACAAACAATGCGAGCACCATAGCAAGCACGCAAGAAAAAGAGGGAGAGGATATTCGCTCCCCTCTCGGATATAAATCAATGCATATAGTCTAATATCGATCGCAGCCGCTCAATCGAATCGTATAGAAATCGTGATATTGGCAAATATCGCATCATTGTCCAATGAATCCATATACATGTAGTATTGTATTGAGATCAAACGTGTGATTCCCACCCCTACAAGAGCCATGGGTGGAAAGATGGAGGATTTGTGCTGTGTATGGATTGGATTGGTGTGTCTTGCTGCATTTTTTTTTAAACAAGCACACCTGACTCAGTTTGTCCAGGAACGGCCTCAGTTGTCCCCACAACACCTCCCTTGGTGTTGGTGTGTCCTCCTCCCTCAACTGTCCACTCTCGACTCATCGTAAGAGTAAGGTCATCCTGTAACAGACACAATTGTGATATTAAAACAATGGTCTAAAACAGAGGTTTTCTAAGTGAGAGGCGGGCCTCCCCAGGGGGACTCCAAACAGTTTCAGGGAAGGCTCAGTGAATGGAAGTTAAAACATATATCATTATTTCATTAGTTATCAAAAGGAGATCACATAGAATAGCCTAAATGTATGTGATTTGGTTAAAGAGATAGTTCAGAGATCATTTACTATTTCCCCTCCAGTCAGAGAATAATACATGCCTTCAGACCAACCTTATTTTATGAATTTGGTGTAGTCTGATGTCAAACAGCAATATCAAGCTATCATTGCTCAATTATTGAGTGTCTACGGAATTTATGATCAATACAGGTATTGAGTGGCATTTTGTAGTAAATACGTAAACTAAGGGGGTGGGGGGATGCAGTCTCAGAGTTTAAAAGCCCCGATCTAAAACATTTAGCCACAATTTTATGTCACATTACACAGTGAAGGATATGGGGAAATAATAACAGCATGATAGAATGTATTACATTTCTACTTGCCTGACTAATCCACTGTCTCATCCTGCAGCTGTGGTGCTGCCCTGTGTCCTGTTGACAGAGACATGTTTTTTTCCACAAACCAATGACAGTGAATTTCATGAATCACATTCACCTAATTGCAAAGAGACAGCACGAGAGAAAGAGAGAGAGAGAGAGAGAGAGACGCAGCTCACACATGTCCAGACATAACGTTACATTAAAGAAAGAGAGAGAGAGAGAGAGAGAGAGAGAGAGAGCTGAATGCAGCCGAACGCAGTTCACAGCACATGTCCAGACATAACGTTACATGAGAGAGAGAGAGAGAGAGAGAGAGAGAGAGAGAGAGAGAGAGAGAGAGAGAGAGAGCCGAATGCAGTGCAGGCATGTTCAGACATAACGTTACATTAAATTAGCTCTTCCGCAGCGCGGGACTGGCTATCCTGACCCGCCACGGTAGTGAACGGAGAGTGGGAGAGCGGACTGACAAAGAGTTCCTTCCACTCGACTACAGACGGCTAAACTGTGAATTATTTAGGTCAAATACAGGGCGTCCTGCAATGGCAGGCGGAAAACATGCTGACTGAGGGCTGCAGTAACATCAACGTGCATTTATGTGATTAAAATACAAACAGTAACATATCACCAAGTATCACAACGCACTATGCCCAATTATTATCGTCACAAACCTAATTAAACAGAAAGCCAAACTTACCTTGCAGCCACTCGAAAAATGTGAACAGTCACAAGCACATGTCCCTCCAACTGCAGGTGCATGAAACCGGATACCGGAAAGAGAACTGTCTCGTGCAAATGCGCATGCGTGGATTCAATAAAAATATGCTTGATTAAAATTTACCTACTGTTTTTAAGATTATGTATGTAAATATTATTATGTATTATGTAAGTAAATATTACGCAAACATTCTTACAAAAATGTACCCATTCCACACAGTTAATTTACTTACTGTTTTTAGGATTATGTATGTAAATATTATTATGTATTATGTAAGTAAATATTACGCAAACATTCTTACTAAAATGTACCCATCCCACACATTTAATGTATTTTCAAGAATAAAATGTGTACATATTACAAAATAATATTTAGAAATTATACTTCCTAATATTACTAAGTAGAAATTATGTCAGTTCTTTACTAAACATTACTACACCATGCAGTAAATTCTTTCAGTGTAGTATTTCAGTTCACATATTTGTAGCTTTATCCCTAAATACATGCATTCTGGTCAACAATTCTATTTTCCTATACGTTACCAATCCATTGCCCCTGTGATTTTCCAATCTGCCACCTTGGTGAGTTTCTGTGAAACAGGTCTTCAAAATATACAAACAATATTATTTTCTCACATAGGCATCCTTTCCAGTTTCCCATTACATTGGCTTTTATGATCTCATCAGTCTACATAGTTGTCTTTTGAATAAGGTGAACTTTTGATTTCATTTTGAGAAATCACTCTCAAAGTTTACATGCATATTATTTTAGCTAATGGAGCAATGCTTTGGTCACATATAATACAATTTTAATCTAATTAAATTTAACATTCAATCAAGGGTTACAACTTAGGGATTTAATTTGTCCCATTCTTAACTTACGTCAAGGTTTGTGCTCAAACTTCTTCTTTCCTTGACCCTCTTGTGACTTAAATGATACCTTCTTAACTGAGTTCCTCCTTTGTCTGCAAAGCCCTCACCAAATGCTCCCCCCCCCTCAGGTCATGAATATAAATGCCATGACTGCAGAGAAGGTGACTTTTTTGATCCTTACCTGTGGTGACCTAAATGCAAAGTTACAGTCATGCTTGAAATTTAATTTAGAATGCTCTCTATAAGGAAATTAGGAAATAATGTTTTCATTAAGCCTAGTTACAACTATTATTGTGACTTCATGCTCTTTCGTGCATATCCACCACCTGGTTCGACTTTTCTCTCATCCTCCGATCCTGCTTTCAACAGAAAATAGTTTCATGTTAATGATCTTTACAGACAATTTTTTGCTTAACTTTGTAACATTGTTTTACATTTCATAGCTTACTATCAATTTTATTAACTCATATCAAACAAATCACATAATATATACAATACAATAAAATAAAAGGTAAAAGATTAAGGCCTTCATTCAATCTCATTCCACACAACCCCGGCGCCACAAACTGACACATTAAAGTTATCACAAGTTCCCATACTTATCTGTTAAAACATTAAATCAAATTACTTGACATTCATATCTTTCCACTTCCCATTTTTCCTTGCTAAAGCTGAGCCGTAGTCTCTTTAAACTTTATTGGAGTATGTGTTGGGTCTTCGAGTGAGTGTTGGGCACGCCCGTTATCAGATTTACGCCCTTCCGCTTCGATCTCATGTTACTTTTCAGAGGGACAGATGTCTGTCTCTGCCTATTGTCATTTAAACAATCACGCGCCCAGTGTCCCCCTCTCCCGCAGACAAAACAACAGTCCTTTCTCTTGCTGCTTGCTGGCCCCCTCCTGTGACCTTTCTCTGTCCCCCTCCTCTGGTCATCCTGCTGCCATGCATTTGCATAGTAAAGGCTCTGCCGTCTCTGATAAGCGCCCTGCCCTTCTATCCTAATAGCGCTAAGTTGAACCTCCATAAAGTCTGATGTTTCCCAGTTAAGCATAACTGCTTTCAGATGCTTTGAAAGGCGAGGTTCAAGATTATTCACAAAGCAATGGATTTGAAATGGCATGCCTTGCCCCTGTCCTAGTGTATTATTGATTTGCCAGACATTCTCAAATCTCTGTATATATTCTATTACTGATTCTGCTGTATATTGTTTACATTGGGTGATTTTAGATAAACAAGCATTTCTTTTAATATACCTATCAATAGCTCCCCCTAATCGTGCTATACAAGACTCTCTCGTATCTGTAGGTGTCCAGCTGTCAATACTTGGAATCTCCATGTCTGTCAGCAAATTGTCATATTTATTCAGAAACATTGCAGTAATTACCTGTTGTAAATCGTCCGGAGTGGGATTATAACAATGGCACATAGTTTGCAATTTTGTCATAAATTCTGTGGGATTTTTATCAGGTGAAGGGAAGTTGTTAACTATGCTATGTAACTCAGCAGCTGTCCATTTTGTTCGACAGTTTTGTTGTCCATTATCTAAAGTTAATTTGTCTAACTCATTCCTGCAAGCATCCTCTGGCGTGACCCTACCCCCACTCAGTGGAGTACCTGTCTCCTCCTTTGTCTTGCGAGAGGCCACACGGCTGTGCTTAGCTCCCATCTCTCAATACACAAGTGAGACTTTCTCCTGTTAAATCCTATTTCTCTCTGTTTGTCTGGAGCCAGCACAGTTAAACAGATTTCACACACACAGACACAGTTTGCAAACACACCACACATTCATGGACAGTCCTCATACACACGTGCACTTATAACGATATGTTATTATCTATCCCAATATAACTCATTCCTATATCCCCAATAATCCTATTGTGAGCATCATAAAACTCCATAAGTTCCCTCTTAATCAAATTTACTCACTATTTTCGGTTCTCTTTAATCCTATACTAACATCTAATGCCTCAGGTCCTTATCTAGAGCATAAACATTACCAGCCTCTAAGGCCTTATTCGCACACCTTGTGAACAATTCTGCTTTTGATAAAAAAACAGCCCATCTAATGGTCTCGTCTAACGGTACGTTCTAAACGCCTCATCTTATGAGGTTTTATATTTCCATCAGTCTAACTGGAATTTATCTGACGCGCCATTAATTACCATCTAATGGTTTTAATTTATCATCTAATGATTTTATGTCGACATTGCATTATAAGTAACCTAGTTACGTCAGATTCTAAATCCGTGCAGATTATAAATCTGTCTAGTTAGGTATCTTAGTTACTGTAGATTCTGAATCTGTTTAGTTCTAAACTATTTTAATTTCCATCTAATGGTTTCATAGCATCTAATGCATCAATTTCCACTCTTCTTCAGGAGATTAATGTGCCCAGGCTTTCAGACTTTGTACCCCAGACTGATCACTTCTCAAAAATGATTCAGAACTTTTGTTCGAATTCTGCACATTCACTGTCTGCCTCCTTCTGATCTTATCAGGTCGTGCATTTCCCAAAATATCTCCGTCTTCCAAATTAATTAGACTGAAATTTACCCCCTAGATATCTTCTTTCACAATCAACCGCAGACTTTTAAAAGCAAATAGGCAACTTACCCTATATTCTGTCCATCTCTGTCCGTCTGTCTCCTCGAAGCAGTGAACAGGCCTCAAAATAGGCCCCTTTGTCGACTGTGTTTTTCACTGCTCCCAGGCAGCAAACAGGCTTCACAGACCACACGGCCCTCCTTCTAACCGGATTTCGGCACCAAACTGTTGTAAGAATTTTCTTACTTACTAAATAACCAACTCTATTTGCTTAAAAGAATCCATGATTTATTACTGAAACATGCGCATGGAAGCATCCACTACATCCCAAATCTCGTAGCCGTAATACTTCCGGTTCTCAGGTTGCACAATCTATTTAAATGACCAAGAAGGAGGAGGTGGAGACTATATTAACATACAAGGGAGGAGTTTACTAAACCACTCCTTCTAACTAATTTTGGGTTATCTTACGACACCTGGCTGGTGTGGAGTTACATGGTGTTGCTCGGGGGTTTCCACAAACGGACGCATGAGCCTTTGGTAATCATTTGGAATAAAAACATTTTGATATTAGGAATAGATTATAAAAATAAAATAAAAAATAAATTATCTGCTGTTTTGGGATTTGTATGTTGGTGATAGATTAGTATAGGGCTATTGTTGGGCCAAGCATGATTTGACTTGGTCTGACAATAGTGAGTTTAGTTTGGAGGTCTCTGGTTAATTAAGGGGAGGCTTAAGGGTTATATTTAACCTGTTAAAAAGTTTTGTGCTGCCAGGCCTTCAGCATTTAGGTAGATGAGTGCAGAGCTTGGGGGCAGACTAGCTGTCGTCTGCCAGAAGCCTGGTTAATCAGAGAACTCTTGTTGCATAAAATAGGTGAGGGAAAGGTTACAGTAGAAACCCCCCCCCCCCCAATAAAAATAAATAAATATTGTGTTGGTGTTTTCTCAGTGGTTGTGCAGACGCGTGTTGTGCGGTATGTATGAGATTTGAGTGTTAGTGCTGCTGTGTGTTTGCGCTGTTGAGGGTGGTGTTTGTTAAGGTCCCGGTTTTGGAATAGTGGCGGGTGCACGCGGTGCAACGTCATTGAGAGCTGGACACACTTACACACGTCTTGGAATAACAGGCTGGCATACTGTAGGTAGCGTAGCGCAATTGTTCTCATAGCATTTTCGTAGCATGTCGGACGTACGTCAGATGACCAAGGATGCGTTCAGCAGGTTATCAGTGGAGGAGCTGAAAGAAGTTGCTGGCATGGAGGAGGTAAGTTTATTGGCAGGGATGACAAAGAAGGAGATATTGTAGGAGAGATGTTCTTTGAGATGTTTGAGTTGGTGGCGGGAGAATCAAAATGGCCGCCGGAGAAGTGGCCTCTGTTAGTGCAGAGTGTCCTCAAGGGTAAAGCTCAGAGAGCAGTAGCTGCCCTTGACATGCACACGGGCCTGGATTATGCGGCGTTGAAGAAAGCTGTGCTGGAGGCATACGGTAGCATGCCAGAGGCGTATCGCCAGTTCCGTGAATTAAAACGGCACAGAGATGAGTCCTATCTGGATTTATGGCGTAGGCAAGAAATCCAGTTTGACCGCTGGATTAATGCATGTAAGGCTAGTGATTTCGCGGCACTGAGGGATCTAGTGCTCTTCGAGCAGTTTAAGCTTAGTGTCCCTAGGGAGCTGGAAATCTATCTTAATGAGCGAGAGCTGGTGAGTTCGCGGCGTGCAGCGGAGCTGGCGGACGGCTATGAGGTGGCTCATGGCGGACGGCCAGGTGGGTTCATAGGGAGGAAGCGTCCTTTTGAGGAGCTGCAGGATGTCAGGCTGCAGGTAGGAAGGCCGCCTGATACTGGAGCATGGCATCCCCAACCCAGTGGGCCTCCCAGGGGACCTTCGCAGGCCAGGCCGGGTGGCCCTTTCCTACCATTTGGACGGCGTCCTGCGGATACCACTGAGATCCGGTGTTACCGCTGTAACAAGCTGGGCCACAAAAGGGAACACTGTCCGAGTGGGAAGCCTGTGGGGTTAGTGGCACTGAGGCAGGATGGGGTGAGTGACCTTCCAAGTTGTGCGGAGAGGTTTATCTACCACGGTACGGTGGCAGAGTCAGAGCAGTGCCATGTGAGGGGTGGCCCAGAGGTGCCGGTCATTATACTCAGGGATACTGGAGCAATGCAGTCACTGCTGCGAAAAGGAGTGGCGGAACTGTCAAGGGACACGTTCACAGGCCGTGATGCAGACTCTTCCCTGGGGGACTGTGGATCTAGTTCTGGGGAATGACGTGGCTGGCATGAGGGTTTTCCCAGAGGCCTGTGACCCGCCGCCGGTGGGGTCTCCTGGAGGCAGAATACCCTGAGCTAGTGTCAGTAGGTGTGGTTACTCGCGCTCAGGCGAGGGCAGTGGCGATTGAGCGTGTCGAGGATCTGACGCCTGCTACATTGGAAAGCGAAGAGGTTTCCACAATGCGGGAGGTTTCCGCAACGCGGACAGTGCTCATGGTGGAGTCCGAGGGGCCTGAGTCGGTACTCCTAAATCATCAGACCTTGGTGGCGCAGCAGCAGAGGGATCCGTCCCTGGGTCAGGCGATTGCGGAGGCGACTAGCGCTCGAGAGGCAGAGCAGGTCGCAGTTGGGTATTTTGTGAGGGATGGCATGCTTTTCCGGAAGTGGAGGCCACCGGCATGGCCGGCAGATGTTGAGGGCGGTTTATTAGAGCAGGTGGTGTTGCCCGCACGTTACCGTCAGGAAGTAATGCGCCTGGCTCATGATTCGCCGCTCAGTGGGCATCTGGCTGCGGGGAAAACGAGAGAGAAGATTGTGCGTCACTTCTACTGGCCTCGCATATGGAAGGATGTGAAGGGGTATTGTCGAGCATGTCCGACCTGTCAGTGGTGGGGAAGCCTGGGAGGCTCCCACCCGTTGCGCCGTTGCAGCCTTTAGCGGTGGAGACGGAGCTGTTCGCCCACATAATAATTGACTGTGTGGGACCGCTGCCGAAATCAAAGCAAGGGAATGAATATCTGCTCACGATCTTAGACGCAGCCACCCGGTACCCCAAGGCGATTCCCGTGCGGAGTATACAGGCAAAGGTAATCGTGGAGCATCTCCAAAAGTTCTTTGCTTGGGCTGGCGTTCCATGTACAATTCAATCGGATCGGGGGACAAACTTTACGTCAGCTTTGTTCAAACAGGGGTGGCTGGGTGGAATATCACCACCAAATATTCGTCGGCTTATCATCCTCAGTCGCAGGGAGCCATAGAGCGTTTTCACAGTACATTGAAGGGCATGATTTGAACGTTTGTGGCGGCACAGCCAAAGGAGTGGGATGAGGCCATGAATGAATGAATGATTGAATTTATTTGGTGATAAGATAAAAGGAACAAGGAGAAATGTACAGTACCAAATATCAAACATATAAGTTAATAACTAACATCCAGGAAATCACCGAGGATAAAAACACAAAAAGCCCTAGGGCTTATTTCCATTGTGGTCCCCACATGTAATAAAAAACAAATTGTTAGTAACAAAACATAGAACACTGATTAAAACAGAAAATGTACAATGCAGCAGCAGTAGGTAAAGCGAGTGCAGTTCCAATAACTTGCATTAAAAGAAATTAATACAAGATTAAAAGAAACATAGCAGCAGGGGGGTGAACCAATCAGTTAAAGAAAGAAAAAAAAAAAAAACTATAAAAACTATAAAAATAATAAAATTAAACAACAGTCTGGAGCAATCTCTTTAGGATCCTCCATTCTTCTTCTCCAGCCTTCAGAGTGTACGGACGTGTACATGCTGTGCTCTGCCGCTATCGCTTGCCTGCTTGCTTGCTTGCTATCTATCTGCCTGCCTGCCTGCGGCCTCTATCTACCAGCCTGCCTGGTGTGGATCTATGACAATTTCTGGATTTCTCGGTGCTATTACTGACCTAAGGGCATGTCGCCCTGTAAAGGATGTACTGGCCACCTTCAAAAAATTGCAATACTGGAAACTACCATCTTTTGTTTGAAAGACACTGGGATTATTTCTACACAGCCTCAGAGCCAAATTAACTTGAGCTCTCTTTCCAATGGATTCACAGAAGCTACGACGCCGAATGCTAACTTAGCGTTAGCTGCTCCCTCATCGGGTAATGTACCTGCAACCACCATCATCAATGGACTCACAGATACTATGAATGCTAACAGTCTGCTAGCCCTCCCATCCTTGGGTAAGCCTCCCACTCATGTTCCCGAAAACATTGCCTCCCAAGCCTGTGCTATCTCGGGGAAACAAACTGATACTGTCCATTGGAATGTCCAGGGAGCGAAGCCGAAAAGATTAGTGATCCCTGGACCCTCAGAGACTGCCTCTTATCGCGTGGAAATTAGCTCAGCCACGGGCTGGTCTGCATTAGCTAGTATAGCCCCTGTTACTAGCACTGATCAGCCATGGATTGCTGTGAGAGTTGGAAAGAGAGATGCCAAGAGTTTTGCTCCTCAACCACTGATGTCTCTACAGCTGGTAAACAGATTTCAACCGCTATTGGGTGGGCCTGTATCGACTGCCGATATGGATATTGGACCGGCCCATCGGCTATCCGACAACCTAGGTAGCCCCAAAGCTAGGAGGCTATCAAGAGCTAGCAGGCCACAGCCTCAGAGGCTATCAAGAGCTAGCAGGCCGCAGCCTCCTATAACATCCTTGCTCATCGGAGACTCGGATATTAAACACATTGGGATTAAAAACAATACCGCTACACTCTGTTTCCCTGACGAGATGATCTGTGACATAACAGAGAAAATTCCTGAAATCCTGTCTACTCACAGCTCCCTAAACAAGATTACCCTACATATAGGAGCCAATGACATTCTGAAACAGCAATCAGAAACATTAAAACGTGACTTCCTAGATCTACTGAAGCTCCTAGCCTCACTGGATATTGAGGCATTTATCAGTGGCCCCCTGCCCCCGAATGGATACAAAGGCAATAAGTTCACCAGGTCCCTGGGCTTAAGCACGTGGCTTTCAACTGTCTGCCCTCGGTATAATGTGAAGTTTATTGACAACTTCAATCTCTTCTGGGATCGCAGCCATCTCTATAGTCATAATGGTCAACTCAACAGAGATGGCACAAGGCTGTTTACTGCCAACCTTATCTACAACATCAATCATCCAACATCTGATATCTCCACGGCCAGGAATGCGCCCCCCCCCCCTCTCCACTATCTCCAACCCTCGTGTCGTCTGGTAGCAGGTCACTCTGCTACCAGACGACACGTCTCATCAACAACAATCCCTGTTGCCACAACTCGAGGTCAGCCGACTAGACGAAACATCCACTGCCATGCAGGCGATCTCAGCCCATTCCCCCCCCCCCCTTCGGGGCCTCTACTCCCCTCCGCCAACTTCCAGTTCATCAACAACCATGACGTCTTCCTTCCAGGATGAAGGGGAGGACACCCCCCTCCTCCTCTCCTGCTCTCTGCTTCCAACCAACCATGATGTCTTCCTTCCAGGATGAAGAGGAGGAGGCTGCCCCCTCCCCCTCCTCTCCTCCTCTCTGCTTCCAGGATGAAGTGGAGGACGCTGCCCCCCCCTCCCCCTCTCCTCCTCTCTGCTCTCAGGGTGAAGTGGAGGATTCTGCCCCCCCTCCTCCTCTCTGCCCTCCAAGGCCAACCGACTAGCCTCCTCAACTGATTCCCCTCCTGTCCTCGGGACCTCTACACCCATCCCCCACAACCTTCAACAGCCATCGGAGACGCCTCTCTCCCAGGATGAAATGATGGATGACAATGCCTCTTCCTCCACCTCTTTTCTCCTCCACCTCTCCCCACCCCCCTCCCCCATTCCATTCTCCAGCAGGTTGAACGAACTGATAAGCGTTGGACTGTCTATGATCCCCAGTCCCCCTGTCCATCTAAGCCCCCTCGTTCTACCATCCCGCCCCCAAACCTGCCCCCTCGACCGTCCCCTCCCTCACATGCCCTCCAGCCCTCTCCCATACTGCCAGAGCTGATAAGAGGGGGGGGGGGGGGGGGGGGGGGAGTAGCGATTGTCTTTTCTGATATGTTTCAATGTAAGCAGGTAACATTTGGAGACTTCTCATCGTTACCTTGCTGCTATTCTGAAATGCTCAACTACTGTGTTACTGCTGAATATCTATAGACCACCAAAATACTCAGGCAGCTTTCTCGTTGAATTTGCTGATCTACTCTCCTTAATTTTCATGGAACATGACTGCTATTGCTGGGGATTTCAATATTCATATTGATAACACGAATGATAATTTTGCCAAAGAACTGAATATCTTACTTGATACTTTTGATCTGTCTCAACATGTTTCAGAGCCTACTCACAACCGAGGCCATACCCTGGATTTAGTTATTACTAGGGGCTTCAAGTCCTCTTCTGTGTTGACTATTGATGTTGCGTTGTCTGACCATCTTTGCATCTTTTTTTAAATGGAAATCTCCTCTGAGATCATTAATAGGTCACAAACCGTTAAAAGACGAGACATTAATGCAGGCACCAGGGCGCTGTTTATGGAGACATTTCCTTTATCTCCTCCCACATCAGCTTCTGTCAATGACATTCTCGATAACTTCAATTCAACAATTCTGAATGCTATTGATAGTGTGGCGCCTGTTAGGTTAAAAATGCTGTCTGGCAAGATTAAAGCACCCTGGCGAAATTCTGCATCCGTTAGATGCAAAAAGAAAGATTGCAGGAAAGCTGAGCGTAAATGGCGGAAAACTAATCTTCACATTCACTATGATATTTACAAAGAAAGCCTTCACTCCTACAATCTCGAACTGAAAAGGTCGAGACAATCGTTCTTTTCCGATATAATTAACAAAAATGTGAACAATGCACGCACTCTATTTGCCACAGTTGATAGACTGACTAACCCGCCTCTCTGTGTAGCACCTGAGTTCCTCTCTACTGTCAAATGTAATGAGTTTGCTGCCTTTTTTACGGATAAAATTATTAATATCAGGCAGGCTATTAGTGGCTCCACACCAAGAAATGCTGTGACGTCATCCTACCCGCAGATCCCTAGTTCGATAAATTTGTCCCAGCTCAGCGTTATCGACCACGACATCTTAGAGGAAACTGTGCAAGGCCTTAATTCATCTTCGTGCTGTCTCGATACCCTTCCAATGAATCATTGACAGTGGTGGTGTAGTTAGGGATTGTTTGTTGTTGGTCATGATTGACGGTCCGCATCAACAGGGCTGAATCATTGACAGTGGTGGTGTAGTCAGGAATGTCATACCGAACCGACCTGGATAGCTAGGCTTAGATAGTGAGGTAATATGCAGTTGTGCGGTGGTAGCATGGAGGGGGGTGTTTCCAGGACGCTGGATTACACCGTTAAGCCTTCTTGAGGTGTCGTGGGCCTAACTTAACGAAATGTCGGTGAAGGAAGGTGCCCACTTGAAAACCCCAATGACATGCTTCATACTGCTGTTAGGGTGCTGTTAGGGCTAGGGTAGGTAACTGGTGATTTGTGTCTTGTTTATTAGTTTGTTAGCCTGTTAGCTTGTTTTATTCTGGATTGGGCTTCTAAATGTGTTTTTCCTCAGATTTTGGCACAAGGGATAGTAACATCTTGTCCTGTGTATTAATTAATACAACAAGCTTTTTTAAAAGCGTTTATAACTGTCTGTCGTCGGACCAATTGCAAATAGTTAATAGCTTCCTTTTGACCGGCACTTTTCCTGAGTCCCTGAAAACTGCAGTTATTAAACCCCTACTAAAAAAGCGTAGCCTTGATGCATCGGTAATCAGTAACTACAGACCAATATCTAATCTCCCCTTTATAGCCAAAATAATTGAAAATGTTGTTTACCTACAACTCAATAGATTCCTAACCTCAAATGATCTCCTAGATAAACTCCAATCAGGCTTTCGCCCCCATCACAGCACATAAACCGTGCTTACTAAAGTCATAAATGACATCAGAATGAACACAGACTCAGGCAAAAATTTGATTCTAGTGCTACTGGATCTTAGCGCTGCATTTGACACTGTTGACCATTCAATTTTATTGGACAGACTGGAAAACTGGGTTGGGCTATCGGGTACGGTCCTCCGGTGCCGCGTCTATGTGCCGACAGGCCGCAGTGCCGACAGGTCGCAATGCCGATAGCCCACAAGCAGAACCAGCTGAGCGAGGCGGCGTGCAGCGTGTCGGTGGAGCTAACCTCTCCCAGCCCCCACGCCAAACCTAACCTCCCCCCATGCCTAAACCTAACCTCCCCCAGACCCTAACCCAAAACCTAACCTCTCCCAGCCCCCACGCCAAACCTAACCTCCCCCCATGCCATGCCTAAACCTAACCTCCCCCAGACCCTAACCCAAAACCTAACCTCTCCCACCCCCACGCCTAAACCTAAGGTCGGCATTGCGGGTGGTCGGCATAGCGGGTGGTCGGCATAGCGGGTGGACCCCGGTCCTCCAGTGGTTCAGGTCCTATCTTCAAGACAGGAAGTACTTCGTCTCCATTGGCAATTACACATCTGACCTAACTAGGATGACTTGTGGGGTGCCTCAAGGATCCATTATGGGGCCCGTTCTCTTCAACCTTTATATGCTCCTTCTAGGCCTAATTATGCAAAAAAACAAAGTAGCCTATCATAACTACGCAGACGACACTCAGTTGTATATAACTCTTTCCTCAGCTGACTATGCCCCCATAGAATCATTGTGCCAGTGCATTGATCAAATAAATAACTGGATGTGCCAGAATTTCCTTCAGCTAAACAAAGACAAAACAGAGATGATCGTCTTTGGCCCCAAAGAACAAAGGCTTAAAATCACTGTACGCCTTGAGTCTCGATCCCTGAAGCCAAAGGATCAAGTCAAAAATCTTGGCGTTATTAGGGACCGTTCGTTATTTAGGGAAGGGGCCACTGGAGGAAAATAGGGGAGGGTAATCTTGTTTTAAATTTAGTTTGAGGGAGGGTACACTCTCTTTAATTTGAGTCCAGGGGAGGGGTATACAATTTTGATTAGATAAAAATATATAAACTTTTTGTTTGTGTGTAATGTTTGCTTTTCAGACTTCAACAACTACTGAGTTGCTTCATTTACACGCCTCCTGTCCAAACTGTTTGGTATGTCCCGGTGCATTGTTTCTCTTTGGCGGTCTGATCTGTCGATCTTTGTGCTTGGCCTATCCAGACAGTAGGCGTGTACAGTATCTGGCCAATCAGTGGCGCTTTTCTGGTGATTCCACGGCTGCTGGGCTCTGTTTGCCTCGACGGAGGGCTGGGGTCTTGTACGCACCGCTGGGGTAACCTATACGTTCATACCAGCGAGGCTGCGACAGGCTGGTGTGCATTTGCTGCTTTCTTTCGGGAGCGCGAGCCCCAGAGGTGTCTTTCGTAACAAGTGGCCGACTCATTGTGATACATTAGTTTGATTTGATTGTATAACTTACTGTGTAAGACCACCATCCTGCGGGAGCCCTTACACGTAATTATTGTTGCTGCCTGCTATCATGACGTGGTGATATGTAACAAGTGTCAACCAACCTGTGCTGTGATGCTATGAGCTGTTTTAATTAAAACATATAGCCTATATATATTTTTGTCGATAATGGCTGAGTTTCCCAACAAAGAAGCTTCTTAAGAGTTAAGAAGCTTCTTAAGGAGTTAAGAAGGCTCCAAAGAAGTGTTTCCCAAACGCCTTCTTAACAGAAGAGAAAAATAAAAAAAATAGAAGGCTCTTAAGAAGCATCTTAACTGGAGCGGCTCACTAGATGACACTCTGAGCCCAGCAGTGGGCCACGACTCAGTGGTTGAGAAACACTGTTGTAGAATAACCTAATCATGGTCATGTTAAACTTTATTAAACATTATTTTTTTCAGACATGGACTGCAGTTCAAATTGCTTTATATACACAGCATACAACAAAACAGAGAAACACTACAGAATTTAAGCGACCTTGGGTTCTGTGAAAGGTGCTATATAAATCCACAACATTATAAAAGGAATCCATTCTGATTAGAGGAATATAGCCTATGGTAAAACATTTAAAACACAAGTAACCATACATACAGGGGAGATTTTCAAGTGTTCCCTAATTTTAAACACTAAAGGGTACATGAAAGAAAGGAAAAAGGGGAAAACACAAGAGGAACAGTGGACACAAGTATCTCCTTTTGCCTGACGCGGCTGGATCTGCCAGTGTTTTGTCATTAAGAAGGTGTTAAGAATGCCCCAGACCCTTCTTACAAAACCTTCTTAACGAAAGATCATCTTAGCGCTAAGAAGCTTTTGGGAAACGCAGCCTTCTTAACGGAAGATAATTGGAAGATAATTTTAGGCTAAGAAGCAATCGGGAAACACGTTGGCTTCGTTGGCTTCTTACGGGAGCCTTAAGAAGGGTCAAAGAAGCTTCTTAGCGCTAAGAAGCTTTTGGGAAACGCATGCCTTCGTAAAGAAGCAATTGGGAAACGCGTTTGCTTCTTAAGGGGGCCTTAAGAAGGGTTAAATTAGCTTCTTAGCGCAAAGAAGCTTTTGGGAAACCCAGCCAATAAAGATTCCTATTTTAATATTAAGCTGCTTCTTGGTGTGTGTGCCTTAACGGCGTTGGAGCCTGGCTGTATGTGGTCTCTAGGTGCCACAATATGGATTTCCAGCACGAAAAGTCGAGCAAACAAACAGACATGGCATCACAAAATATATATGGGCTCTATCATTGCACCAGATAAGTTGTCTAGGAAGTCACGGTAGAGCCGAGTTACGGCTCACTCATCTCCTAAATTATGTTAAGTCTGCAAGGGATATTTATACCACCAGGATGACATATATGTTTCACATAGGGTTGTGTTTTGATTTCGAGATTTTATTTTGCCCAATATTGAAATGTTCTACAATTGCATGTTGTGTTAACATTATTTCTATCTACCTTTCTATCTATTTAGGCTAATTTGGATGCTATTTGTTATCGAAATGTAGCTCAATGGATGCTGGGAGATTTTACATGTGTGGCTTTGTGCCTGTCTGCTGAGGGAGTGAGAGAGAGAGAGAGAGAGGGGGGGCAGAGAGTGGAGAGTCCGCCACAATAATATAACCGGCTAACTTTTTTCCATCAGTCATTGACTGCTATTTAAACACAAATATTGATATACACAGACTGAAGATGGTTTCACAAGCGAAAATAGCATTATGTAGCACTGGAGGAGGCGGTCGCTCTGATTGGTGACAGTTCTGTTCTATTAAGCGCAAAGGATTATGGGAGTTCATGTTCTTGTGGGTAGCTTGTTACTGTACAGTTAAAAACATGGTTTAGTGATGTTGTGCTCATGTTTTGATTGCATTATTTGGTAAATGGCAATGTTTGTGTGGCCAGGATATGTTTAGTTTTACTATCAATGTAGCCACCACGACTGAGACTGTTAGTGTGTTCGATGACCTCTGGCCGGAGTTCTGCAAATGTTTGGTTAAAAGTAAGATGTCTGTGTCAGTCTGCATTCTTCCACGC
Source organism: Poromitra crassiceps (assembly GCF_964638095.1). Taxonomy (NCBI): domain Eukaryota; kingdom Metazoa; phylum Chordata; class Actinopteri; order Beryciformes; family Melamphaidae; genus Poromitra; species Poromitra crassiceps. Next base: position 55,824,965 of record NC_139624.1, read on the forward strand.
AAGCTTGCCACAATATTGTTTGGGGAGGGTCAATTAGATTTTTCAGATTGCTTTGGGAGGGTCAAGGAAAAATATATTTTGATCAGGGAAGGGGCACAGCTTTTTATTTCAGAGCACACCAAATCCCTCCAGTGACCCCCCTTCTAAATAACGAACGGTCCCTTATTGATTCCGATCTCAACTTTAACTCCCACATTAAGTCAATCAGAAAATCAGCTTTTTATCATCTTAACACATTCACTGCCAGCCGTTTTTCAATACTGTAGTTAGCTTCTGCCAGAGGGTTTTTTTGAGGATTCTGGCTCATTTTACAAGAGCCGAGGATTCTTTTCTGCTTGGACTTTGTGAACACAAAGTTCACAAAAGTACTAATAGAATGTGTGCTTTCTCTCTCTAAAAGAGTTAGTTTGTAGAGTTAGTAGTTATGTAGATATTAGCCGTTGAGTACAGCATGGTTTCAGAGATTTTCAGAGAGTTTTGAGATAAATGGATTTTTAGAACCACCTCACGTGCCTGTGATTATGGGTGCCCTTGGGCAAGTCTGTATACTGTATTGTGTTTGTGTGTGTGTGTGTGTGTGTGTGTGTGTGTGTGTGTGTCTCCAAACTCCTCCCTCCTTAGGTGTGTGGTTTTGCAGTGTTTTGTCACAGGCGAGTTTCTGTTGCCTCACAGATCCCAAAAAAAGAGAGGGGAATCGCAGGAGCGGGGAAGAGGAGAGGAGAGGCGAGGGGGGGGGGTTAGACACGGGAGAGAAATTCCTTCGCAATCCCCTTCTTCCAATCTTGAGGCGTACTCCGCTCTGCTGCTGCTGCTGCTGCTCGTCTGTGCTGCTGCTGCTGGCGGCGCGGCCGCTCTCGGGCGAGTCTGGATTACTGTAAAACGGGCTCGTTCGTTTCTTGGGGTGTCGGTTGAGAGCTTTGATGAAGCTTTTGCGATTCTGGTCTTATTTATGCTCAAAGGTACTGATAGAATTTCTCTCCACAGATCCCTGGATACATGCATTTGTTAATTCAAATATATCTTTAATTATGTTTTAACTGTTCTGTTCTAGGTCATCGGAGGAGCTGCTGTGTGTGTGATTAGATAACCTTCTTTCTTTCCTAGGGGACAAGAGGCCATGGAGAGGTTAAATGACCTAACTCCACCAGGTTGTCAGTTAATGGATTCAACAGATGGTTGAATGGTTCTGGCTAGCAGTAAAACTTCTCTTAGACTGTTATCTGAGGATGGTCTATTAACCTTTAATGGATATATGGTCTTGCTCAGTCACGTTTGGAAAACAACATAGGGTTTATGGCCCTTCTCTGGGATAGATGGTTGCAGGAGAATGGGGGGAGCCGCATTCCACGGGATGCCCCAGCAAGCAGAAGCTATGTGGAAAGGAAGCGTTTTTCTCATGCTTGACTGTTGTTGCTTATTATTCAATATATATCTTACTGATTGACTGAGTGGTTTTGATATCTGATATGAAATAAAGATTAGACTATACATTCGATGTGCTAACTTTTTTCCCCCGAGGAGACAGGAACAGACGCAGCACAGAGCAGAGGAGAGGAACCATGATTTGAATCTCAGACGGCCCGGCTGAGAATGTTGGATGATCAGCAGAATATATATTGGTTATCTTATGAGAATAGAGTGTGTTTAGATCAGTCTGATGTTGTATTTCTGTGTTTTGAATAACTTCAAACTTGCATTACTTGCTACACAATAAGGGAGCTATATAATATCTAGATAAATGATAGCCTATTGATATTATTGTAATTATAGAATGGAAAATAAAGGTATAGTCGAATTAGTTGATAAGTGGTAATTGATAAGAGTTTCTCATCCGGTTTAAACGGGGTGAGTTTTTCTCTGATTTGTTGAATTTAACTATAAGAAACTGTCCTCTTGCTCTTTTTTACACCTCCTAGAGGTGGTTTTCGACCAAGAGGATAGTAAGTTTGAGCTGTAGGAAAATTGTTCCAGCTTCAGACTGATTAGCTGAATTTGATCTTATCCAGGATGTAGAATTAGTTTATATAGTCTAAAGTAATTATAAATAAAGTGCTTTAGGATTTCTAAATAGGTAAATAGCTAAATTAGCTGACCAAACCATAGGAGTTGAAAATAGGAATTTAAAGCAAATAAATTGACGGTTGCTTTGGTAGATAGGAAATAAAATAAGTGACCAGTATTCAGTGAAGGTTAGTGTGTGACCTCCAGTGGAAGCCAGGTCGCAGGATGTGGACAAGAGGGGGAGAAAAACACGCCTGTCAAGTAGGTGGCCACCAATACCAGCACAGCAGTGAAGGATGACACTAGATGGAGGAGGAACCATACCGGAAGACAGACGCCCCCAAGGAAATGTACTTTAAAAGCACAGGCAAAAGAGAAGGGAGGGGTCGGTTTACAAGGGTCTTTTTCTTGACCTGCTTCATATCAGCTGTGAGGGAAAGATCTCTGCAAATCCACCTCGGAGATCTCTGATGGGGTAATATAAATACTTGATCTGCTTTGTACTGAATATGCAAAATTCTCTATATAAAATAATGTTCTAAATATCAGAATTGCTTGTTGTATTGATTTTTCATATATCTGGAATAATTGGACACTGGAAAGGTATTAACATATGTCACACCTTCTGATTGGAGTGGGCTGTTTTTAATTAGGTTGAACGAGGTACAGAGAAACCCTTTCCATCAGTACTCGAGTGTGTGTGTGTGCGCGCGCGCGCGCGCGCGTGTGTGTGTGTGTGTGTGTGTGTGTGTGTGTGAAATCGAAAGCGTTTTCGCCAAGCCATTTCCTTGAGAATGGCTTCCTCCCGCGGCTGTTTTTGGTTGGCTTTCTCTCTGTCGGGAGAGCACTGTCACCACTTAGTTGGTCGGTAAAATAGATTATACACATTCAATACCTCCAATATTTTTATAGGAGATGTGGGGGGCATTGATCCACGTAGCACCGTCAAAAAATTTTTTTTTTTTTTTGACGTCTCAACTCGTCATTGGCAGTGAACCGTTGGATTGTGTTTGACGAGTCAACTCGCCATTGGCAGTGAACGTGTTAAAAATATAGCAAGAATTAGGGGATACATGTCCAGACAGGATCTAGAAAAACGAATTCACGCCTTTACGCATTTATAGTAGGTTAGACTACTGCAATAGCCTTTTTTCTGGTCTCTCCAAAAAAGAACTTAGGCAACTTCAACTCATTCAGAATGCTGCTGCTAGAGTTCTAATAAAGACTAAGAAAGCTGATCATATCACTCCAGTTCTTAAGTCCTTACACTGGTTGCCAGTGTGTCATAGAATAGATTTTAAAATACTGTTATTAGTCTATAAATCACTTAATGGCCTAGGCCCAAAATACATAGCTGAATTGCTCTCACGCTACAAACCGTCTAGAACTCTTAGGTCATCAGGGTCCAGCTTATTAACTGTCCCTAGGATCAAATCAAATCATGGGAAGGCTGCATTTACCCACTATGCTTCTGCTAGCTGGAACAAATTGCCTGAAGACCTCAGATCTGCCCCAACCTTACTTACTTTTAAAAATAGACTAAAGACTTTTATGTTTACCGCCGCTTTTAACTGCTGACAGCTACTATGCAAACCCAATGAGTCCTCTATAAGTTTTTAGCTCTTTTTGCAACTGCTGCGCCTGTTGCTTAATGCACTTTTTATACTCTTTTTTAAAGTTTTGTTGTGATGCTTTTAAATGTGTATTTTATTCTCTTCTTTTCTTTTCTTTTCTTTTCCTGTCAACCATTTTATGTGAAGCACTTTGAATTGCCTCTGTGTATGAAATGTGCTATACAAATAAACGTGACTTGACTTGACTTGACTTGACTCTTAAAACCACTCCAGGAGGTACTTACTTTAATTTCCTTAGTTAAAAGGTTCCACTGAACAGCTCCACTGTATAGGAAGCTGTTCTTCCCCATTAGGGTTTTAAAACGACTGGGGACCAGGTCTGTTTCCCTGCCTCGAGTAAAGTGCTGGTGGGTCTCACGTACAAATGAGAAATAGTGCAGCAAGTACTTTGGAACCTTGTTAATAATCATTTTAAAAGTGAGCAACAATTTCATATATAAAGTGCGCTTTTCAACTTTTAACCAGTTGAGTCTTTTAAAGTGCTCAGCAACGAGATGAGTGCGAGGTTGAACCTTGAGAATCACTCTGATAAGTTTGTTTTGGGCCGTCTGCAGTCTGCCTTTTAGGCGCTGCATTAAACCAGTATACCAGGAGGTGGCAGCATAGTCAAAGTGACTTTGTATTAATGCTCCAGCTAAAATGAACAGAACAGAACTATCTAAAAAAGCTGCTTTCCTAGCAATGAACTTAGTTTTTTGGTGAATTTTAGTTAGGGCCGACAAGGCCATCTGCTCCCCAGAGAGGCAATTGTCAAGAATACATCCGAGGTATTTAATCTTCTCAGTGCCATTAAGTACACATTCTCCTATTTTGGCAACAAAACCAGGGGACCTTGCTAATCTAATCTTGCTGCCAAACAAGATGGCTTCCGACTTACCCGTGTGGAGGGACAGTCTGTTTTAGGGCTGTCCCAGCGAGTCGACGTAATCGATGACGTCGACTACGTAATTACGTCGACGCACGCTACGTGCCTCGACGCGTCACAATCGTCACAAAACAAAAATAGTGTGGCTAATGTTAGCGGCTAACTGTTACTTGTCGTTACTTCACATGGCAGTAAAATGCCACTGAATGACCAAATTGATTTAACTTTTAACCATTTCGATTTCCACTTTCCATACAGACCCCCAGCATTGGTTAGTTGTTAACGTCGTGACTATATTTATAACGTTATAACGTACTCCGGTTTGCGGTTTATAATTGAGGGCTGAATACAGCCGTGCTGAGGGGTTGTGACCTGCGCAACACATTTACGACCGGTTATTGACTTAGCTTAGTTTCTAAACCATCACCGCCATGTTGAAAGTAATTTCTGCACCGCAGCGAACATAACATTACACCATTTAATGGTGTTATTCGGCCGTTTAACGTTAACGTACATATTTCCGTTTGCTTTCACGGCTAACATGTAGAAAATTGATTAAACTAACATTACAGACCATTGTTAGTCTGTTGCTGCTCACGTTAATTGACTGCGTGCATCATTTAACAGTGCTATTTAGCTGTTTACATTCTTCTGTTTGCGTTCACGGCCATGTAAGATGAGATCAAAACTAATTGTTACAGTCTGTGACTGTTAGTCTGTAAATCGTTTGTATTTATTTCCTTACCCCCACACTGATGCAAACATACATTTGGCTGAGTTAGCTGCACGTTACTCCAGTGATTAAATAAATCCATGTCCTGTACAAATACTGATCCTCCTCAGTTTAGGGAAAGGGTTCATACATAGGCTACAGTGATGAATCATGATGATGATCAATTTAATCTATGTGTCAGGTGGTCCAGTATTTTCGTGATGCAGGCAACTGACAAATAGGCAGGCACTATCTATTATAATAATAAGATTAATTATTAACTATTTTATTTTGAATTGCACTATATTCATTTTATTTGAGGACAAGCTCTTGCTTTCATTTTATTTGAGAGATTTTATGTTGGACTGTTAAAGAGAATGAGATGGTTAAATAAAATACTGAAATTGAGAAGTTTTTGGTTATTTATTTGTTTTGGGTAAATTTATTGTTATATAATAAAAAAATTAAATAAAAAATAATCGTTAGATTAATCGACTAATCGAAAAAAATAATCGTTAGATTAATCGATAAGAAAATAAACGTTTGGGACAGCCCTAATCTGTTTGTCATCCCCTTTCTTTTGTTTGTGGTATGTGAGGCTCCATCCGAGTCTTTGGGGTTTAGCCCGTTTGAATTAATTTTTGGTGATCAAGTGGTAACATGTGAAATAGCCGGACGTAAGGCATCAGGTAGCAAGTAATAGTTGAGCAAATTATCAGAAAATAGCGTTACTTTATGATATTTTAATAATGTTAGTAGACACACGTAACTATATAGATACCATACATCTAACGTCCATAACATGGCAGACCATTTAACGTTATCTATACCGTTAAATAAAGCCTTAAGCCTTCTCTGTATTCAGACCATTGGATTCAGCCCAGAAACCGGAGTACGTTATAACGTTATAAATATAGTCACGTTATAAACAACTAACCAACACTGGGAGTCCGTATGGAAACAGTGTTACTCGAAATGGTTAAAAGTTAAATCAATTTGGTAATTGGTAAACAAGCTATTTTCTGTCAATAGAACAAACAAAAAGGGTGGAGGAGTCGCACTGTTTGTGAGCAACGAAGTTAATTCCAAATTAGTAGAAAGAATGTCAACAACAATAGAAAATGTAATGGAATGTGTTACGGTAGAGATCGAGGGTGTGAAATCAAAGAACACAATTATAACCTGTTTTTACAGAACCCCAGGATCATGTATTGACATATTCAACAATAAGATAACAGATATGTATAGTAACATGAATAATAACAAAATGCTCTTTGTATGTGGGGATTTCAATGTTGATCTACTTAACCCAAACCAACATAAAAGCAATAGTGATTTCATCAACACAATGTACAGCACAAGTTTATTTCCCACCATATTAAAACCTACCAGAATAACAACTGACAGTGCCACATTAATAGACAACATATTTACCAATGACATAGGATGCAGAATAGTGAGTGGAATCATTCTCAATGATATAAGTGATCACCTTCCAGTATTTGCAGTCATAACAAACCCCCTCAAAACTAACACCCCATGCAACACAGACACACATAAATTAACTCGCCATAGAACACCAGAAGTAATAGAGACTCTCAAGGGGGACCTATCGAGACAAGGCTGGAATGAAGTCTACTCCAAACCTGATCCAAATGCAGCATATAATGAATTCCTGACCACTTTCACAAATCTGTATGAGAAGCATTGTCCAACACGATCCAAGAGAAAGAACAAATATGATGACAAGCCATGGATAACCAGGGGTCTAGAAAATGCCTGTAAAAAGAAAAATTTACTATATAGGCAGTTCTTAAAAGCCAGAACAGAGGAAACGGAAAGGAAATATAAAAAATATAAAAATAAACTGATAAATATAATGAGGTCCAGTAAGAAGGATTATTACAACAACCAGTTGGAAAAGCACAAAAGCAACACACAAGGCACATGGAAAGTACTGAACAGCATAATAAGAAAGGGTAAAGGAAAAATGGAATATCCAAATTACTTTACTAACAATAATCAACTAAATATAACCAAACTAAATGAAATTACAAATGAATTCAATGACTATTTTGTAAATGTTGGATCTAACTTAGCAAAGGATATTGTGGATCCATTAATAAAGGAGGGGATAGATGAGAATATTATCGTTTCAAATCGAGACACCTTCCTGAAAAGAATTGAGGAAAAAGAACTTGTGGATACTGTAAATAAATTCAAAAACAAAAAATCCACTGATTGCAACGATAATGACATGACACTAGTAAAACATATTATAGAGCTTATCGCAAAACCACTGACCCATATCTTCAACCAATCAATACTAACTGGCATATTCCCTGATAAAATGAAAATAGCAAAAGTGATTCCCATATACAAAAATGATAATAGACACTTATTCTCAAACTACAGACCAATTTCTCTCCTTCCTCAATTCTCTAAGATCTTAGAAAAACTCTTTGTTAGTAGACTGGATCATTTCATAGAAAAACACAGCTTACTAAGTGACAACCAATATGGCTTCAGAACTAACCGATCAACATCAATGGCAGTAATGAAACTCATAGAAGACATATCCACAGCAACAGACAATAAACAACACACCATAGGAGTATTCATAGATCTAAAAAAAGCATTTGACACAATTGACCACAAATTATTAATCAAAAAACTGGAACGGTATGGCATCAGAGGGGCAGCTAGCATATGGATTAAAAACTATCTTGAAAATAGACTCCAGTATGTACAAATAAATAATGAAAAATCCAACCTGAAGAGGGTCACATGTGGAGTACCACAGGGTTCCGTTCTGGGACCAAAATTATTTATTTTATATATAAATGATATTTGCGAAGTGTCTAAGCTGCTGAATTGTGTTTTGTTTGCAGACGACACAAATCTTTTTTGTTCCAGTAGCAATCTTGAACAACTTCTGGATACAGTGGAGACTGAGCTACAAACTCTAAAACGATGGTTCGACATTAACAAGCTGTCACTAAATTTAAACAAAACCAAATTCATAATATTCAGCAATAGTAAAATCAATAACCACATCCAAATCATGATAGATAACGTAACATTAGAAAGAGTAAATGAAAATAAATTCCTGGGAGTAATAATAGACCACAAACTAAACTGGAAATCACATATATTACATGTAAAAACTAAAATCTCAAAATCCATTGCAATACTCCACAAAACGAAACATATCCTTGACTCCAACTCACTACATACACTGTACCTCTCTCTTATAGTCCCCTATATGACCTACTGTGTGGAGGTTTGGGGAAACACCTATAAAACAAACACAAATCCAATTTTTATACAACAGAAGAGAGCCATAAGAATCATAAACAGAGCTGATTATAACGAACCATCAAATAAATTATTTATACAATCGCCCTCAAATTCAGAGACTTGGTGGACTTTCAAACGGCACAATTCATGTATAAAATCCAAAACAAAGAGCTCCCAGAATGCATCCAGAGGTTGTTCAGAACCAGAGAAAGCACTTATAATCTAAGAGGAATCTGCATGTTCACAACTACAAGAACAAAAACCAGAACAAATGCAATGCAAAGATGTATAACAGTTAAAGGAGTTAAATTATGGAATGGACTAGAAAATGAAATAAAAATGTGTAAAACAATCAACAAATTTAAAAAAATGTTAAAAAATCTGATTATTAACAAATATAAAACTCAAGATTGATATTGATATTATATTACATTATTATATTTAAACATATTACATTCATAGATATATAGAAACTTAGTTTGTGTATTTGACACTCTGTAAGTACAATTCATGTGTATATAGAATACCTGTATTTTGCTTAGTACTCATTATTATTGTTATTATCATTACTATCAATATTATCAATATTATATATCAAGAAAAAATAAAATAATAATAATAATAATAATAAAAAAATAAAAATAAAAAAAATAAAAAAGAATGTAAAAAGGGTAGGCGCTATAAGCGTTTGCTTCAGCCTACTCCTTTTCGGTCAGATATTTTCAGGCTTGTATACACCCAACCAGCAATCACTGTTTGTTCTCTTATTTTGTTTTCTTGCTTTTCTTTAATCACAACTGTATTGAGCTGTACTTGTGAAATTGACCGAAATAAACTAAACTAAACTAAACTAAACTAAACTAAACTAATTCAGTGCCGTTTTACTGCAATGTAAAGTAAGTAGCGTTAGCCGCTACATTAGCCAAAGTAGCTGACTACCCATAATGCATTACGGCGATAAGGGAGACAGGGCAAATTCTGAAACTCCAGCCGCCCCCTCTCCTCGTACTTCCGTGTAGCATTAATTCATTCAACCAATCAAACGAAATCAAACAATATCCGGAAGTGAGCTTCATTTTGCTGTGTCAAAGTCAATGAGCTCCGTTGGTCCATTATATATATGTCAATGGTATAACGTTAGCTTGATGCTAATCGCGGCTAACTAATATTGATTTACATTTATAGAAATTACCATCGAGCTCCACTAATAACGTTACCGTCTTGTGTGGATAATGAATATAACAGTCGTAAATATGCCTAACGTTATGCTTATGAAACATTGCTTGATTGTTCAGTTTGGTCAACTCCAGGCATTACTACAGGGGAAGCAGGGTAGTTCCTGGCTCACGGTAACGTAAATATCCATTTCCCCCCAGCTAAAACACGACCAAACATGCCAGTGGCATGTTTGTGGCAGTCATGTAACGTCCGATAATTCATCCAGAATCCTTCCTGGGCATCTCCAGGCTGATCTGACTGATAAATTGTCCAGCTTGCCTTTTTCAAGTGACTTTTATGAGTAAAAAATTTTGACGTTTTTTTTTTTTTTTTTTTTCATATTTAGAGGAATATCTCATTTTAAATTAACATTATGATACTGTTGTGATGTAATTATTCCGTATTTTCTCCTTTACTCACTCATTCAGAGCAAAGAGGGAGATATATAGCATGATGATAATGCTCTATATCTCCCTATTTGCTCTGAATACACCAGTTAACATGACACAGACTTAACATGATAGAAATATTATCAGCAAACTTAATGACTAGACTACCGTAATTATTCTGATCTGAATGGCATATATCAAGAAAAATTGACTCCTCTCTTTGCTGTATAGTGGGAGGTGCATTTTTGAGTAGGCTATTAAAATAGCATGTCAAGTTCACATTTCTTTATTGCCAGATTAAACAATTCGTATTGGTTGTTGATTGGTTCAACACAACATGTGCGTGCATGCGCGCTTCTTCTTCTTCTCTAGCCTACAAGCATGTAACTTCCTTGATTGTTATTGTTGATAATTCTATTTAAATAGGCTACATTTTCATTTCCCGAAACATTCTTAAACAAGAAAGGAACATAGTGCACTGCAAAATATTTAGGGGTTCAAGCCCTGAAGGGGCTGAAACCCTATTGTTTTTCTGCCGGTTTATTATTCTTGTTGTCGTTGTTGTTGTTTTCCATCTGCCCCGATGCAAATTCCCGTGAGTTGGTAAATGGTAGAGACATGAAATTTGGCCCAATGACAGATATTGTTGGCAGGTAGCTGCTCAAGAAAGATTTTTCGAATCGGCCTGAAGGTGGCGCTATAATCGACGGTTTTACGTTAAAGGCCATAACTTCCACGCCGTTGGTCCGATTTTCAAAGTTTTTTTTTCCAGATGTTCAGGTGAACCTGCTCTACAAGTTTGCCATAAGGACCCTCAATGTCCGTCTGGAAAATTTTTGAGATATTTGGAAAAGTTTGGAAAACACATTTTTGACATCTCCTCCTAGACCGTTGAACCGATTTGCACCAGAATCGCCAGGAAGCATCTATGGAGCAAGCTCTACAATCGTGATTGGTGGATTTTTGAAATCTACTTTAGTTTCGGAGATATTGATCGTTAAAGTTGTGAGAGGGCGTGGCCTCACAGCTAAATTGTCATTACTTCATGACCGATTAAGGAATCTTCACGAAACTTGCAGGAGGTATTCGGAGACCATCCTAGACCATGTGTGTCAAATTTTGTGCAATTCGACCAAAAGGGGGCGCCATAAACGCCAGAAATGGGCGTGGCTTAACATAAAAAAGGCTGTAACTCCACACCTGTTTGTCCAATGATCGCGAAACTTGTCAGATATATTAAGGAGGATGTCCTAGTCAGAATCAGAAGCTTTGTCATCTGCGCAAGGCTTGAACCCCGCCCATCGCCGCTTGTGGCTATATTTTTTATTACATTTGTAAAAAAAAAAATTTTTTTTTTTTTTTTATCTAGGGGGTGCTGCAGCACCTGCACCTGTGGCACCCCTACTTCCCGCGGCCCTGATGGTGCCCGACGTTCACACGTTGCCTCCAGTTACTCTAACGGCCACCGGTGTCAGTAATAGTTAGAACTTGCACAATAGTACAATATAAATTTGGTCACACAATACATCACAATACATGTTTGAAATCAATGCTTTTCATGACTGAAAAGGAGCAGAAAGAATAATATAATTCTTATTTTTTATCTGCCCCTTACTTTTTTTTTTTTTTTTTATATTTTATTTTCATATTTTAAATTTTTATAGAACACAAACAAGACAAAACAGACAAACAGGCTCAGACACAGAGGAAAGAAAGAAAAAACAAAACAAAACAAAACAATATAATCAACATTACAAAGTGGTGCCGCCAGCTACCTAAGGTGCTTATGTTCTTGTAAACGGTATACTCGGGATTCCACCCAAGGGGTCCATGGGAAGCCAGCCGGGCGAGTCACCCGTCACCCCTAGCCTCGTTAAGGTAGACCAAAAACGGGTCCCAGATAGTCACAAACTTTCTAATTGTATTGGTTCTCAGGAACCTAAGTCTCTCCATGCGTATAACAGAGGTCATGTCCGTCAACCACAACTGGAAAGAGGGTGGAGAGGGAGATTTCCATTCCTTCAGAATTTGTTTTTTGGCAACAGTTGTCCCCAGTGTCAGAGATTGTTGCACAGCTGTAGGAAAATTCAGAGAGGACTCTGAGCAGCCGAAGATGGCGAGTTCTGCCTCCGGCTGAAGGGCCACCCCGTAGGCCTTAGAGTACCAGTCAAATATTCTGGCCCAGAATCCCGTCAGTGAAGGGCAGAACCAGAAGGCATGAGACAGTGTTATCTGCCCCTTACTTGAACACAAAGAATCTTAAATGGTCTGTCATTTACAGATACGTACACCATCAACACCGTGATTACAACAACATAAACAAAAATAAATTAAATCAAATAAAGCTAACATCCAATTAAGTTTCAAGTGCATAATGTCTAATTTGTCTCTCTTTATAATTTTTTTTAAACTGAAAGATATTTGTACAACCCTGTGCCTTCTGTTGAGAATTCCAAAGTTTTACACCAACAACAGAAATACACATTTGTTTTAAAGTGGTCCAAGTGGCTTGATGCTTAAAATCAAACCTCCTCCTGTGACTTTCTTCTGAGGAACACAAACAATTTTTGCATGTTCTCTGGCAATACCCTATTTTTTGGCTTTAAACATAACTAATAATGTCTGCAGTTCTATTATCTCATTAAGTTCCAATAACCCTGACTTAATAAATAAACTATTAGTATGTTCTCTAAATTCAACTTTGTGAATGATTCTAACTGCTCTTTTCTGTAATAAAAATAATGGCATTATATTGCTTATATATGAGTTACCCCACACTGCAACACAATAAGTAAAATAGGGCAGTATAAGTGAATAGTACAACATTCTCATTGTGTTACAATCTAACACATACTTAGCTGTGTTCAAAATAAAAATATTCTTTTACACCTTTTTTTAAACATATGATATATGGGATTTCCATGTCAATTTTTCATCCATTGTAACTCCCAAAAACCTAAACTCAGAAACTTGCTCAATGTTGGGGGGGTACGGTCGTGCAGTGGTAAGCGCTGTCGCCTCACAGCTCGAAGGTCCTGGGTTCGATTCCCACCTGGGACGCTGTGAACGCTGAAGGAATGCGTGCCCGTCCGCATGTCCTCGAGTACCCACCGCCCGGTGGGGTCGTCAAAAGGGCCTTTCTGTGTGGAGTTTGCATGTTCTCCCCGTGCCTCCCAGGGGTTTCCTTCATATAGGAACCCCCTTCACCAAAACATGCAATATCCTGGTTGCTAATGTGGTTCCTCCTCTGGTCGTTAAGGGCGCCTGTTCGGAGGGAGGGGAACTGGTTGGAATAGTGTGAACCTCCCACGTGCTATCTCCTACCGGTGAAGCTTCCCCTGTCAGGTGAAAAGAAGTGGCTGGCTAACTGTCTCGGAGGAAGCATGGAGCCAGTTTCGGCTCTCCCCAGATCGGCAGAGGGTGGAGTAGCAACCAGGATAAATAAATTAAATTAGCACTAATGGGGGTTAAAAATGGGATAAAAAATCTGGAAAGAAATGATAAAGAAATAAATAAAAATAAAAACTTGCTCAATGTTAACTCCATCAATAGATAGTAAGACTTCATCCTTTCTTTTATTAGCAAAAACCATGAACTTAGTTTTTCCAAATTTAACGATAACTTATTTTCATCAAAGATTTAAGTTTAGCCATTTCATTTCCAATATTTTCAGATAACGCTTTTAAATTATCTCATAAACAGAAAAAATGTGTGTCATCTGCAAACAAAACAAACTGCAATAATTTACGGAACTTACGGATAGGACCTTTAACATTTTTCATTTTCTCTCTTTTTCTGAACAGTAGTTGTTTTTGTCAAACAAGTGGAATAAACTCACCCAATTATTGCAGCCAACAGTAATAGGATATAACATTGAAATAAAACCTAAAGAAGAATAGTCAGTGGGGGGGTATTTAAACTAAAGATAACAGAACCAACAATTACAACAGTGGAATGTATTAAGTAGAATTACATGAATGAAAACAGCAGTAATCTAGGAGGGTGATGTGCAAAATAACAGACTGAGATAAAGAAAAAAGAATAAGTGGAATATGCATGATATGCAAATATACCAAACGTCTCACTATATGTAGGCACCAAGAGCGCATCTACCATCGACAAATATTTCTAAATCTCAGGCTGTCTCTTAATTCCCTCGCCTCCCCAGGAGAAACAGCCAGCGGTTTATCTGAGCGAGGTGCGGCCGTGTAATCCACAGAGATTATGGAGAGTTACAGAGACAATCCGTTTCAGAGCCGTGGCTCAATCTGATTTCGGTGCGGCCTGCACTGATAGGATTGGATGAACGATCCTCATCCCGGGGCCACAAGGAGAGGTGGAACTTTGCCACGCTATCTGCATATCCATTTTTCTTCTTCCATCCCACCCTGCTCACCTCTGCTCTTGAAGACTTTGTCCCTTTCTGAAACTCATTACTGATCTTTATCGTAGTTCACATTGGGATCATTCTTACATTGGAAGATGATAGAATATATGAACCATTCTTTTCAGTGTGCAGGAAATTGGGAAGTGTAGAGGTTTAGCAGGGACTTCTTTAGTAGGGTTTGCAAACTTTTGCTTATCCAGGAAAGATTTTGTTGAGCACATTATATTTTCTACACCGTTTCACTCATTCACACATGAGAGCTGCACATCACCACACTGCAGCAGTTGAGGGGTTAAGTGCCTTGCTCAAGAGCACCGCTGCAGGAGGGGAGAGCGTTCATTCACTCATTCCCAATCCTCACTCGGTTCTGGGATTCAAACTGGCAACCTCCAACAACCCCTCACTCACCCCATATTATCTGCTGCAGAACAGAAATAGAGCAGAGAGGCGCTGCAGTGTCTAAATTGCTTCCAGAGGGCAATCCATATTGTTTACACAAGTCGCTCCCACTTATCACAAAGTCATTACAGCCTAAGGCGGATTATAAAATGAAGCATTACCCAAGTAACAAAGTGTGTGTTCTGAGTGCAGCCACAGGGAGCAGCAAACTGCTCTCGCTGTGCATTATAGTGTGAGTTTGGCATGTTGACTTCTTTTGTGTGTGTGTGTGTGTGTGTGTGTGTGTGTGTGTGTGTGTGTGTGTGCGCGTGCATGTGTGTGTGTGTGAGATAATGGGTGAGTGTGTGAGAGAGCTGAGAACGCGTGTACTCCTCTCACTCCACTGAAGCATGAAAAACACTGTCGACTGGCAGCTAAACCAACACACACTGTGGGCCAGATGGAGCTTTTAACCTCTTACTCCCTATGACACGACCTCTAAGGACTGCTGGAAACTCAGCAGAGGAAGTCTGTTGTGTCTGTTGCTGCTGGATGTTAACAGTGTTGCCAGATCTCGCGAGAGAAACAAGCAACCAGGTCTTCAAGCTACTCCAGCCTGGGGTCGGAGCGGGTCGGAGGCCCTTCTGAGACCACGGGTTGGACCTTAACACCTGGTTGCTTCTTTCTCTCGTGAGATCTGGCAACACTGACATACCATCAGGAAACGCAAGTTTAAGAATTTTGTGGAACAGGGCTTCTTATACGATTTATTTTATTCTGACTTGGATAAATTGTCTCTAATTCCTGACCCGGAGCTGGCTACTACTCATTTCTCTCAGATTTTCAACTCAATCACTGAGAAGCATGCCCCATACAAAAAGCTTAGGGTGAAAAACCGCACCAGCCCCTGGTTCAATGATGATGTAACTAGAGCCCTTCGACTCAAAGATTCTGCCTGGTCGAAGGCGAGGTCCACTCATAGTCCAGCGGACTGGCTTCTCTTTAGGAAGTCACGTAACAATTGTATCTGTGTAATCAGAAAAGATAAGTCAGATTATTATGTATCTTCGCTTAGCAACTCGCAGGGAAGCTCTGCCAATTTCTGGCGATCTATAAAATCACTGAAACCTAAGGCCACTTCCGGTCTCCCCCCACAGATTAATACTGAGAACTCTGTAATCTCAGATAAATCCTTGATGTGTAATGCCTTTAACCAACATTTTGTAGCATCTAGTTACCTCTTTGACAGGCTCCCTAGTACTATGAACCCCCAGGTTCATACTACCGACCTGAATCCCTCCCCTCTTTTTACAGATAGATTTTCTTTCAGTTTGGTTAGTGAGCACGATGTATTCGTAGCACTTTCCAAAGTGAGCACCAAAAAATCTAAGGGAGAGGATGATATTGAACCTTATCTCCTGCGCTGCAGTGCTCATTTGCTGGCCTCCCCACTTGCACACATTTTTAATTTGACTTTTATTTCTGGAGAAATCCCCTCCATTTGGAAGACGGCCCAGGTCATGCCTCTGTTTAAAGGGGGCGAGCCGACAGAGATGAATAATTATCAACCTATCTCTAAATTATGCTGTTTAGCTAAGGTTTTGGAATCCTTGGCTAACGACCAATTAAGAGCTTTCCTTGAGACTTATAACATTCTCCAGACTCAGCAATCCGGCTTTAGACCAGGTCACAGCACAGTAACTGCGACATCTCTTGTTTTGAATAATATTTTGAATGGTATTGATAATCACCTACATTGTGCTGCTCTTTTTGTGGACCTGTCAAAAGCATTTGATACGGTGGACCACGACATTCTGTTAGGTAAGTTATCTTACATGGGTTTCGACGACCTCTCTGTTTGCTGGTTCTCCAATTACCTGTCGAGGAGGAAACAAGCTGTCGTGGCTGATGAGCATAAATCCAGCTTCCTTTCGACGCACAAAGGTGTCCCACAAGGGTCTATTTCAGGGCCAGTTTTATTCACATTATATATTAATAGTAGGGTAGTGGGTGGAGAAAGGCTGCAGGGAGGGCTGCGGCTCCCTCCAATTAGGGCATACATGGATGACATGACGACTATGACGTCAACTGCTCCATGTACTAGCAGATTGTTGGATAAGTTAAATAGTAATCTGCAGTGGGCTAGAATGAAAGTGAAGCCAAGTAAGTCCAGGAGTATTTCAATCATTAAAGGGAGGGTAGTAGGTAAGAAGTTTGTTATAAATGATGAGGTGGTGCCTACAGTGTTAGAGAAACCAGTCAAGAGTTTGGGAAGATGGTATGATGCAAGTCTTAGTGATAAGGGACAGTTTGAGGAGGTGAGGCAGGAAATGATTCAAGGTATTTCAAGTATAGACAAGTCAGGGCTCCCAGGAAAGTTAAAGTTGTGGTGTTTGCAGTTTGGATTGTTGCCTCGGTTGATGTGGCCACTGACAGTGTATGAGGTTCCCCTTTCAAAGGTAGAAAAGCTAGAAAGGATGATTAACTCATTCATTAGAAAATGGCTCGGAGTCCCGCGCTGCCTAAGCAGTGTAGCCTTATATGGGAAAGGCATATTGGAATTGCCATTATCTAGCCTGACAGAGGAGTTCAAGTGTGCTAAGTGTGATGGCTGCTACCTTAACTCATTCACCGCCAATGACGTCTTTGACGTGTTATCAGCAATGGCCTTCCCCGCCAAGGACGTGTTTGACGTGTTTTTGTTTTTATTGGTGCAGCGCCTGCAGCAAACACTTGCCCAGCCTGTGACACAGACACAGGTCCCTGCCTTCAAAGGGTAGCCGACAGCACGCGATCAAACACATACCGCAGCTGTTGTTTTGAAATTGAGCAAGAGGAAAAGCAGAGAACGGGTAACGCTTCCTTGTGCAGACAGGAGAAACGCCATTGAAACGCCCTCGGCGCGCTGCACGAGCTGGAGTCGCCTTCCTCTGTGCCAGCCAGGAGAAAACGGGAGAAAGTAATCAAGAGATGTGTTTGATCATCGGAGGAATGAGGAAATGATCGATCAGTTTGCGAGGGCGGTGAGGACGTGTTGAATAGCCGAGGGGAAAACGGGAACGATCAAATAGCAGAGTTGATATGACAGGGAGACATGGACGAGGACGGGTGTACCAGAACAAATCAAAAATAAACACAGGAACAGCTAGGCAGCAGCGGGCAGAAGGCACTCACAGCAGCCCGCTGTCCTTCTCAAGAGCTCTTCAGTTGGTTCATGAAATCGCTGGGCTGCGTGCCCTCCAGTGTTGCTCCTGGCCAATCCCAGCGCCACAGGGCGTGGTTATTGCTTATCCTATGTTGGGTTAGAAATCTAAAAGGGGGATCGTGTGTGTGTGTGTGTGTGTGTGTGTGTGTGTGTGTGTGTGTGTCTGTCTGTCTGTCTGTCTGTCTGTCTGTCTGTCTGTCTGTCTGTCGGTGTGTCTGTCTGTCTGTCTGTCTGTCTGTCTGTCTGTCTGCACACTCACACCGAGTAAACTGTATTGTTGAATGTAAAAAAAAAAGCACTTCATGTGTGTATATATATATATATATATATATATATTTTTTTTTTTTTGTCATTTGTGTCCTAACGAATAATATTTACATGTCTGATGTCAATACAGTTCAAAATAAAAGAATTGAGAGTGAGTTATGCCTGAGATTGTGCCCTTTTACAAAAATGCTTTTTTCTCCCTTTTCTCTTCCCAGACAGGCTTTTTTGGTGAACATGGGGTGTATAAAAAGGGTTATAAGTAGAGTACAGAACATGCTAAAAGCTAACTTTCTTTTTGGGGGTGAAAGTAGAGACTTAGATCTTCATTTCGAGGTATTGGACATCACTGTAGTCCTAGTACAGAATTTACTGTGGGTCTTGAAAGATGACCAAACATTATGGAAATACTTGGCCTGTGCCAAAAATGCCAGTCAGATATTGGCAGTGAATGAGTTAAGGAAAAGGGCACCGCCTCTAGTAGGCGGGCCAATTAGAATCATTCCCCTTAACACATTGAATGCCAGCCATGTTTTCATTCCTGTAGGTAAGTTGTGCCAGGGGTGTTTTTGACGATTCTGGCTCATTTTAGAAACAGCCGAGGATTTTTTTCTGTTAAGAATTCATGAACACCAATCATCTAAAAATAACTAATAGAATGTGTGCTTTCTCTGTCTAAAAGAGTTAGTTTGCAGAGTTAGTAGTTATGTAGATATTAGCCGTTGAGTACAGCATGGTTTCAGCGTCTGGAAATTTATTCAGAGATAAATGGCTTTTTGTGAAACAGTCACTTTAACCATTCATTTTTGGCATCAGTAAGACCGTCAGACATTCTAAACAATAGTTTTGAACAGTAATTTCCTCCATAACAACAGGAAACACCCCTCTCATTCAAACTCCTCCCTCCGTGTGTCTTCTCCTCCTGGCTGTACAGCGGGCGTGTCACGGTACGTGCACATCTACAATGGCAAATTCGCTTTTCCGCTGTGTCGCAGCGTTTTGTGGGCGTGCAAACCAGCTTCCAGCTCGGAGCTGTAGCCTGTAGAAACGTTGTACACAGGAGGGTGCGGGGAGGAAATGTGTAGGAAGAGCTGTCATTGGGTAGCTTCAACGAAAGGTCCCGCCCTAGTCCCGCCCCGCGAGCGTGAAGCCGCTCGGAGAGAAGCCGCCTCTAGTCTGCGACAGTGAAACGCTGAAACGCTGGGGGCGGTTCCAGCGCGATGTTGAAATGGACCAATCAGAATCGAGAATACAGCAAGACAGCCTATCAAGATGCAGCGTCAAAGCGGCTTTTTCAGCAGGCAAGCCGCCGTGCCATTGTAGATGTGCACGTACCGTCAGAAGCGCTTTTGCTGCTGCCTGCCTGTGTGCCTGCCTGCCTGCTTGCCTGCGTGCAGACGCTCCTTGTGCGAGTCAAGATGGGCCGGGGAATGCGTGGGCGATGGGCAGATGTTGATTCTGGCCTTTCTGAGGTGTTTCAAAGTGTGTTTCACCTATGATCTATTTTGCAAATCGCTCTCCGCTCTCTGTGTGCTGCTGCCGGTGCGCGGCCGCTCTCAGGCAAGACAAGTCTTGAACGGATTACTGTAAAATCGCCACGGCATTTCCTTGAACGGCTTGGTCCCGCGGCAGTTTTTTCTTTGATTTCGGTCGTCTGGGGGAGCACTGTCAACACTTAGTGGGTCGGTAAAATAGATTATACACATTATCTTGCTCCAATAGTGATCTCGAAGATGTAAAAGTTGTTGATTGATGTACCACCGTCAAAAAAAAAAAAATGTTTATGTAAGACGAGTAAACTCGGCTCTGGCACTTAAGCGTTGGATTATGTAAGACGAATTATTTCGGCTATGGCACTTAAGGTGTTAACCTGTTAACCCCTAAGCCCATTTTTCAGCTCACCTGCCGAAAATGACATGCCTGAACTGAATTGAGTATATCTCCACAACTACAGGGTATTTTCTGAAAATTATTTTTTTCAAAAGCTAGCCAACACCTGTGAGATTGCTGTAAAAGTGTCAGAATTAATTACAAATGTAATGTATCAGAGTAAAATCAGTTAGAACATGGCAAAAAATTAAAAATTCAAGCTCCGCCCAAAAAAAACAACACTATTTTGGATGAAAAGCACCTGAAAATCATGGGTTGGTAGCCAAATTATTCTATGGAGCAGTAGACTAATATCTTATGAGTGCTTGTATCAAAGGAAATCCTTAGAAAGTGAACCAGAGCAATTGTACAGATGATTTACTACATGTAGGCCCAGGCGGACATGATCTGGGCACAATTTGGGTATCATGGGTGCCATTTGACTTTTCTATGGTAGAACACTGAAATACCTTTTTTTTCTCCTACTTACATATCACTATAGGTACTCAGTTAATATGCGTTATGGTTTGGATAACCCTCAAGCGTTATATCTGTATTTTTACTCTGTGAAATGCATCAGAAAAGCCTCTTCAAATTGCAGGCAAAGCCTGGGACGTTACGCAGAGGGATATCTCGGGACCCCATTGGCCGATTTCGATGATTGACACCTCTATGGAAGCGTCAGAGCCAATAGAATCGACGTAAACTGAAAGAATTTACGTCAGACAGTTTTCCAGGAAATGCTGTCGACTGAACCCAAAGCTCGTCTATTCTGTGAAGATGACCACTCCATGTAAAATCCTCCATATGGCTTTGTAAACACGATGACAACAACAACACTTTAAGATGATGAAGAGGCATTAGGAGTAGCAATTAGTAGCGTTTTTATGAAGTCAAACACAACTTTTGATTTGAAAACAGCAAAGGTAAGACATAACTTGTAGTTTTATCTGTAAAACGTTAAAACTTTTTTGCTGTTCTTTGACAGCCTACTGAGTGAGTTTTCATCTCTCAGAGACGAGCTATACCTCTTTGGAAAGAGCAGAGCCTTAGCTATCCAAAGCCGTCTCGTTTGGAGAGAAAATATTCACTCGCAAAAACAAATCACCACATAAACGCAGGCATGCACGGTTTTCTTGTTTTTGCTACATGGTGATATTGTTGCTTGGGGTTGGAATT
The DNA here is from genome assembly GCF_964638095.1 of Poromitra crassiceps. NCBI lineage: Eukaryota > Metazoa > Chordata > Actinopteri > Beryciformes > Melamphaidae > Poromitra > Poromitra crassiceps. Next base: position 55,846,366 of record NC_139624.1, read on the forward strand.
ATTTTTCGTTTGAATACAAATGCTTGTCAGAGTCTTGTAGCCACGTTTCTTCCTGACATTTTGGTGTACTGTATGTCTCGCTGCCTGCTTCCTAGGCTGCTGTAGAGAGTCATTTGTGAGAGATGACAAGGGCTCAGCCCGCCGGCGGGCCCGCTAGGGGGGAAGAGGTTGGCCAGGTGTGCCAGCCAGCCTCCCCTTTTGCCTGCCTTCACCCTGCTGTGTTTTGGTGTGATTTCCCCCACTTCTCTGCAGTACAGCTGACACAGGTAATCCAAGTTTCAGACTGAAAATGAGCATTCATAATTATCTTCCATGGTCTCATAGTGTATATATATATATTATAATATAGGCTGGATCGGTTCCTAGCTCCGTGACTCTGGTGGCCTGTGCTTTGGCCCAGTGGTTGAGGTAGGCCGAGCTCATTGCACCTTCTCCTTCCCCAGCATTTATTTATGTGAACATGTGTTGAGATGCCATCTTTGATATTGTAGGTTCCATCCCATGCTGTAGGCTTCCACAGATGCCCAGTGATAGGCAGTTTCCCCTCTGGCTACACCAAGTTTAGCCTAGATGCTTCACACAGGTAACGTCTCATTGAAGTAAACAGTAGGAGGTTTAATCCTCCGAGGTAAAGTCACTCTGAAATAGATGTTTTACACTTTCCTTATTTCTCATGCAGGATCCAGCACCAGGCTGCTGTTTTGCCAATATTGCTTTTAGTCATTGTTTTAACATTGTTTGTATATTACACAAAGCCATTTTTGTGATTGACGTCCACTGTATGACGCCATTTATGCACTGTGTACTGATGAGCCAATTGTTCCACTGTTACCCTGTTGGGTTTTGACCAATTGGTCCAAGCTTCCAAAATCATAGTAATCATAGTTTGCAATAAAGATATGATTTTGGACTAATTGGTTTCCCCCTTTTGTTTCCCCAGGGCCATCCTTTTTTAGAACAAGCTTTAAATAAACATTTCTGTGTTGACTAGATGCACGTCTCCTGCTCCGTCTGTAATCTTTAGAATTTAACCTTTGTGTGAAGGCCCAAGTGGTTGGTTGCAACAAGTGGTTACTTATACTGGGCCCGGTTACAAATTTGCCATTGTCTGGCAGGACGGTAGCATCACAGATGTGCATTCTAGGGAAACAGTTGGTTCATTGGTGCATATGTAATAGTGGTTGTGTATTTTATTTGTAAAGTAAATTAGAAATAAAGGCAAAACAGCAGCTTGGTCCCGACAGACGAGAGACTTCGGCCTCAGAATGGAGAGCCCAGATGAGACCGGTCAGATGTCGGGCCCCTCAACCCCCGGTGGACACACGCCCGGCCAAGAGCAGGCCCCTGGCCTGGACAGGATGGTCTATATCCCCAGGGAAAGGATGGTCTATGTCCCCAGGGAAAGATCATGTCCCCTTTTTAGTGGCACTGGTGAGATCTCTGTCGGGAACTGGATTGAGCAAGTAAAATCCATAATGCGCGAACGTAGGTTATCTCATGTTGATCAGGCTTATTTTATCTATGACCATTTGATTGGTGAGGCACGGGAGGAGATTAAATATCGATCCCAGCAAGTGAGAGAGGACCCCGATATGGTTCTGGAGATCCTCCTTGCCCAGTATAGCTGCCCCACATCATTTATTTCACTAAAAGAGGCCTTTTATGGCCGAAAGCAGCAGGAAGGGGAATCTTTGAGGGAGTTCTCACATGCCTTGTTCTCCCTGATGGACAAGCTGATTCAAAGTTGTCCCGAGAAACGCATTCCCAATGCCCCCCAACTGTTATGTGATCAGTTTATAGAATGTGTTTTTGATGGAAACCTGAGTAGAGAGTTGAGGAGAGTCGTTCGAGAACACCCCAATTATGACCTACATGCCCTGAGAGATGAGGCCATTAAGTGGGAGCGGGAGGGTAGGTCCTGGGAGGGCCATGGCAGGGGTAGAAGCTATTCCGTCCCTTCCTCTTACAGCATGCAGCAGGCTAGGCAGCCTCCCGCTAAACATGACAATGTAGGATCAGAGCAGGCTGAACTTAAGGTTATTTTGAAACAACAACAGGCCCAAATTGACCAGCTGACTCACGCACTGAGCTCAAATCACCGTTCTACCAGGCCCGGAACAAATCAAAACAGAGGCCCAGTCATTTGCCGGCAGTGTCAAAAACCAGGGCATTTTGCAAAGGATTGTGATAATGACAGAGTGGTCGGTCGTCAACATGGGTATCCTGAGCAATCAGCCACGCAACATTCCTGGTCACAGCAGTCGGGAAACTAGCTCCCTCTGTTATGTTGAGCCACATATCAGATGGGGGCATTACTGGCTCTAATACTGACTCCAGCCACCCTGAACCCACGCCCAATGTCATTTCCAGCACCACTGCTCCCACCCCTAATTTGCTCGGTGCCTGCCCTAGGGTGACTATTGACATGGGGGGTATTGAAATCCCCTGCCTTTTAGACACTGGATCAATGGTCACCACAATTCCGGAGAGCTTCTTTGTCCAACATTTTAAGCAATGGGGCCCAGAAAAGCTTAAGGAGTGCCACTGGCTACGACTACGTGCAGCAAATGGGCTGACTATATGTTGGCTATTTGGAGCTTGACGTCCAGGTGCTTGGCAAACGTGTCCCCAAGCGGGGTATATTGGTCATTAAAGATCCACCAAATGTTTCCCCCAATGCAGACATCCTGGGAGTCCTTGGAATGAACATTATTCGGGAATGTTACCAGGAATTGTTTTGTGAACATGGCCCCGCACTTTTTGACCTCCCTTCTGTCCAACAGGATCCCTGGCAGCAGGCTCTACTGTTCTGTCATCAAGTCCAACTCCAGCCTGAGTCAAGGGTGGATGGCCTGGTGAGAGTGAGAGGCAGGAGGAGGGTCTGTGTTCCAGGAGGCACTGTTAAATTGGTGCCGGTTACCTGCCGCAAAGCAGCTACTGAACAGCCTGCATCTGCTCTCTTTGAACCCCTGGATACTGGGTTACCAAATTGACTCCTTGCTTCCCCAGCCATGGTCAGAGTGGTTAATGGTATGGCTCTCATCCCTGTCACTAATGTAGGGGTAACCGATGTGATGTTACATCCTAGAGTCCGGATTGGCAGCTTATACCCAGCAGAGATTGTGAGCATGCCGGGTAATGTCACTGAAATGGTGGGGGAGACAGTCGCAACCGTAGCCTCTCAAGGCATAGCAGAGAGCAAAGTACAAGCAGCCATTAAAGCCCTTGATTTGTCTAATGTTGCAGCCCAGGAGCAGGAGAAGGTGAGGTCCCTTCTATGCGATTATGAATCTGTATTCTCTTCCCATGATGGTGACCTGGGGTGTACAAATCTGATTTCGCATGAGATCCCCCTCCTTGACAACACGCCAGTTCGTCAGAGGTACAGGCGCATTCCCCCCTCTGAGTATGAGGCAGTCAAGACTCACATCCAGCAGCTCTTGGAGAGCGAAGTCATAAGAGAAAGTTGTAGCCCATTTGCCTCTCCAATTGTTATTGTCAGAAAAAAGATGCCACCATCAGGCTGTGTGTGGACTATCGCCTCCTTAATAGCAAGACTAGGAAGGATGCTTTCCCCCTGCCTCGAATCGAGGAGTCCCTGGATGCACTTTGTGGGGCCCGCTGGTTTTCTACGCTGGATTTGGCCAGTGGATATAACCAGGTCCCAGTGGCGGAGGCTGACAAAAAGAAAACTGCGTTCTGCACCCCATTCGGACTCTTTGAATTCAACAGAATGCCCTTCGGCCTTTGCAATGCCCCCAGCACTTTTCAAAGGCTGATGGAGAGGATGTTTGGGGCACAGCACCACCAGTCTTTACTGTTGTACCTCGATGATGTTGTCGTTTTCTCTTCCACAGTGGATGACCATCTCAGACGGCTGGGGGACGTATTGGGGACCTTGCAGAGAGAGAATTTGAAGGCAAAGTTGGAGAAATGCTGCTTCCTGAAAAGAGAGGTGAAATACCTCGGCCATGTTATATCTAAAGATGGTGTAGCCACTGACCCAGAAAAAATCTCTGCTGTTGAAAATTGCCCCCCCCCCCAAACAATGTGACTGAACTCAAATCCTTCCTTGGGTTTGCCAGCTACTACCGCCGCTTTGTTGAGGGGTTTGCTAAGCTGGCTGCACCCCTCCATCGTTTAGCAGCCGAGCTCTATGATGCAAAGACCAAAAAAACATCTAAGAAAGCCCTGAGAGACATGTGGACTGAGCAGTGTGAGAACAGCTTCCAAGGTCTAAAAGCCAGGCTAGCATTGGCACCTATCCTAGCGTATGCCGATTTTTCACTGCCATTCATCCTTGAAATTGATGCAAGCCACTGGGGTCTGGGTGCAGTACTTTCTCAACAACAGGATGGTAGAATATGCCCCATTGCTTATGCGGCAGGGGATTAAAACCAACAGAACGTAACATGTCAAACTATAGCTCTATGAAGCTTGAATTTTTGGCCTTGAAGTGGGCAATGACTGAAAAATTCAGGGAATATCTTTTGGGCCACAAATGTGTAGTCTTCACAGACAACAATCCCCTCAGCCATTTGTTCACAGCTAAACTTGGTGCAGTGGAACAGCGCTGGGCAGCTGAATTATCTGCATTTGACTTTTCAATCAAGTATCGCCCAGGGCGTACCAATGGCAATGCTGATGCGCTCTCTCGGCAACACCAACCTCCAGTATCCATGGTTCAGATTGAGTCCCTACTCCCAGGCACGGCCCTCCCTGACACGCTGCCGCAGGCTGATGTTTGGCTGCCCCAAGAGGTAACACAACATGTCATTTCCGTTTTGCCTTCACATTCTCTGACTGACCTTGCTGTGCTACAGAGAGCTGACCCCACCCTCAGTGTATTCTTGAGGTTTTGGGAGAGGAAGAGGAGGCCTACCTATGCGGAAAGGACAGGCCTGAGGGCGCCCGTTTTGGAAATGCTGCGCCAGTGGAAGAAACTGGTGGAGGAGGGGGGAATCCTTTACCGCCAGCTCAACCGACCTGATGGTGGGGAGGCGATCCGTCAACTGGTCTTACCAGAAAGCCTGAAAGGTAAGGTCTTGAAGCAATTGCATGACGACCATGGCCATCAGGGAATGGAGAGGACGCTGGAATTGGTACGACAACGATGTTATTGGCCTCACATGTACAAAGAAGTTCAGGACTGGTGTCAACAGTGCGAACGCTGTGGACTGGCCAAAGCAGTGTAGCCCAAGCCAAAGAGCGCCATGGGCCACCTGTTGGCTTCTAGGCCTAATCAAATCCTGGCTATAGACTTTACATGCCTTGAACCGTCTGTTGATGGCCGGGAATTGGTATTGATTCTAACCGATGTTTTTTCCAAATATACACAGGCCATTGTTACCAGAGATCAGAAGGCAACCACGGTGGCCCGTGTATTGGTCCAAGAGTGGTTTTATCGGTTTGGAGTTCCAGCCAGGATCCATTCAGACCAAGGGAGGAGCTTTGAAGGAGCCTTGATCCAACAACTGTGCCAGCTGTACGGTGTGCAAAAGAGCCGCACTACCCCATATCATCCGCAAGGTAATGGGCAATGTGAAAGATTTAATCGGACATTGCATGACCTTTTGAGAACTTTGCCCCCAGAGAAAAAGAGAAACTGGCCTAACTATCTGCAACAGCTCACCTTTGCCTATAACACCACTGCCAATCAAGCGACAGGTGAGCTGCCCTACTTCCTTATGTTTGGCCAAGAGCCCCAGCTGCCGATTGACTTCCTGTTGGGGAGGGTGCCGGAGCCAGTGGAGGGTCCGGTTCACAGCTGGATAGAAGACCATCACAGATGCCTGCAAGCTGCCTATGAGGGAGCAAAAGAACGGATACAAGTAGCCGCAGGGAAACGGGCAGAGCGGCAGCAACCACGTGCCTCTGACTCATTGAAAGTGAACCAACTTGTTTACCTCCGTGACCATGGCATAAAGGGCCGGAAAAAAATCCAAGACCTGTGGAATCCAATACCATACAGAATCCTTAAAGCCCCTATGGCCACAGGATCAGTGTATACAGTGGCACCTCTTGAACACCCACAACAGACAAAGCATGTTAACAGACAATTGCTGAAGCCCATCCCTAGTAATGTTTGTGACAAACTTCTTTACAGTAATGTCCAGAGGACCGACAAGCCCTCAGAGAGGCCCGAAAGGCATGCTATGGGAGACCTGTATGTGTGGAGCCCTGAGCCATTGGATGGAGGTAACATTCACCACTCTCCATCGACACAAAACCCTGTGCAGCTGGCGGAGCTACCTAGCTTGTCCAGTAGGCCACCCCCTCAAAAGCACCTCATGCTGGAGCAGCCCCACCCCAGAGTGGATTCTGAGCTCCTTCCCCCGCCCCAGTCCCCTTGTCCTGTAGCTCCTCGAAGAACAGCCCGTTCGACAGCCGGCCAACATTCAAATGCCCACCACCTACCACAGACAACAGTCACACGATTCGCCAGTAGTAATAGCTCAGTAACAACTATTCATAGACCCTGGCTCTGATAGGTCCCATCGTCGGGACGGCGATGAAAAAAACCAGGGGGTAGATTGTGACGGCTGCTACCTTTAGGAAAAGGGCACCGCCTCTAGTAGGCGGGCCAATTAGAATCATTCCCCTTAAAAAGGCCAGGTGTGCCAGCCAGCCTCCCCTTTTGCCTGCCTTCACCCTGCTGTGTTTTGGTGTGATTTCCCCCACTTCTCTGCAGTACAGCTGACACAGGTAATCCAAGTTTCAGACTTAAAATGAGCATTCATAATTATCTTCCATGGTCTCATAGTGTATATATATATATTATAATATAGGCTGGATCGGTTCCTAGCTCCGTGACTCTGGTGGCCTGTGCTTTGGCCCAGTGGTTGAGGTAGGCCGAGCTCATTGCACCTTCTCCTTCCCCAGCATTTATTTATGTGAACATGTGTTGAGATGCCATCTTTGATATTGTAGGTTCCATCCCATGCTGTAGGCTTCCACAGATGCCCAGTGATAGGCAGTTTCCCCTCTGGCTACACCAAGTTTAGCCTAGATGCTTCACACAGGTAACGTCTCATTGAAGTAAACAGTAGGAGGTTTAATCCTCCGAGGTAAAGTCACTCTGAAATAGATGTTTTACACTTTCCTTATTTCTCATGCAGGATCCAGCACCAGGCTGCTGTTTTGCCAATATTGCTTTTAGTCATTGTTTTAACATTGTTTGTATATTACACAAAGCCATTTTTATGATTGACGTCCACTGTATGACGGCATTTATGCACTGTGTACTGATGAGCCAATTGTTCCACTGTTACCCTGTTGGGTTTTGACCAATTGGTCCAAGCTTCCAAAATCATAGTAATCATAGTTTACAATAAAGATATGATTTTGGACTAATTGGTTTCCCCCTTTTGTTTCCCCAGGGCCATCCTTTTTTAGAACAAGCTTTAAATAAACATTTCTGTGTTGACTAGATGCACGTCTCCTGCTCCGTCTGTAATCTTTAGAATTTAACCTTTGTGTGAAGGCCCAAGTGGTTGGTTGCAACAAGTGGTTACTTATACTGGGCCCGGTTACATAAGGTTAGACTGGAAATGACTCTGACTCAGTCAAAGGATCCAGTGGTTAGGAGTGTAGCGCCCACAGTTAAAACAGGGAGGAAGTGGAACCTAAAGGAGGCAGTACAGCAAGCACAGTCAGCTCTTAGACACAGGGATATCATAGGTATGCAGCATGGGCGTGGAGGCTTAGGGTTGTGCATAGGGAAACCTGTGTGGAACAAGGCATCAGTAATAGAAAAGAGGAAGATGGTAGTTGAAGAAGTACATAGGCAAGAGGAGGCAGTAAGATGTACTAAGGCAGTGTCGCAGGCAAAGCAAGGACAGTGGGTGAACTGGGAGAGTGTAGAGAAGAGAAAGTTGAAGTGGAGAGAGTTGTGGAGCATGGAGGCCAGCAGAATTAGATTTATCCTATAGGGGCTACTTATGATGTGCTACCATCTCCCCAGAACTTAAATCAGTGGTTGGGCGAGGATGGTGCCTGCCCGTTGTGTTCTAGTGTATGTACACTGAGGCATATACTGTCAGGGTGTAAGGTCAGTCTCTCCCAGGGGCGATACACCTGGCGTCACAACCAGGTGTTGAAATGTTTGGCAGCTGCAGTTGAGGAAAAGCGGCTAGAAGTAAATTCTCTAGTTGCTAGCAAAGAGACTAGACAGATCAAATTTGTACGTGAGGGAGAAAAGATTAGACCAATTAAGGTCAGGCACAAGTTAGGGCAGCTAAGTGTAGGTGCAGCCTGGGAAATGAGGGTTGACTTGAATGAACAGCTAGTCATCCCAGCATATATAGTTAGCACCCGGCTACGTCCGGACTTGTTACTGTGGTCTGAGGTAGAGAAGAGAGTTTATTTTATCGAACTCACAGTCCCATGGGAAGATCGAGTTGAGGAGGCTTATGAGCGCAAGAAAGCTAGGTATGCTGAAATGGCAGCAGAGGCAGAGCAGCGAGGTTGGAGGGCTCGAGTGCGGCCTGTAGAGGTCGGCTGCCGTGGTTTTGTGGCAAAGTCCGTTATTGCCTTACTAACTGAGTTGGGCATTCGGGGACGGAGTCTGAAACTTGCGGTTAGCAACATGTCGCAGGCAGCAGAACGAGCAAGTGAATGGCTGTGGATAAGGAGGAAACATGCTAGCCGGGGAGCTCGCTAAGGTAAGATTGATTGTTTGTTGTTGGTCATGATTAACGGTCCGCATCAACAGGGCTGAATCATTGACAGTGGTGGTGTAGTTAGGGATTGTTTGTTGTTGGTCATGATTGACGGTCTGCATCAACAGGGCTGAATCATTGACAGTGTTGGTGTAGTTAGGGATTGTTTGTTGTTGGTCATGATTGACGGTCTGCATCAACAGGGCTGAATCATTGACAGTGGTGGTGTAGTCAGGAATGTCATACCGAACCGACCTGGATAGCTAGGCTTAGATAGTGAGGTAATATGCAGTTGTGCGGTGGTAGCATGGAGGGGGGTGTTTCCAGGACGCTGGATTACACCGTTAAGCCTTCTTGAGGTGTCGTGGGCCTAACTTAACGAAACATCGGTGAAGGAAGGTGCCCACTTGAAAACCCCAATGACATGCTTCATACTGCTGTTGGCTAGGGTAGGTAACTGGTGATTTGTGTTTATTAGTTTGTTAGCCTGTTAGCTTGTTTTATTCTGGATTGGGCTTCTAAATGTGTTTTTCCTCGGATTTTGGCACAAGGGATAGTAACATCTTGTCCTGTGTATTAATTAATAATTGTATTTTAGTTCCCTCGGAAGATTGTAACGTCCATTTTTATGCGGATGATACAATCATGTATAGTTTCGGCCGCACCCCGGCGCAGGCTGCCGCGAGCCTACAGACCGCGTTTGACACTTTCCAGCGGTCTCTTCTTGATCTTAAACTTGTTTTAAATTCCAACAAGACCAAAGCGATGCTGTTTTCACGGTCCTCTGGTGTTGATAGTGACGTTTGTATTCGAACACTTCAAGGTTTGCAAATTGAAACTGTTGACTCTTATAAATATCTGGGCCTATGGCTGGATTCCAAATTAACCTTCCAGACCCATGTGGAACACCTTACCAAGAAATTGAGGAGAAAAATCTGGTTTTTATACAGGAATAAAGCCTGTTTTTCATTTGATTCTAGAAAGACCGTTGTTCAGTCTTTAATTTAGTCTGTATTTGATTATGGTGATGTTGTATATGCTCATGCCACACCCGCTATCTTAAAGCCACTTGATGCGGTGTATCACAGTGCCCTGCGTTTTATAACGGGTGATAGATTTCTCACGCATCGATGTATGAGAAAGTGGGTTGGCCCGCTCTGTCGGCTCAAAGGGAGCAACACTGACTTTTATTCATTTATAAAGCCCTGATAGGGAAGCTTCCTATCATCGTTCATCTGTCTGAGTAATACATGTTATAGAACACGTGCACAATCGCACATCAGATTGTTTGTTCCACGTGTAAGGACAGACCTAGGAAGGACTGCTTTCTCTTTTTATGCCCCTGACAGATGGAACAAGCTCCAGAACATTTTAAAACTTGACCAATTTATTTCCTTTAATTCTTTTAGACTACTCCTTGAGGGTACCCTACAGAATGTATGCTCTTGTTTTACTTGATGTATCCCTCTGCTTTGTTTGTAACTGTCTGTCTGGTAACATGTGTTCACTGTAAATGTTTTACTGTAACAGGGCTCCCTTGAAAATGAGAGCTTGCTCTCAAGGGATTTTTCCCTGTATAAACAAAGGTGAAAAAAATAAAAAGGTTTGAATATGGGCACTGGGCAGCCTTGAGTTTGAAATTGATTCATGCCCGAACACTGCCTCCCAAACCTATTATTTTCAAAGCTGAAAAACTCCCAGACTCCCAGAATCCTATTATAAATTAATGATTCAAATGCTAAAAAGAGGAAGTTTCAGGGGACTGATGTGTTTTCTGGTCTGGTAGAAATCCCTCCAGTGGAGTCCAGAGGAGCGAAGTAGCCATGCTGCCATCTGCTGGTGGAAAAGTCCAGTGGCATTTCAGGAAGGACCTTGTGATGCCACTTGTTATCTCTAGCAGGCCAGGGGGAGAAACAAACGCATACACTCAGACACACAACAGTGGCTTATAGAGCTTAGATAAGTGGGCTTTTGACCCGAAGATTGCACACCCACACACACATACACACACACACACACACACACACACACACACACACACACACATGGTGAAGGGCTGCAGGCCTTAGGTGCTGTCATATTGATCCAGAAGCTTCTTCTCACCTCTGCTCTGCCTGCCATTCACGCCTTAGTTTCTCCTATGGATACCGCTCCTCACCCGGTGATCCACCTATCAGCAGACTGAGTGAAGATACATTTCACAGCCATATCACCACCCCAGGCCATCCACAGCTTCATCCCCTTATGTCTGGCTAATTACTGGCTTGCGTCTGAAATAGGAGTATTTAATTCCAGTTTTCTCAGATGTGCACAGCACGCCAAAATAACTAATAACCCAGGCCTGCAAACCCCGCCCCCACGCGCTGCATGTGGGCAAAACCTGCTGTGTTATGACTTGCAATGGGTTTGTCTGTCTGACAAGACTCAAGGGCGATCGTTCGTGGGAGGCCGCGGTTTGATTATGCTACAGCAGGCATGAGCCCCTCTGTGGGCAAACAGCAGGGCATAGCGTGGGAGGGAGGGGGGAGTAAAACAAACATACCCCACAGCACAGCACAGATCAATGGCTTATGCTGCAGCTTACCTGGCATCCTCACACACACGCACGCACACACACACACACACACACACACACACACACACACACACACACACAGAGAGAGAGAGAGAGATGGGGGGACAGACAGACACACACACAGACAGAGAGAGACATAGAGAGGGGGGCAGACAGACACAGACAGAGAGACTGTTAGTCCTCGCTGTCTCTCACACATTCACTTATGTCTCACTCGCTGTCTCTCACACACATTCACACTGCTGCTGCACGGCTTGACGAGAGCCACGGGCGACATACTTCAGAATATTGAATCTGATCTGGATTCACCGGCTGACCCCGCTTTTCCAGCTCGGTACGGGCAAAACTCGTCCAAACCCCAGACGACCAACTGAGGGATTCCTGGGAAGAATCTAGCAGCCGAAATGGTGGAGCATCAAAAAACAGTGTTCTAATTCAAGGGGGCATCGGTTGGTTACCCCTGCCTCTTTTAAGCCTTTGGAATACGTGATTGGCCGGGGCCTGATTTCACTGTGATGTGGGAAAGCATATGGAATGGGCTTCGAGAACACACACACACACACACACACACACACACACACACACACACACACACACACACACACACACACACACACACACACACACACACACACACACACACACACACACACAGACAGACAGACAGAGAGAGAAAGACACAGAGAGAGATGGGGGGACAGACAGACACACACACAGACAGAGAGAGACATAGAGAGGGGGACAGACAGACACACACGCACACACACACTGATGGACGCCAACCACACACATGTCCTTGGTTGATGTGCTGTTTCCACAGCAACATGGGGTCTTTAGCGTCATCACACGGAGAGCCGGGTAATGCCAGAAGGCTTTAAATAGCCATCTGCAGATTAGCACAGCTGCACTCCACACTGACCCTGTACATGATTAGGCCAACCTCCAAGAACCCAGATCACCTTCACCAGCTCCAAAACATCCTCTACCTCCAAGAACCCAGATCACCTTCACCAGCTCCAAAACATCCTCTACCTCCAAGAATCCAGATCACCTTCACCAGCTCCAAAACATCCTCTACCTCCAAGAATCCAGATCACCTTCACCAGCTCCAAAACATCCTCTACCTCCAAGAATCCAGATCACCTTCACCAGCTCCAAAACATCCTCTACCTCCAAGAACCCAGATCACCTTCACCAGCTCCAAAACATCCTCTACCTCCAAGAACCCAGATCACCTTCACCAGCTCCAAAACATCCTCTACCTCCAAGAATCCAGATCACCTTCACCAGCTCCAAAACATCCTCTACCTCCAAGAACCCAGATCACCTTCACCAGCTCCAAAACATCCTCTACCTCCAAGAACCCAGATCACCTTCACCAGCTCCAAAACATCCTCTACCTCCAAGAACCAGATCACCTTCACCAGCTCCAAAACATCCTCTACCTCCAAGAACCCAGATCACCTTCACCAGCTCCAAAACATCCTCTACCTCCAAGAACCCAGATCACCTTCACCAGCTCCAAAACATCCTCTACCTCCAAGAACCCAGATCACCTTCACCAGCTCCAAAACATCCTCTACCTCCAAGAACCCAGATCACCTTCACCAGCTCCAAAACATCCTCTACCTCCAAGAACCCAGATCACCTTCACCAGCTCTAAAACATCCTCTTTAAAGCGTTTAACCGGCCTGTTTTGGAGCCGTCATATTTTTTGGTGGTGGATGGCAGCATATTTGAAGATTAATTTTGCCCTCACACATGATATAAGGCTTCCAAATCCACTATTTTACGTCATTTTCCTCCTTAGACTTTCACCCAGATGCACAGGAAATATTCTAAAACATTCTAAGACAGGCCCAAATACATTTGACACACCTCAACATGTTCTATACTGTAAATAGGTTACTTCCCTCTAAAAAGAAAAGAAAGAAAGAAAGAAAGAAAGAAAGAAAAAAAGAAAGAGAAAGAAAGAAAGAAAGAAGGAAGGAAGGAAGGACTCAGAAATGATTACAGATAAGGTTATGGTGTCAAGTTTTATGGCTCCTCCAGTCAAATGAAAGTAGAAAAGGTAACCACTGCGCTCAGACAGGTGCGTAGTCCAATATAGAAATGTCACAAATAAATGAAAAGGTGGGGACCGCACTCAAGGAATATCGTTTTTAAAGAAAAAGAAAATTAAAAACGATATTCCTTGAGTGCGGTCCCCACCTTTTCATTTATTTCCTCCAGTCAAATAACACACTTGCAACTCAAACTATACCATGTGTGTGTGTGTGTGTGTGTGTGTGTGTGTGTGTGTGTGTGTGTGTGTGTGTGTGTGTGTGTGTGTGTGTGTGTGTGTGTGTGTGTGTGTGTGTGTGTGTGTGTGTGTGTGTTGGTTTTTCATGTGTATTAAATGGATCTGATCTGTACCTCCTTTGAAACTGAAGCATGTAGTGGCTCTACTTTTGGGTCAATTCCTAACCTTTTCTGGGCTCACAGGGTTGTAAAAATGCCTTCAAGTCAGAGAAAAAGAATTGTAGTCTAGAAAATGTTGTGGTGTTTGATTAAAGTGGATGGCTAATTTAGGGACAACAGATAAGATTAACTCTGAACAAGGGAAACAGATTTGCTCAGGGAATCTGCATAATTGCATTGATAGTATAATATTGGGAGCCACATGTGATGTCATAATCTGCACAGATGCAGTGCAGCAGGACAATCTCTAGAGGGAGCTATGAGGAAGGAAGCCATTGTTGCATCTGGTGCTACATGAGCCAGATATATGACAGTGAGGACCTTACCAAACTGAGACAGACACATTCAATTTTGGACAGAACACTAGCCAGCCCTGCTATACTCTCCTTTCTACACGTTCCATCTTTTCCATCCATGTCAATTCATTCAAGGCAGGCTCATATTCAGTCCTATAACATGTTTTCCTTCTTTAAACAGGTGAATAACTGGAGGAAATGCCCTCTTGTTTCCAGTGTAATTTCACTTGTATGAGGGATTTTCTAGAACGTGAGAGTATCTAAAAACAAGGCGGAATGTAAATGCCTCTTCACTAGTAAGTAAAACAACACTTAATTTGATCGCAAAAAAAAGAAGTAAAACAACACTTGATCCAAGAAGGTTTTTGAAACAAGTTTTGGAACAAGCATTGGAAAGAGATATCCCTGTGGCAGGACTTTGCCCTTGTTGTCAGACAGGAGCGATGTGCAGACTAGAGGCTGGTTAAGATGGCTGTTTGCAGCAAATGTGCTGTGGTGGCACCACATATAAGCCGTTAAATGGACAGCGAGCATGGTGCATTCACTTTGGCACTGTTTACTGGCTCCACCCCCTCCCACCGTCCCTCCCAGACCACAGACTGCTTTGGCCTGACGCCGTGCCTGACGCCTCTGACAGCAATTTCCGGATTCAGGGCTGAGGCAGTGTGAGTGTGTGTGTGTGTGTGTGGGGTAGGGTGGGGTGGGGTGATGGGTGGGTGGGAAGGCATATAGAGTGATGAATAATTAAACTCAATTTTCTGGCACAACACAGATGTGGCAACTATGCTACATAAAGACAGAGACAAGAGAGAGAGAGAGAGAGTGTGGGGGGGGGGGGGGGGTCTGATTGATTTTGTGCTTTGCCTAGGAGATTCTTTCCCTTTGTAATTAGGCATTGGATTCCAGTGGAAGTGCCTCTAAATGACCAATTAGAGGATAATTACAGGATTGGATGAGTGCTGGCCTGAACCTTGCCCCCCCCCAACCCCTTCTCCATTCCATTAACAAATATAGTATCTCTTTATGCTCTACATCATGAGCTGATGAATGGAGATGACTATTCAGCTGAAAGCATTAGCTACCATTAGCATATCTACTGTACGTAGATGCATTTATGCCCATTTGAGTGGGCACCTCTGTTTCACTGACCCGGTGCAGGTGCACAGTCACAGGCCAGATAATGCTGTGAGGAGGCGGTGGAATCACCATCGGCATGCAAATGCATGGAGGCTTGTGGAGGTTTGTCCCGATTGTAAAAAAAAAATAATAATAACAAAAAATAAAAAATTGACAAAACAATATTATATAATAATAATTTGTGCCATGATCCTGTAAAGAAGGGGTGATTCATTCACAGGGTAAAGCAGCAGAAGCCTGCCCACGGACAGACTGAGTCAGCGGGGGGAGGGTGTGTGTGTGTCAGAGTGTGTGTAGCACACTCTGACAGCAGAGTCGCATAGGAACATGACAGGAATGATCTTACCTCTGATGTGAACAAGGTCTGCAGCCCTCTGCAGTGAACACAAAGGCCACTGACCTTGTTTGACTCAGAAATTTCATGATTACTATTATTAACCATTACAAAATGTATCACTCCCTGAGAGCAGGAATATATGTTACACTATTCTTTATAGCCTATTCGTTGTACACACTCAAAATTGGCATTGCATCCTCTCTTACCTTCATGAATCAGAATAACTCAGTAGCCTTCTCCTGAGAAAGACCAGATGGACCAGCCTGTCCTCACAAGGCAAATTACAACATTGGTCGATTTTCAAGGTAGTTAAAATTACCTATGATTATGAATGCGACCTCTTGCGGTTGTGTGAGTAAGAGCATCAACTTATTCTGTCGTTTTGCTAGAATGTGTTGGATGGACCAAAAAGCATTAATGTCCAATGTTCTTTTTTGCCATCATCAAAACTAGGCCACGACTAAAAGTAAGCATCATTTTTTGATATACAGTATAGAGGAGGTGACGGCCAAATCGGTAACTTGAAAATGAAACAGTAGTCTGTTAGACACCTTAATGAAACAGTAGTCTGTTACACACCTGAATGCAACAGTAGTCTGTTACACACCTTAATGAAACAGTAGTCTGTTACACACCTTAATGAAACAGTAGTCTGTTACACACCTCAATGAAACAGTAGTCTGTTACACACCTGAATGAAACAGTAGTCTGTTAGACACCTTAATGAAACAGTAGTCTGTTACACACCTTAATGAAACAGTAGTCTGTTACACAACACTGGGAGTAGGGATGCACGATAATTATCAGACCGATAAATTATCGGCCGATATGGCCATTTTGTGTTATTATTTATTATTCTGATAATGGCCTTTTTCCGATAAATTAACAGCTGATAATCAGGCTTTGTTTTTGCCTTGGAAGTGGAGCTATTGTTGTCGCACGCTCGTGACGTCACAGCTGCGACGGCAGCGCTGCCTGGCCAATATGTTGCTGTTTTTCCAGTTTCAGATGATCACAACGCTATTGAAATTTGCAATCCATGTCCCGCACGGGTTCTGAGAGGAGGTGATACGTCTAAGCTGGCATTACTTCAAACAAACCTGGCGATGATGCAGCGGATTTGTTTGTTGTTTAAGTTAGCTGTTGTCGTTAGCGAGTGTTCGCTCACGTAGCGCGGCCTACACTTCAGGCTCCCCCTCTTGGCAGACAAACTGCTTGTGATCATCAAACAGCCCCGCAAACGCACTTCATACTCACAGAGCTGGCGTAAACATATATAAACTAATGGAAACCCTTTACCTGAAATGAAACGTCCAGGGATTGTGTATTTAACTCAAAAAAACAACAACACGCTAACGTTAAGATAACCGCGCTAGCCGGGAGTCCCACTATAAACCAAAGGGACTTTGGAGTTGAGCTAGCTGCTGCAGCTGCTGGACAGAGCCATCTAACAGAGCCAATAATAAGGAAAAAAAAGGCGCAGTCACGCACATTACATAAAAAGCATCAGTCAACATCACATAGTGTCTTTTCTTTAATCTGGTGGCAGCATTTTTCAGTAAAAAGCGAAATGACACAGATGGTTTATAGTGCCTCGCCCATTCACTAGGCCCAGGCTACCATTCACTGAGAACTGGCACCAATGCAAAATTTGAACAGATCAGTAACATGACAAGAGTCTAAATTACTATGCCTTTTGTCATTGTGTGTTATCTGCAGACTAAGCAGTCATTGGCTTTCGGTTCTATAAAAGCCTTTACTTTTGTATTGATTATAATTGAGTGATACACTTGATTAAAACAATCATATTATATCAAAAGTTTTCTTTGTTTTGTGTTCACAGTGATGTCAGTTAGATTTGGTTAGGTCATATATATATATTTTTTTATTATAATAATTATTGGTTATCGTATCGGTTATCGGCCAGGAGAAGCAGATATTTATCGGTTATCATATCGGTTGAAAAAATCCATATCGTGCATCCCTAACTGGGAGAAATGAAACAGTAGTCTGTTACACACCTTAACACTGGGATAAATTAAACAGTAGTCTGTTACACACCTTAACACTGGGATAAATTAAACAGTAGTCTGTTACACACAAATGAAACAGTAGTCTGTTACACACCTTAACAATGGGATAAATGAAACAGTAATCTGTTACACACCTTAACACTGGGATAAATGAAACAGTAGTCTGTTACACACCTTAACACTGGGATACATGAAACAGTAGTCTGTTACACACTTAACACTGGGAGAAATGAAACAGTAGTCTATTACACACCTTAACACTGGGATAAATGAAACAGTAGTCTGTTACACACCTCACCTTAACAGTGGGATAAATGAAACAGTAGTCTGTTACACACCTCACCTTAACACTGGGATAAATGAAACAGTAGTCTGTTACACACTTAACACTGGGATAAATGAAACAGTAGTCTGTTACACACCTCACCTTAGCACTGGGATAAATGAAACTCTGTTACACACCTTAACACTGGGATAAATTAAACAGTAGTCTGTTACACACCTCACCTTAACACTGGGATAAATGAAACAGTAGTCTGTTACACACCTTAACACTGGGATAAATGAAACAGTAGTCTGTTACACACCTTGACACTGGGATAAATGAAACAGTAGTCTGTTACACACCTCACCTTAACAGTGGGATAAATGAAACAGTAGTCTGTTACACGCCTCACCTTAACACTGGGATAAATGAAACAGTAGTCTGTTACACACTTAAAGGAGAATTTAATTTTTTTTTAACCTGGAGCCCTCTCCTCACATTAATTATTATCTGACGACTCACCCAGTGTTCTCCGCAGCGATTTGGACCGTCGTAGGCGGCATTGTGATCTAAATAGTAATCCAAGCCAGTCCTTGAATGCGCTCCGTCGGGGCCACATGGCAGCGTGCTGTTCCTCCATGTAAATAGACAGTTTTCTTCCCGTGTTCTACCCATATCGTCATTATATGAGCCTTAAAGAAACATCAGACTGCTATTCACCCCCGGGCTATTTCCACTAGTCTTTACTGCCCTCCAAATCAAAACCGCAGTAACTACAATTTTGGTCAAAATTGAGTTTTTATTGAAATTGAACTTTTAGATATCTGTTTTATCATGTGACAAATTTTCTAAGTTCAGTCTTGCTCTATATTTGAGAAAACAGAGTATAAAAGTTGCAGTAACTACGAAATCCAACCAAAAACCAGACAAAACTGCAGTAACTACACTTACTGCACTTTGATTTGCTTTCACAGAGCTTCAGCTGGACTTAAACAGAGATAAACGCAGTAACTACACTTTGAGGTGTAGTTACTGCGGTTCAGACTGGTTTTTGGTTGGATTTTGTAGTTACTGCAATTTTCCCGCTCTTTCCATAACAAAGCCCAACATATCAATCACTCATAATGGCACAATCTGTTTAGTTAATCCAGTCAATTCCCAATATGAGAGCGCACTGACAGCTGTCCAAATTGTTAATGAATGAGTCTTCAGTGTCTTCAAAATTGTAAATGCTGTATTCCTAGCTAATAATCCATAAGAGATCATCCACTCCACTGGGAAGTGTTAATCTGGCTGTAGATAGTGATAATTGTTTGGTATCACTACCTAGCTCATCAGGACAATCTTTTTCATTGCTGCATAAATTATCAGCATTCAGACTGAGTCTGTAATTCATTTTATTCAAAATAATTGTAATATGCTATGTAATATACTGTATATGTTCTTGTATGAATTATCAATCTGAAAAGCTAATCTGATTTGTAAAGAAAACCTGTTCTAAATTAAGATAATAAAACAACTGTGCTCATTAATTAATTGTGTCAGAATGATGACCAAAAAGCAACACCAGTGGTGAAGATGACATCAACTGACTTCAGGATTCCCTGAATGTATCTGTTACTCATCCATTTAAATGTTTTAAACATGTAAACAATAAATCAATTAAATACAGATATGATGTGGTATCGAAATCAAAACCGATTACAATTGTCTCATGAAAAACAAGACAGGAGAAGCACATTAGATTGTAGTTACTGCGCTTTTCCCTTGTACTACCTACACATCTGTTTAAGGTAATACACAGACAGAGTGCCGTATCTGCATTTCTGGGGTCATAGGTCAAGTAATTGATAATTGTTTTGCCCCCCAAAAATACTTTAACATA
Organism: Poromitra crassiceps; assembly: GCF_964638095.1. Classification (NCBI taxonomy): domain Eukaryota; kingdom Metazoa; phylum Chordata; class Actinopteri; order Beryciformes; family Melamphaidae; genus Poromitra; species Poromitra crassiceps. The sequence continues at coordinate 55,866,014 of NC_139624.1, forward strand.
TACATTTTTAATAAGCGCATTGCCACTTTTCAAACTATATCTAATTTGGCTGGACAGTCAAAAAACTTTAAAGCCATTTTTCTCAGTTTCAGTGTTGGCGTAGTTACTGCGGTCATGATTTGTAGGGCAGTTTACAGGGAGCTAATTTCCTCATTCGGGGTGAGTTTCACCAACTCTCGTCAAGTCCCGCGAGACTTTCCTGCCGGCTGGGCTGTGTACTGACTTGACATGGGAGGAAAACTGTCTATTTACATGGAGGAACAGCACGCTGCCGTGTGGCCCCGACGGAGCGCATTCAAGGACTGGCTTGGAGTACTATTTAGATCACAACAACGCCTACGACGGTCCAAATCGCTGCAGGGAACACTGGGTGAGTCGTCAGATAATAATTAATGTGAGGAGAGGGCTCCAGGTTAAAAAAAAACTAAATTCACCTTTAACACTGGGAGAAATTAAACAGTAGTCTGTTACACACCTTAAAGGCCGGCTTTACTGATTTTCAACCAGATTTTTATCATTACAATGTCAGTAGTATGATTAAATGGGCAGCCTTTACCTCCCCTCACTAAACCCCTTTTGTATGCACTCTGTATCATTCACATTTTTAGTACACCGCTCTGACGCGTTTTACGTCACGACCGCGTCAGAGCGGTGTACCACACACTCTGAAGAGCTAGACCTTAAAACTACAACTCTTTTGTGTGTGTGCACCTGTGCCGCCTCTAGGGGGCCTCCACGCACCTCCAGCTCTGAAATCAAAACATTCAGTCAGCCATCTTTTCTGCGCCCGCATAGCCTGCAAGCTATCTTAGCTCACCTTAGCTCAACCATGGCTGAAGGAAATATCTCAGATGAAATTTAAGAGTTTGATATGGATGAAGACGATTTTGAAAGTGTGCTAATAAACTCTGACATTCAGGGCTACTTAACGCCATATGAGCCAGACTACAGTGCAGAGGAATTGCGCCGTATGGAAGGAGAGGCAGTTGAGCAGGCCACCGGAGACGAACCACAGCCCGGGCCCCGAGGCTGTCCGTCCTGGGGACAAATCCTGCATTGTGCCGCTGCAGCAAATGTGCTCCGATGGATCGCTCTGCTACAGCGAGAGGCCAATTTCTTCTTGAAGAAGTCGCTGAATATGCAGAGGAACGAAAGGGATGTGTAATGCTTTGGACCAGGGTTCGAATTGGACCATGGGTCCTGGGGGAGCCAAAATTTTTGAGGGGTTGGACGGGGGGGGGGGTTGCCAAACGCAATTTGGCAACATAACGGGTCTCAATATAAATAAACAAATGTATCATTTGCTCCTCTTTTAGAACGGTGCTTGCTGGGTTAAAGACCATGTGAAAAACATTCTACTAGCCGTATTGGATGATCAAACTCATTTATTAATCAGAGTAAAGAAAAGCAGCAAGGGGACACACAGGCAACGTTTTTTCTGCTCAAAACACCCCTTCAAGAATCCTGTATAACCTATACAATCAATATGCTGTAAAATTAAATATTAATTAACAAAAAATATTTCTAGAATAATGTTTCTAAAATAAATGCCCTGAGTCAAAAATAAAGCTTTTTCAGTAGGCCAATATATTAGGTAACTTGTAGCCTAACTAGAACTGAAATGTTAAAAACAACAGACATTCCATAACAATGTCAATTACAATTATGTGCATGACATATCCATTGACATCTTATTATAGGCTATTGGCAATATTTGCTGTTTTTAGTAGAAAGAGAACAAAACAGCTAGAGAAAAAAAACTGTGCATTTCTCAGTTTGAATGTGATGCACTTTGGCTAAGTGTTTAGACAAATTGCTCGTGTTTCCACCTTTTACTAGCGAAGGTTTTATTGCACTTGTGACAACGTGAATTGTCACCATCGACTCGAGTGAAGTACAACCACACTTTAGAATCTGATCGCTTCGTTCTTTCAGCCATTCTTAACGTGTGCTCTGCTCAGTTGCATGTCTAGTCTATCTGCCTGCTCCTCCGCCGGTTCCCTGTTCCCTGTGCTGTGTATGTGTGTGGTGGGCAACATGCTCTCAAGCACGCCCCCAGCCCCTCCCCTCTCCTCTCTCAGTCCTAACTCCTCTCGTCTTGGCTGGCAGTGCAGCAGCTGTGTCTCGGAGAGCAACGCGGAAAAGATTATCCTTTTTCTTGTTCGGAAATCGCAAAAAACACATCATAGGCCTGTCTTACGGAGTTGGTGAGAAAGAAACAGCCAATATTTTAGAGCTCCCCCTACATTTCACAAAGCAGTCTTTCAGGGGAGCCAATGTCCTTCTTAGGGGAGCTCAGCTCCCCTTAGTTCCCCCCCAATTCGAACACTGCTTTGGACCATGGATCATTGGGGTTTAGAAACTTTTGTGAGGAGACGGAAAATAAACTAGAAGAGCCAGCAGCATCGAGTGAGTACTGTAATAGCAGAATGTGTAATACATTACTATACTGTTTTGGTCTTATAGTGGCATCTGGGAATAAATTAAATAATTATGTAATTCATAGCGATACAACGATAGGTGTAACAATACGTTACTATACTGTTTTGGTGTCTGTGTAAAGTTAGTCCTGATAGCTAGTAGAGTATGATGATAACCAATCGTTTTTTGCATAATAATATTTAGCAGAACATTTGTATGTAAGTCAAACGTTACACTGAAAATAGTCTTGCCGTTCTAATACTGTTTTTTCTTTGTTTGTTTTTGTTTGTTTGATGACAGTGTCGTGATGTCCTGATAGCCTATCGACATTCCCTCCAGTGGGGACTACAGTGCGAGAGAGGGAGGCATCGTCGTATTGTTTTGCCAGCGTGTTGTGCAGGCGATCCATGTACCCTTCACCTGATAAACAATACCGTGGCTTCCAGCAAACAATCCATGGCATAGAGAACATTTTCAAAATCTTAGAATTAGCTAGACATACATTTTTCATTTTCTGTAGGCTACATCTTATTATTAGATTTTGCATAGTGTTTATATATTGTAAGAACCTGTATTAAAATTTAAAATATATGTTGCTTTGGTTATTTGCCACTAATCAGTCATGCCGGTATGGGGTTGTACAAGCTCTAGCGAATAGGTTGATATTTACATTAGATGCAGTAGATTCTTTGAGGTCTTTGAGCAGTTATTGCTGGCATCTATTATTTCTGCACCTGCCTCAATACTACTGTGTTAACCAAAGAAACGTGAACTTTTTACTGTTGTAAAAACAAAGTATAAACACATGGGATGCAGAGCTGTTGATTATCACACCAACCTATACAATGTCTTCATTTATGCCAGTAAATCACACATCAGTTTGTCATAGAAATCCTACTGCATTTTCTAAGACAGTATATGGTTCTCAAACTTTTCATGTCAAGGACCCCTAAACTGTGCCAAATTAGACCACTGACCCTCATTTGATAATATTATGTTCCAGAGCACCACATCTGATAAGATTTTTGCTTTAGATGTTTTATTACAGAAAGTGTATGAAACCCATGACCAAGCCAGGTCCAGGCTAATGGAGGCCGATGCTAATGCTACAGTAGCTACCTAGCGTTAAGCTAGCCGTAGCGCTCATTCTTTTGGAAAAAAATGCGAAATAAGCGCTTTGCCCGTTTCCTCTGCTTCTCTCCTCTTCTTCGCCATGCACGCGCTAACTACACATTTAACCCTTGCCATTATCGTTTGATGAACAAACAAAGTAAAGTTGAGTAATAGCAAGATCGCGTGAATAATGTTTTAGCCTGCAGGGCCTGCTTGCTTCTTCTTCTTCTATTGTTTTATGGCGGTAGGCAAACAACTTTTTGTGCATTACCGCCACCATACTGGAGTTAGATGTCTTCATAGTGGAAGGGCCTGCCTGCGGGCTGGGCGCTAGAAGGCCACAAGCCCAGTGCATTGTGGGAAGTGGAGTATTTCTGCCCCTTCGCACCCGCCCCTCCCCTCCCACCCCCACCCCACCCCACAGAGTGCATTTTCTTTGATGTATCTGGCTAGCAACCATCAATTTCAAAAAATTTCAACGGATTCCAATTCCATAGGTGCGTTACATTTAATAGATCTTCATATTCACCACGGAAAAGCCATCCTTTAACACTGGGATAAATGAAACAGTAGTCTGTTACATACCTTAACACTGGGATAAATGAAACAGTAGTCTGTTACACACCTTAACACTGGGATAAATGTGACTGGGAGAAATGTGGCATTACTGTAAGTGGAGTCCTCTGCCTTACTGGTGGAAGCTCATCATGTGACTGGCTGGACCACTGGCGCAGTGGGCAGACAGGAATGTTAAGAGGGTGGAAATGGGCTGTTTAATCCCAAACAGTCCTCATCAAAGGCCTCAGTGCTGCTCTCACTGGACTGTTGTTCAGACTGCAGAGAGAGAGAGACACACACACACACACACACACACACACACACACACACACACACACACACACACACACACACAGAGAGACAGAGAGACAGAGAGAGAGAGAGAGAGAGAGACAGACAGACACAGAGAGAGAGAGAGAGAGAGAGACAGAGAGAGAGACAGAGCTTTGAAACTCAACTTCGAAGTCGTGCCTTTATTAGTTATTAAACAAGGTTTTTGAGAGGACAGGTTTCATTTTCGACACCTTCTCACCTGATGGATTGTGCAATAAAAATAAGAAAAAAATCTTTATCTGTCTCTACTGTATGCATTGCCTCATAGCAACATACAGCCTGTATGTCCTTTTGGAGCAGAACCTATAGCTTTATGGCACTTTATCTCCTTCTCTCTCCACGAGATCCTTTCTTATGTTGCATAAAAACTCATGTGTCTGCCAAATGGGAAATTGTAATTGTCATTTTATATCTTACAACACAGGCATAGACGATTACACACAAGCATGCACACACGCACGCACGCACGCATGCCCGCACACACACACACACACACACACGCGCACACACGCACACACACACACACACACACACACACACACACACACACACACACACACACAGCATTCAGCATTCAACACCATAGTACCCTCTAGGCTGGTACGCAAGCTCAAGGATCTGGGACTAAACACAGCAATGTGCGACTGGATCCTGGATTTCCTGACAGACCGCCGCCAGGTGGTGAGGGTGGGCAACCTCACCTCCTCACCACTGACCATCAGCATAGGAGCGCCCCAGGGGTGCTTCTCCAGCCCCTTCTGGTACGACCTCTACACCCACGACTGCGTGGCGACTCAAACTTCGAACACCATCGTGAAGTTTGCAGACGACACAGCAGTCGTGGGGCTGATCTTGGGGGGCGACGAGACGGCCTACAGAGAGGAGGTGGGGGCCCTGGAACAATGGTGCCAGGACAACCACCTCTCTCTGAACGTCTCCAAGACCAAGGAGGTCATTGTAGACTACAGGAGGGGGGGGGGGGGGGGGGGGGGCGCACACCCCCCAATCACCATCAACGGCACAGTGGTGGAAAGGGTGGACAGCTTCAAGTACCTGGGAGTCAACATCCACCAGGACCTGACTTGGGCCGGCCACACCGCCACTGTTGTCAAAAAGGCCCAACAGCGAATACACGGACTCAGGCGCCTGAAGAAATTTGGGCTAAGGCCAGAAATCCTTAGGGACTTCTACAGAGGCACCATTGAAAGCCTGCTGACTGGCTGCTTCACCACCTGGTACGGGAACTGTACCACCATGGACCGCAGGGCGCTACGGAGAGTGAGACGCGCGGCCCAGCACGTAACAGGATGTGAGTTGCCAGAACTGCATGAACTGTATAAACAGCGGTGCCTCAGGAGATCCCTGAAGATCATCAAAGACACAAACCATCCCCACAACAGCCTGTTCTCCCTGTTACCCTCAGGGAGAAGATACAGGGTTCCAAAAGCACGCACAAATCGCTTGAGGAACAGTTTCTTCCCGCAGGCCACGAGACTCCTTAACATACACAAATAGTGTAGTAGCCGTACTGTACCGTACTGTAGCTGCTACCATTACGTATGTCTAATGTTTAATTGTATGTTTAATAAGGAATATACTATTTGCACCTGTATGTCAAATACGCCGAATTTAAAACGCTGAGTTTAATTGTATGTTTAATAAGGAATATGCTATTTGCACCTGTATGTCAAATACGCCAAATTTAAAATGTTTAAGCACGTCTAAAGTATGCACATGACATGTGCACCTATGTGCAGTGAATATGCCACTGTCTCTGACTTGTCTTATCACTATACTGCCCTTCATCCGTGCACACCCTTGAGTTGAGGTTGAGTGTGTGTTTTTGCCGCGCGAAGCTCTGGTTTTTATACTTTTTATACATCTGTTTTGGCGGATCCTGGCAACAATCTGTGTTACTAATTTGGATTTACTCCTTTTCGGTACTGAGATCATCAGAGTTGTTTCAGATCGAGAACTTTAAAAACTGATGTTTTGGTTCTTGCCGCCTCTCCTGCTGCTTGGCTAGGCTCGCCTTTAGCCTGGGGCTAAGCAGTTTTAAAGAGGTAAACAAACTGAGCTATCGGGGACACAGCAGTACAAACAGTGAATACGGCTTTCAGGATTATCCTACCTGCGGATGATATCGCTGGCAGTCGGCCGCTCTTCGGCCGTCTTTCCCCGGCTGACCAGGTAGCTAGCTCGGCACTTGAAATGGTTGCTGCTGCTGATTTGTCCGACCTCAGATTGGAGCTATCGTCCTTGGAGAAGCTCATTCATGAACTCCTACACCGCCAGACCCAACTCACTGACCGCCTCCGGCAAGCAGGCGTGGAGCCCGCTGTTGACCGTCGCCACCCTGCCAATGTGCCGTCTTGTGGGGCCGACTCAGCGGTTCCCTCCACCTCTACAGTGGCGAGGGGCGATAAGCTATCCATTCCCCTCTTCGCTGATTCAACAGGTGAAGAGGATGATGACCCACTTCAGCTCTCCAACAAATACGGTCCACTCCAGGGTCTGGATGAAGATGGGCCACTATTTCCCAACCCGACGGCGTCTCCCACACACTCCCCGTTTGGATCCTTTTCCATGGGCCTGATCGCTAAGGGCAGCGGTGCCAGACCTTCCTCCCGCAGGAAGCGCACCTCTCCCCGCAGTATTGCATCAAACACTCCCTCTCCCCCCGCAAAGCGTCCGCGGGCCTCTCCCATATCTGCCCCCCACTGCTCCCTTGTCAGCTGGCATGTCTAGTCCCCGTCCCCCTCCTCCTGTGGCTAGCTCTGTCAAGGCTGGCCTCCATATTCCACCTCCGGAATACATCCTAGTTGTCGATTCCATCGTTAGATACGTTGCGATTCCAAACGGCATTACATACTCCTTCTCCGGCGCAAAAGTCCTTGACATAGTGATATATATATACCGTAAATTCCGGACTATAAGCCGCGGCTTTTTTCCCGTTTTTTGGCCTTTTTTGGCCCCTGCGGCTTATATAACGGTGCGGCTTATCTATGGATTTTTTCCAAAAAAAAAAAAAAATCTCTCTTTTTTAGCACTCTTTCTAACTATAAATCCACTTCTGTTTTAATTTCCTCTCTTGCCCTCTTTTAACAACATAACATAACATAACATAACATAACACAACACAGGTAAGCAGAAAGAAAAAGACGAAGCAATCACGCCATGAATGAGGAAATGACTCACCTGCTGGAGGCTGGAGATACACGGCTTGGGCTAAACTTTTACTCCGTGAAACACTATCGATTAAGTCCGACATCGCTCAGAGGTTTTGAGCAGCTTGAAAACAAGTTTGAAAACGTGCAGAAGTCCATCCACTCACTCACTAAAGAAACTAAGGCAACCGTGAACAGAGTTTATAATGCGGAAAAGCGCATCAGCGCACTGGAGGACAAAAACAACACAGTGAGTCCGAAAATGGATAAAATGCAAAATCGAAACCCTGCACACGCAGGTTGATGACTTAATCAGCAGGAGTAAAAGAAATAACATTCGCCTGATCAATGTAAAAGAGGGAGCTGAGATTGGTGACATGGACGCTTTCGTGGCAAAATCCTGTGTTACATCCTGGACCTGAAGGAAGGCGAGAAACCACCAGAGGTGGACAGGGCACACCGGGCGCCTCGGCCACGTCCAGACCCCGGCCTGCCACCGAGGGCCATCTTCATCTGCCTACTCCGCTGGCCCGACCGTCAACTCATCCTCCAGGCTGCGGGGAAGAAGCCCCTCACCTGGGAGGGTACGCGCTTTTTCGTCCGGCAGGACCTCTCCGCGTTGGTGCAACAGAAACGCGCAACATACAACAGCATCATCGAGTCAATGGATATCGCTTTGGCGTACTGTACCCAGCGAGACTCGTCATAACCATTGATGGACAGCGGCGGAACAAGAGCTCAAAGTGAAACTGCCGAATATCTTTTGAGTTGGACTGGTCAATAGTACATAACTGTGAGTAACTAAAATAAAAAAATAAAAAACGGAATTCTCTCTTCTTTAGCACTCTTTCTAACTATAAATCCACTTCTGTTTTAATTTCCTCTCTTGCCCTCTTTTCACCACACCGCGGACACTGTGTGCACTGTAAAAAAAACAAAAAATACCATTAAAACACCCGCGGCTTATAGTCCGGTGCGGCTTATATAAGAAAAAAATAGTCAACTTTGAAGGTGCGGCTTATAGACCGGTGCGCCTTATAGTCCGGAATTTACGGTATATCATTGAGCGTCACCCGTCTGCCCATACAGTGTTTGTTCATGTGGGCACAAACGATATCAGGTGTAAGCAATCAACCAAACTTGCCTCTGATTACGAGACACTAGCGGTGACGATTGAGAGCCTTGGCAAAATTTGCATTTTCTCTGGTCTAATTCCCACCCTCCGACGGAGTTCTGAGCTCTTTAGCCGCCTCTATAATATTGTAATATTTGTTTGGATTAGCTTTAAGCCGGCCAAGGCTACCAGATATCCCAAAATGAGATGTAGGCTCAAAATGTCAATACTGGAAAACAACCACGCAACCACCAGGAGTACAGGTACAAGATAACGATCTTTATTTAAGGCACAAATTAAAACAGGGAGTTTGTGGGTCACTAAGTGCAGACAGAATTGCGGTCTTCCGGGGGGACCCAGAACTGGTCACATAATGTACACACCACCATCAAAGGATGCAAAACACATCAGAATAAGGGCATATCTCGGCTAGTAAAAGCACATTCCTGCTGAAGAACACCTCACTGCGAGTAGGAGCACGCCACTGCAAATACGAGCATATCACTGCTTAAGAGAACGTCACTGCAAGCCACTGCACACATACGATATGTAAACCTTAACACAGAACTGGTCACATAATGTACACACCACCATCAAAGGATGCAAACACATCAGGATAAGAGTATATCTCAGCTAGTAGAAGCACATTCCTGCTGAAGAGCACCTCACTGCGAGTAGGAGCACGCCACTGCAAATACAAGCCTATCACTGCTTAAGATAACGCCACTGCAAGCCACTGCACACATACGATATGTCAACCTTAACACAGAACTGGTCACATAATGTACACACCACCATCAAAGGATGCAAACACATCAGGATAAGAGTATATCTCAGCTAGTAGAAGCACATTCCTGCTGAAGAGCACCTCACTGCGAGTAGGAGCACGCCACTGCAAATACAAGCCTATCACTGCTTAAGATAACGCCACTGCAAGCCACTGCACACATCAATATGTAAACCCTGTCACACTACACACAGAGGGTCACATCACATGACACATCTAGTAGAGAAAGTAAGAGTGAGCACAATACATAGCTCCCCCCTTTATCACAAGCTCCTCCGCCCCACTCAGTTTCCCTCTATTCCCTCTATAAAACACATGGGATAAATATACAATAGAAAATACAATAGAGTTCATTCAGTAAGACATTAATTGAATGGACGATACACAAAAGGTTAAAACAGATACGTAACTTTTGTGGTCACCGAGACCCCCCCCCGGGGTCAAGGCTGTAAGCACCGTCCAACTCCCCGGGAGGAAACAGCTTCGCTGGGCGGTGCGCAACCAAGTCTGTGATTGCACAGGTAGCGTAGCAGACGCCAACGGCGGCAGGCCGAGGGCAGAGCGATTGCTGGGGCGCGACGGTGGAGCTGACGTTCCTATAGAAGAGCCCTAAACTAACCCTCTCCTTCCTACATGGACAAGACTGAACCCACGCTGACATATACTTTCTTCGCACCGGCAGCCCTAAACAGCTGCGAATGCCCCACCCGCTTTGAACACAGCCCCACACAAAGGATCCGCGCGCTCCCAGAACAAGAGGCAAGTGTCAGGCTCTCTCCTTTTGTCAGCGACCCACGGCTGCCAATCACTCGCACCTGACGCTCATCAGTCCCATCAGCTGCGGCCGGTGCGATGACGTGAGTCATTGTTTACATTACAATATTGACCAGTGGTTACGTCACTTTTGCTCAGCTTGTGGATACGGCTATGTCGACCATTTCGACTGGTTTTGGATGGAGACTAACCTGTTTAAACCTGATAAGCTCCACCCCAATAGCAAAGGAATTGGTGTTATGGCCATGAATTTCTCCTGCCATCTGTCCCGCATTGAATGACGCTATATTTCTGTCCCGGGCCTAGTTCAAGATACATCTCAGTCTGTTCCTTATCTTTCCAATAGCACTCATAGCCCACATATTCCACCTATCCCAGCTATTTTGTGTGCAGAGATCTCCCCCTATAGGATTTTCCCCCTCCCCATCCCTGTCATTTGGAACCGCAGCTCACAGCGGCTGTCTGAAGGCAGGCATCGCCGGGGTGTAAACGCCTCTCACTTGCGCCCATTGCCTCTCGCCTCTCCTGGCACTGATGAAGCTACCATAGCGTCTATCAGTTTGGCTCTGCTGAACGCTCGCTCTGTTGCCAACAAATCATTCATCCTCAATGACCTTTTTATTAAAGAGAATATGGATTTTCTTTTTCTCACTGAGACTTGGCAGCGAGATATGGATTACGCAGTCCTAAATGAACTTTGCCCTGCGGACTGTAGCTCTATATCCTCGCCTAGGCTGTCAGGCCGTGGTGGAGGTCTCACAGTCGTTTTTAAAGACCGTTTTGTTTGTCGATCAGTAAACACAGAGACCTTCCCCTCCTTTGAACTGCAAATAACTAAAGTTGGTCGGTTGAACCCGTTTTACTGTATTTTAATTTATCGACCCCCTGGCCCATCTGCTCCTTTCTTGTCTGATTTTACTGAGTTTTTATCATCTGTTATTAAGCTGGACAAAGTTTTAATTATAGGTGATTTTAACTTCCACATTGATGACGTCACCTCTAAGGCGGCGTCTGATTTTATTTCTATTACTGAGTCTTTTAACTATGTGCAGCATGTCTCTGGTCCCACTCACAGAGTGGGCCATACGCTGGACTTAGTTTTCTCTCATGGTTTAACTGTTGATAATGTTCACCTAGAGGATTTTCTTATCAGTGATCATAAGTGTGTTTTATTTGATGTAGATTTTAATCTGGACTTGCTGCCCCAAAAGCGCACTGCTCATAGGCGCATTGTCAATCAAACCACAGCTGAAAAATTTTCAGCCTTATTTAAGCCAGATAACATGTCAAACTGCACTGATGTGGAGATATTTGTCCAGTCATTTAATGATCAGTGCACTGCTGTGCTGGACATAGTAGCCCCTTTTAAAAATAGTCTTTTTTCCTCTGGAAAATCATCCCCCTGGATTAATGAGCCTATACGCAGTTTTAAACGAAACTGTAGGAAGGCTGAACGCCTATTTCATTTCAAATTTCTATTAGGTCACTAGTCAGTCAGGCCACTCACTGAACAGCAGGCCAGGCGCCGCCTACTGGTTTACTAGTGGTTTTATTACTTTATTCAGGGTGCATCTCATTGTAAAATTGGACTCGGCCCAAATTGGGCTTCAAACGGCCCAAATTGGGCTTCAAGCGGCCCAAATCTGGCTTCAACCGGCCCAAATCTGGCTTCAACTGGCCCAAATCTGGCTTCAACTGGCCCAAATCGGGCTTCAGACGGTCCAAATCTGGCTTCAAACAGCCCAAATTGGGCTTCAAACAGCCCAAATTTTTCGCCGCCGCCCTTCGGACCCCGGCACGCACGTCGGCCTGTATCGGCCTGGCCTGCTTGGTATCTAATGCCCGGCCTGAATTATGATCCCAGTCCGCCCCTGCTTGCATGTACAGTTTAACAATCACTTGTTTGCTGACATGTACAGTAATTCTAACAATTGTTTGTTTCCCACATGTAATGAAATGTGAGATACACTAGTATCGTTCATAATTAATGATTTTGCAGTCTTTCGTTTGACAGTTATTGAAAGTTTTACGGGGGGGGGGGGGCACCACAGAACAATTACGCTTAGGGCACCCAAATGGCCAGGATCGGCCCTGCATATATATATCTATGGATCATAAGGTAACACAAGGTATACAGTACTACTGTAAAAACAAAACGAGACAATTCAATGGAAGCAAGTACAATCAGTATCAAGGAAAGATTTCAATGCTAGTTTAAACATAGGAAAAGATGAAAGAGATCGGATTTCAACAGGAAGATTATTCCAATCAGCCGGGGCTTTAAACTTAAATGCTCTTTTACCAATTGATTTACGGACATGAGGGACAGAAAAATAACACTGAGTGGAATGTCGAACAGAATGATGAGAAGTAAAAGGTACGAGGTGCTGTTTTAGATAAGAGGGGTAATTGAAATTAAAACATTTGAAAATTATTTGCAGCCAATGGAAATGTCGTCTAGTGCTAAGTGGAAGAAAACTAAGTGTGTCATACATATTGCAGTGATGGGTACGAAAAGGACAACCAAGTATAAACCTACAGATTCTATTGTATGCAGTGGTGAGTGGAGCAAGGTCGGAATTAGATGCATTTTGGTAAACAACATATGGAAAATGGAAAAACACCAAACTAGAAGTCCATCGGTTGAATTTTAAAGAGCTTTTAATCATTTTAAATCAAATGATAAGGGATGCCAGGACTGCCTATTTTACCGATCTCATTGAATCAAGCAAAGGAAACTCAAAGGTTCTCTTTGAGACTATCAACTCCATAGTGTCTCCTCCCTCTCCTAATGTACCTGTTTTTTCGAACATTGAGTGTAACACTTTTCTTAATTATTTTGTGGACAAAGTTAACAATGTAAGAGCAAGCATTCCTCCTTCAACCAGCAGCCATCCCACCATTACTCCCTCCGGCTCCACAATTCTGGACTCCTTCTCTCCTGTAACACTAGAAGACCTCACTAAATTGCTGCGTGAGACAAAGCTCTCATCTGGCCCGACTGACATTTTTCCTTCATCTTTGTTTTTAGATGTTTTTAATGCTATCGGCCCTTCTGTGTTGTCCATGATCAACCTCTCCCTTTTAACCGGCACTGTCCCCAGCCATTTTAAACATGCTACAGTTCAGCCTTTGCTGAAAAAAATGAATCTGGACCCCTCTCTCCCCAAAAATTACAGACCCATATCCAAATTGCCATTTTTATCCAAATTACTTGAGAAAGCAGTCGCAAAACAACTCACAGCCACCTTAGAATTACACTCTCTATATGACACATTTTAATCAGGTTTTCGTAAGCAACACTCAACAGAAACAGCTCTTCTTAAGGTCTCGAACGACATTATGATGGCGGCAGATGATGGTAAGTATACTATACTAGTATTACTTGACCTCAGCTCAGCGTTTGATACGGTTGACCACAGTATTCTTTTAAATAGGCTGAAACATTTTGGCATTTCTGGTTGCCCTGGACTGGTTCACATCGTACCTCACTAATAGACATTTTTCTGTATCTGTGCAACAGTTCATATCAGAATCTGCCTGTCTGTCATGCGGGGTGCCTCAAGGATCGGTCTTGGGTCCATTGCTGTTTTTATTGTACTGTATATACTGCCCCTGGGACAAATTATTAGTTGCTTTTATGGTATTTCTTATCACTTTTATGCGGATGATATCCAGTTGTATTTTTCTTTTAAACCTGAAGAAACAAACAAATTGTCAATTTTAAATGATTGCCTGGACGCAATAAAAAACTGGATGGCTGACAACTTCCTCCAGTTAAACTCAGAGAAGACTGAGACTCTTATAATTGCTCCAGAAAATAAAGCGCCATACATTAAGCAGTGTATTGGGCCATTAAGCAACTGTGCACAAAACAAGCTGAGAAATTTAGGAGTCATTTTTGACACGTCAATGTCCCTTGACAGCCACGTGAGCCAACTCACACGCTCTTGTTTTTATCAGCTCAGGAACATTGCGAAAATTAGAAATGTTGTGTCCAAAGTTGAACTGGAAATGATTATTCATGCTTTTATTTCTTCTCGTCTTGATTTTTGCAATTCTGTTTTTACTTTGTTAAGCAAAACCTCTCTGGGCCGTCTTCAAATGATTCAAAATGCAGCTGCACGGCTTTTAACTGGTACCAACAAGAGATCCCATATCACTCCCATTTTATATTCCCTACACTGGCTTCCCATTAAGTACCGCATTGATTTTAAAGTACTGGTTTTAACTTTTAAAGCCCTGCATGGTCTGACGCCACAATACATCTCTGATCTTATTATCCCCCACACAGCAGGTCGACCTCTGAGGTCATCTGTACAGTCCCTGCTTGAAGTCCCTCGTACCAATTTTATAACTCGTGGTGACCGTGCTTTTAAATCAGTTGCTCCAGTTTTATGGAATGCCCTCCCATTATCTCTGAGAACCATCACCCGATCTACTATGAAAGCAACTGAAAACATTTTTATTCAGACAGGCTTTTGGTTAGGTTTTTAATCCCTGTTTTATTTCTTGTTTTAATTGTTTTATTTGTTATATTTTATCTATCTGTTTTATTTGTCTTTTAAGTCTATTGGTCTGTTGTAAGTTTGTATTTTGCACAGTGTCTCGCTACCTCTTAATCTGTAAGCCACTGTTTTTATGATATCACTACTGTTTTTAATACTGTAAAGCACTTTGTGATTTTGTATCTGTGAAAGGTGCTATACAAATAAACTTTACTTACTTACTTATTGCTTGTTGTGTCTCTTGTTGTTTTTTTCCACTCATATGCCCTGCTATATTTGTACTATGTTGTAAACGGAGTCCACAGCACAAGAATTTCACACGTGATACTTGCTACCATGGAGTGACAATAAAAATCTTGAATCTTGAATCTTGAATCACACACACACACACACACACACACACACACACACACACACACACACACAGTGATGTCAAGTCGAGTTGGACCAAGTCTTGGACTCATTTTAAGGACTTGTAGTCTCGCTGGCCAGCCTCCTCTCCCTTCCGTCCGAGGAGTCTGGCGCTGCAGGCCTCCATAGTGGGATTGCGATGGGCGGCGCTTAGCGGCAGTGCCCTTGTAAAATAGTTTCAAACAATCCAACTTGCCGTTTTCAGCGTGTAGCAACGAGCTAGCGTGTAGGTTTCTGCTGTTAGCTTGCTAGCTAGTTAGCGTTGTTGTTTTCCCTGAGGCGGCAGGGGACTATTTACAGCAACACACAGGGAGGAGGGAGCGGAAGCCACTCTGATTGACATCGTCGGAGCCAATGAGCTTCTTAAGCGGGGAGCGGACATCCGGCTGCCACTGAAACCGACGCCTCCACCTGCGGCGCCAGACTCCTCGGAGGGAAGGAAGAGGAGGCTGGCCAGCGAGACTAAAGGACTTGTGACTCCACGCAGAGATGGGCAGTATTTTAAATACATGTAGCCTATTTATAATACGTATTTCAAATACATTTGTGTATTTTGTAATTTGATAGATATTGCATGCACTGGCCTATCTGCAAATGAAACGGTTTACGTTAACTCATAAAAGTCACTTGAAAACGCCAACCTGGACAATTTATCGGTCAGATCAGCCTCGAGATGCCCAGGTAGGATTCTGGATGAATTATCGGATGTTATTGTGGCATGTTTGGCCGTGTTTTGGCTTACATTGGCTGCGGGGAAATGGATAGGATATTCACGTTACCGTGAGCCAGGAACTACCCTGCTTCCCCTGTATGTACGGTACCGAGTAATGCCTGGAGTTGACCAAACTGAACAATCAAACAATGTTTCATAAGCATAACAGTAACGTTAGGCATATTTACGACTGTTACATGCATTATCCACACAAGACGGTAACGTTATTAGTGGAGCTCGGTGGTAATTTCTATAAATATAGCTAAATCTATTAGTTAGCCGCGTATAGCATCAAGCTAACGTTAGAATAGGCAGACTCACCACCGCAGCTAACTGCAGTCAAACAATAATGTTCCATGACCATAAGCATAACGGTAGTAACATTAGGGTTGCATTACTTCACACAAGACGGTAATGTTAGCAGAGTTTCTGACCAGGTGGTCAGATACTTGTACTACGGAGTGACAATAAAAATCTTGAATCTTGAAAATCCATTAGCAAGCAGCTAACGTTATCTGGTCAAAACCACATTACAGTAGCTACAAGCAGCAAGTTCCCTTCATGAACCGAAAACACAGTCCTGACTCTAGTTTCCCCCCGATGTCGGTCACATTGCTGCTGTCTGGCCAGACGGGCTTCATTAGATAAATATTTATTTATTTATTTAGTGTGGACTTTTTCTGGAGTGTGTGTTGTTGTTTCCTTTTGCTAGCAGCTAGCGACGAACGTAACGTTAGCCATTTCCTGTTAGCCGTCTTCTTCGTTGGTATTTACGCCGGAGCCAAGAGGCAGGCTCGTGAACGCGCAGACGTCACATCCTCTAGCTGTGGCGGGAAATGTTCACCCCTCCGAAGATGCGGTATTTCCATGTATCTTCTGAACGGCTGGTCGGAGAGAAACGCCCCTGGTCGCGATTTTTAAGTTACGCCAAGGCGTATTCACTCATTGCCAATAAAAAACACTTGTGCACATTTATTTCTCACCAGAACCGACGGAATGGGCCTTTAACTCATTCACCGCCAATGACGTCTTTGACGTGTTATCAGAAATAGCCCTCCCCGCCAATGACGTGTTTGACGTGTTTTTGTTTTTATTACTGCAGCGCGTATTTCAAACACTTTCAAACACTTCCCCAGCCTCTGACATAGTATCAGGTCCCTAGCATCTAAGACAACACGTGAACAAACACATACCGCAGCTGTTGTTTTGAAATTGAGCAAGAGGAAAAGCAGAAAACGGATAAGGAGCTTGCCTTGTGCAGACAGGAGAAACGCCATTGAAACGCCCCTCGCGCGCTGCAGGAGCTGGTCGCTTTCCTGTGTGCCAGCCGGAGAAAACAGGAGAAAGTTCCAGAGATGCGTTTGATCATCGGAGGAATGAGGAAATGATCGATCAGTTTGACGGGTAATCCAGAGGGCGGTGAGGAAGTGTTGAATAGCCGAGGGGAAAACGGGAACGATCAAACAGCAGCGAGTATAGGACAGGGAGGCAAGAAGACAAGCCAGAAGCGGCAGTCACAGCAGCCCGCTGTCCTTCTCAAGAGCTATTCAGTTGGTTCATGAAATCGCTGGGCTGCGTGCCCTCCAGTGTTGCTCCTGGCCAATCCCGGCGCCACAGGGCGTGGTTATTGCTTATCCTATGTGGGGTTAGAAATCACGCAACGAAGGGGGATCGTGTGTGTGTGTGTGTGTGTGTGTGTGTGTGTGTCTGTCTGTCTGTCTGTG